>NC_138060.1:34735689-35070689 GCF_964194185.1 Rhinolophus hipposideros | reverse complement strand
TCCAGAAAGGTAAAGGATGCTTGGGGGAAAATGTATTCAAGATGGCGAGTTCCCACACCACTCCTAACTCCCGCATATATTTCTTGAGACATTTTTTAATTTTCTCAGGGGAGAGGGGAAATGAATTGGGGCCAGTAACAGTTGCTGACCTTCAAGTGGTGTTCTCTGTAGACATTTACATTTAGCATCTGTCAACTAAGGGCCTTAACAGTCCTTCCTGCCAGCAGTCCGCGGGGTTATGGTCTATGAAAGCTTTGACCTGTTTGAGGAGGCTGTTGAGGAGAAATGACACAAAGGCACATGTTGGTCAGCAATCTGGGGCCTTCACAGAGGTGCCCATCATGCATCTGACACTGTGTGTAGGAAGTTTAGCCTTTTTACTATCGTTCCACAGATGATAGCCATCTCTGTCTGTGCAGATTCCTCTGATGTGAATTAAAAGTCTAAAATGAAATCCATTTTCTTTTGTACTTACTGTTCTGATGCTGCCACTGCAGCTGGTGCTGCAAAAAAAAAAAAAAAAAGTATGTTACACAGATTCATTTTTAATAATTTTCTGAGAAGCGAGGTCAAAGCAGCTTTCCTGGGCAGTTCCTTCACAGGCTATCTGGGGCCTAATTTATCTCTCTCGGATGGTGCCCGGAATGCAGAGCCTGCTCCATCAAGTTTTGTAGAGTGAATGATTGTCCCCATTCCATAATATCTGTAACAGGAATAGATCCTCATCTGTCAAAAGTGGTTTGGATGCCATTCCACAGAAAGACAGTTTATCTCAACGGTCAGACACCTCAACTTTTTTTTTCTTCTATACCAACCAACACTTTCCTGTAATCCTGAGACACGTCATGGTGTAGTGGAGATATCATAAACTTTTAAGTCGGCAAATTGGAATTTGAATCTTGAAGTTGCCACCTATTAGCTGTAGGTGCTTAGGAGAATTACTTAATTTTTCTGAACTTCCCTTTTTCATCATAAAATAGAGTTGCTGGGAGAAAGAAGTGACACACTGTACAGCGTGCAGGTTGTAGGGACTTCATAAATTATGTTTTCTCCCTGCTCTCCAGCCCGAATTTAAGAGGTGCTGAGTGACAATGTCTGAAGTGAAGGTCGATAGAAGCGGTGAAACAAAAAATAAACCTGGCTGGTATAATTTACACATGAATTCATTTCATCATTCATTCACTCAATACACATTGATTGAGTGTTATCTTGGTATCGTCCTGAGAGGTGGGAATTAGACATGAGCAAGACTTGGGCACTGATACTCCAAGCCCAGCCCCCACCCTGGAGAAGGTGAAGGGCATATGCTTCTCAGCCATCCAGCTCAGAGGTGTAATTGCTGAGCAAATTCAAAGCCAAAATAGGACTGAGGTCCCGAAGCCATCTGTGCTGGTTAGCACCCTCAGAACCAGCCCTGCCCAGGCCCTTCTGTCTCCTGGTGACAACACAGGACCACTGTTTTGCTGACTGACAGACATTGGGTTCCTAAGACGAAAGCAGCGTAATACTACCCTGGCTTTTTGAGTGGAGCAGGTCTATGGCTGAGACTTCCTTCTCTTTTGCACTTCTCTTTTCAAAAGCTATTGAGAGCAGATAAGATGACCTCAGACTAAAGCTAGAAGACCTGCTGGGCCTACATGAAATATGTTTCTCTTTGTTGGCAGGCTGGGACTTGGTAGGAGGAGGCGTATGTGTGGTGCGTGCTTTCGCCTGTGACACAGCAAATGTTTACTTTGAGTGAACTCACAGAAAAAATGAACGTGCCCTTTTACTCTGGTAAAAGGGTAATTTATACATTCTTTCAGCTGTCTTTGAGAGTCATAATATTTGTTTCAAACGAATTAAAATGTAAGTAGAAGTACATAATATCATGAGTTGGTTTATAAAGGAAAAGGTTTCAGGATGAGGATAGCAGTTTTTGAATGTTTAGTTATTTTCTCATTGCTTGTTTTTCATCATTATTTTCTGTGGTCCTTAGTATGAGGTTGGTATGACAATCTTTATTTTGCATGTAGGTAAAACTTAGATTTGAGAGGTAAATATACTTCATCCAAGATCACAGAGCTAGTAAATGGCAGGCAAACCCAGGTCTGCCTGACTCCGAAGTTCAAAACCTATGCAGTCCTTTCTGCCACGGCACCAGATCTATATAATATGAGTGACACGTGTGTGGTATATGTGATATGACTTACAATATGGGCATGTACCAAGTGCTGCAGAAACCCCACCCTGGGAACAAATCATTCTAAGGAGGTCATAAAATGCTTCACAAGACAACCACCTCATTTTAGAGTCAAGACAATGAAGCAGTGAAACTCAAGGAAGTTGTGGCAAAGTGGCAAAGTTAAAGTGGAACCAAATGCTTAAACAGTGCTTTCTCTACAAATAAGAGCATGCTATCTTATTATGCCCAAAGTGTTTGGGCACCCCAGCAGCTATAAATGATTCATAGAGCAGGCAAAAATTAAAAGACCAAAGTTTAGTGGTGCAGGGAGGAGACTGGTCCCCACATCATTTGGTTTGCCCAAGACTGGTTGCTCCCGAGTGGAAGTTCTCCTGCCTTGGATCAGGTGTCGAGTTAGAAGCTGAATATGGCTGTGATATTCAAAAAAGAGTTCATCTGTTTCCAACTCTGAGACCGGGGTGAGAAAGCTTGAGGAGCAGGTGGAATGGCAGCATGGGAGATGCGATGGTGGAGAGGTGATAGACTAGTTGCTATGTGCTCAGATAGGTGCTCTCTCACCATCTGATGCATCTGGGTGTTGCAGTTATCTACTAACTCGTGACAAAATTACCCCCAAATTTACTTGTATCAAAACCATTCTTTAATGATCATGGATTCTGCGGGTTAAGAATTCACACAAGGCAGGGAGGGCTCATCTCTGTTCCATGATGTCTGAAGCCTTAGCTGAGATAACTCAAAAGGCTCGTGGCTGGCTGGATACCTCTTTCTCCACATGACCTCTCCATGTGCTCTCTTGGGCTTCCTCATAGCCTGGCATTCTCAGGGTAAGGAACTTCTTATATGGCAGGTCAGGACTCCAAAAGACCAAGGCAGAAGCTACCAGTCCTTTTAAAATCTAGTTCCAGATCACATTTGCCAAAATCTATTTGTCACACTGTCATGGGTCAGCCCAGATTCAAGGCGGAGTGTCGGTAGACCCCAGGCTTCCAAGGAAGGAATGTCAAAGAATTTAGAGCTCTCTTTAGTCTAGTCCATTGTGTCATGAGAAGGGAACATGAAGAAGACTATTTCTGCCTTATTCACTGTCCGGGAAAAAACCTAGGCTTGGCCAATTTAGCAAGAGAAAATAATAGGAACACAAGGACCTCCTAAGTCAAGGAATTTGGGAAAGCCCAAAGCGATTAAGAGGTGGAAAAGGAAACCAGACCAGTTGTGTGTTTGAGGTAGTATAATATAGCAGAGAGAGGATTGGTTTGAAAGTCAAGATAGCTATGACTTATGATGTGTTTGGGGACAGGTCCACTCAGAGCCACTCAGAGTTTCCATGTTTGTGCAAAGAAGATATGATGATTCTGCCTGCCTTGTGAGGAGTGGTTGTAAAGTTTAGATAAGACGGTGTCTGATATTGAGCCCCTGAAACAACCCTTAAAATTAGAATGCATGTGAAAACTATTTATTAGAGACTGTTATCAGTAAAAGGCAGCAGGGAAGTGGGAAATTGAGACAAGTAAGGGAAGGAGGCCAAGTAATGGTGAGATACCAGGTCACAGCTCACGGAGAGTAATTTCAGCTGAATCCCATGGAGTTTTTCTGAAGGAGAGCATAGGAATCAACACACAGGAAGGAGGGAGGGGGCTGGGAAATTTATACCCCTATAACTTTACACTCCCACACCTGTGTTTCCTTAGGTAAAGGCTTCCCTCGGGGGATGTAAATTCTCAAACATTTCCAGATCCCCCAGTGCCCCCAAAAGTGGGCTCTGCAGCCTGAGGACAGCCCTCCAACAAAAGAATGCAGTTTTAGGGACTAAAAGCAATGCCAGAAGCCAGTGACCAAGAAAATGGTAAAGGGATTGGAAAGGATATGAGAAAAGCATTGCAGCAAAATTACAGGTGGTATAAAGATACCACTCAATGTGGTTTGTGGTTCATGGTAACCCCTCAAAGAGAAGTAACAATTTTTGTTTCTTCTGATGTATGGGAGGAAAGGACACTGGTCGATAAGGTAAAATACAATCTCCCTCAAACCCAGAGCTCCTTCTAGTTTTGTTAGTGTCCACAGGCCCTATTATCTCTCTGTGTGTCATCTGCTCCACATCACTGTCTGACCGAAGGGAAAACTACCTTTCACAATTCAAAGCCAGGGGTACAAGAATAGACTTTCCTTGATTTATTTCCTCTACCAACCACGTCTGCTTGTCAGTGGATTGTGTCAGCCACGCTGGTGCTACTGGAGCCCAAATTGCTTCTGTAGTTCAATCGTCACCCTTAGACAGGGGAGATCATGTGATCTCTCACTGGAATCCCTGGGATTCTCTTCGATGGAGCTCACTACCCACCATTTATTTTTGTCATCAGTGTTTCAATAATTTAAAGCCAGCATATTCAAACAATTTGAGTCCCCTTTACTTTTTGAAACACCTTCAGAGCCTTGGCCCAAACTTACCTGGCAGAGAAACTCCCTAAACATGGCTGCGACTTCTGCTTCTCAGCCTTAACCAGGATAAATCTCTAAGTCCTCCTTGTCCCATGGGGTTCATAAAGGATGGTTTATGGGGTTGGATTGCATTCCCCCAAAATACATGTTGAAGTCCAAACTCTACATAATGTAACCTTATTTGGAAAGAGAGCCTTACAGAGGTAATCAAGTTAATATGAAGTCATTAGGGTGGGCCCTAATCCAATATAATTTGTGTCCTTATAGAAAGGAGAAATTTGGAGGCAGAGACAGACATGCACAGAGGGAGAAACACAGGGAGGAATCCAGGTGAATAACAAGGGAGAGATTGAAGTGAAGCATCTGCAGGCCAAAGAACTCCAAGGGTTGCAGAGAACCACCAGAAGCTAGAAAGAAACAAGGAAGTATTATTCTCTAGAGCTGTCAGAGAGGGCATGCCCCTGCCAAATCCTTGATTTCAGACTTCTAGCCTCCAGAAGGGTGAGAGAATAAATTTCTGTTGTTTAAAGCCACTCAATTTATGTAACTTAGTTACAGCAGCCCTGGCAACCTAATACAGCTGGGATCGCCGATACCTCTTGAGAACGGACTGAAAGATCTTTGTAAGCTGCCTCCCCATCTCCAGACCTCAGCATTTTCATCTGGAAAATGTGGAGAATGTGTTTAACAGCTATCCAAATTCTATGTTTCAGAGATGTCTGCAACAATGCTTCTCATTAAGATGAGGTCTGTGTTCTCCCTGCTTAAATATTGGTGATTCGATTGTATTGATAGAATGAGGCAAAAGTGGCATTGCATGACTTCTGAGGCTAGGATGTAAAAGCTTCCACCTTATGGGCTGGGACACTTGCTGTGAGACCCTGAACCCCCATGTAGGCAGCCTGATTCTCCTGTGGCTGCCATGCTGGGAGGAAGCCCAGGCCATGTGGGGAGGCCACAAGTAGGTACTCCAGTCGATGGCCTCCGCTGAGGCCCCAGCAGACAGTTGGCATCATCACCAGACATGTGAGTGAGGATGGCCCCAGATTAGTCTAGCTCTCACCCAGGAGGCCTCCTCCAGCCATAGAGTCTTCCCAACAGACTCCAGACAGCCTCAAGCAAAAGAAAAAAAAAAGTTATTTCCACTGTGTTCTTTCTGAATTCATGAACCATAGAATCCAGGAATATACTAAAATGGTTATTGTTTTATGCCACTAAGTCTGGGAATAAATAGTTAAGCAGAAATAATAATGGGGCCACCAACTCTATAAAGTCTTTGCCAGACCTCATTGCTCAAAGTCTGAGAACTGGTCTGGAATATTCTGAGTAGAACATGAAGAGACTCTGGGAAGACTGGGCCTGCTCGTAAAGAGTTGTGAGGGCCCTGGGACAGGCCCTGTTGTCTGGCTATTCACCTCTCCTCTTGCCAGAGTTAAGGATCTAATACTAAAATAACTGCAGGTTTTTGGGACACCTCTAATTAAATCTTAAATCTTATATAAATCTAATTAAAAGTTGGTGTGACCCTGCTTTTCACAAGCATTTCCAAGCATCTCGGCCCAAATTCCATTCAATCCACAGTTAGCAGTGACTTTCATTATGGTTGGGCTTTCTCTATGCTCACTTCCTGTTTCCTTCTAACCACTGCCATTTTACTCATTTGAGATCAAATTCATTCTTTAGCACAATTATTGTATGTCAATTATGTATAACTATTGTGTAGGATTTGAGAGCATCGAGAAGGTACACAGAGATCAGTCACCCACGGATCTTGCTCTTAAAGGAATTTATATTGGAATGAGAGAGTTAGGACATATCCAAAGAACTCCCATTCAAGGCAGGAGGTGGTATGTGTCATACAAGGAAGCAGGCAAAGTGCTGAGAATGTGATGCAGAGAGAAGTCACTTCCTGGGGTGCTGGGCCAGTTATCATTCCATTGGTGCAAAAGTCATTGCGGTTTTTGCAGTTATTTTTAACCTTTTAAACCGCAATGACTTTTGCACCAACCTAATAAGTTATTGCCTCTCAGCTCCAAACTTGCCCTTCCATACTCTGCTTTTTGATGCCGAGGCTGGGATTCTGCAAAATACATTTCCACTTTTTCAGCCGCCCGGTCAGGCTCTGCCAATAGGCAGCATTAGAGGAAGCCTGCAAGGCTGGAGAAGAAAGGGATTTGCTTCACCCGTTTGGTTTCTATTCTTGTGAGCATCACTCCAGCAATACTTCTCCACCCCGGCAGCAGCACTTTGGCAATGGCCGTTCACTCCTGTATCAGCAGCTGGGTCCAGTTTGCAGTCTCTGAACAGTACCATACAACCGGCCTCTTGGTCACCTCTCAGAGGTACCAGTACCAGCCTGCTGCGCCCACTCCTCAGAGGTCTGGATGCCAGGCCCACAGGACCCTCCTCTAAGTTCCTTTTAATAACTTTAACAATTCCCACCCCTTCCCTGTCCCCCAGTCCTAGGGGTGTTAGCTGCCTCCAGCAGTTGCTACTTTCTTGAAAACTTCGTGTTTCCGTTTTTTACCCTTTCAGTCACCTAACTAACAATCTTTATATTAAATTACCTCTGTTCAGAAAAACTGGTGTGAATGCTGGTGAGAATGTGAAATTGGAAATCTTGTGTATTGTTGGTGAGAATATAAAATAGCGCAGCCGCTAAGGAAGATAGTATGGCAGTTTCTCAAAAAAATAAAAATAGAATTACCATATGATCCAGCAATTCCACTTCTGGGTGTAAATCCAAAAGAACTGAAAGCAGAGTCTCAAGGAGATATATGTGCAGCCATTTTCATAACCATATTATTCACACTAGCCAAGGGGGTGGAAGGAACTCACGTGTCCACTGATCGAAGAAGGGATAAACAAAATGTGGTATATACCTACAACGGAATGTTATTCAGTCTTACAAAGGAAGGAAATTCTGACATTTGCCTCAACGTGGATAAACCATAAGGACATTATGCTATGAAATAAGTTAGTCACAAAAGACAAATACTGCGTGATTCCACTTATGCGAAGTATGTAGAATAATCACACTCACAGAAACAGAAGAATGGTGGTTCCTAGGGGTTGGTGGGGATAGGAAAATGGGAGTCATTGTTTCGTGGGTATAGATTTCAGTTTTGCGAGATGAAAATGTTCTGGAGATTGGTTGCACAATGCTGTGAATGTACTTAACACTACTGTACACTTAACAATGTTTAAGATGGTAAGGTTTATGTTACAAGTATTTTACCACAATTGAGAAAAAAAAAAAACACCAACAACTGGTATTATTTCTGTCTCCTGAGCAGACCTTGAATCATGAGGTGATTAAAGAAACTTTTGTATTAGTCATGGGGCAGGTGTGAGGAGAGAATGACTAACCAAAGGAACAAACAACTCAGATCCCAGTGGCTTCCCACAGTAAAAGTGAATTAATAAAGGTGACCTTGCTCACGGGATCATTCAGGAACTCAGGCTCCTTCCATCATGTGAGCTCACCATCTTCAATACGGGTCTCTAAGGTATGTCGAGAACTGCTCCGAGAGTTAATGGCCAGGGTAGTCATACAGTTTGCCAGATTTATCATTGGCTAGTATTTAGCCACACGATTCAAATTTAACTACAAGGGAAGCCAGGAAGTTAGTTTTCCAGACATCACAGGAGGAAGATTAAATGAACTGGATGAATACACAGCATTGTCGCTACCACAGCTTTACAGAGGGAATGATATTTGGGCTGAGCCTTGAAAGAAGAGTCTTGTCTTCATCTCTGTATTTCTTGCCTTTATCAAACGTTCTAGCACAGAGTAGATTCTCGATAAATATTTATTGGATAGAGAGATGGATGGATAAATAGAAATGCAGCTTTCTATAACTATTGAACCACATGTGGACTACAAAGAGAGAATCAGTCTACTCTATTTCTAGAACTGTTTATTGCCTGATGTCTTCATTTGGGCTCTGAGAACATAAGACAATGCTGATTGTCATCACTCAGTAGATTTTTCTCTCCTTTCACCATGAGAAACAGACTCAGAGAAGTTGGTGAGTAGCTTGCTTCCACGGCTCAGTGAAGGAGGATGAGCGAAGCATCAGAATGCCCAATTGGAATATAGTCTGGCAGGAGATCTTGAGTCCACACGTGAAGTACCTTGATCCTCAGTCAGCGTGAATCCTTGGTCCCTCTTCATTTCTGACGCACACGCTGGGTGTGTGGAGACTAAATTATGCCCATCTTGAGATATGCCTAGCTTATATCATTGAGCCTGTGAAAGCCTGTGCACATATAAAGGCATTTGTTCTTTTCTCTTTTTGGCTTATTTGAGGAGATATTAATAAATATAAAGCCAGTAAAAGCAAAATGATTGTAATTAATGCTAATAAAGGGAAGAACCAGATTGCTGAGTACATCTGTTCAATCTGGCTTTTTGAGCCATTGGCAGGGGTTTTATTATTGGTAAGTGGGAGGTAGTGAATTCAGGGCCATTACCCATTTCTAATTCGCTTCCACGTGGATAATGATGACACAGTTTCTGTCCCCAGACCTTGGGTAGTTGCCCAGTAGGTTTTGTGCAACAATGTGATCAAGTGTAATCTGTCTGAGAAAATTGTTCTTTATGTTCTGTACTGCAAGTTCAAGTACTTGGAGCCTGTTTTGGTTATCTACTGCTATGTAACAAGGTTGCTAAACTTGGGGACTTACGTGTAAACAAGCAGTTTATTGCACTCAAAGATTCTGTAGGTCAGGAATTCAGCAGGGCTCAGTAGAAATGCTGATCTCTTCTCCATGATGTTTAATTCTTTGTCTTTGTTCATCAGATCATTCTCCATTGAATTCTAGGGGGAATTTAAGGGTGGCACTCCATGCCCTGGGAATTAGGAGGAAGAATCAGGAAGAGAGAGGACGTAAGCCCAGGGATCAGTGTAAATCAGCAAAATAAAATATGCACTGTGCTGAAATGTTTCACGAAGGGAACAATATTGGGCATCAAGTTCTAACATTTGATGGAAGTAGAATATTGATCACCCTTATGGGCCGAGGCATTCAGTAATGTCTGGGAAGGGACACGAGGGAGGCTTCTAGGCTTCTAAAAATGCTACTTGTTGATCTCAGTTGTAGTCTATGGCTGTGTTCTGTGAAATTCCATCCACCTCTCACTTATGATTTGTACACTTTTCTGTATGTATTTTGTACCTTAAAAGTTCACCAAAAATTCCAGTCCAGAGCATTTAGAGAGATGATAGATAGATAGATAGATAGATAGATAGATAGATAGATAGATAGATAGCCTTTCTTTAAATAATTATTAAGGATAATTTGGACATTTTACCTGACTAATGACAGAGATAAAAGTGAGAAATTTTTTTAAAAAGATGATTTCAGTGGTAGGGAGAGTTCTCAACTCTATGCCTGGGGGAAAATTATGACGATGAACCTCAAAGTGGTTGACATTTGATTCAGGGGAGCACTTAAATATGGATTCTTCTCAATTTTCCTAGGTTTCTTTGAACTCTCTGTTCTATGCAGAGGGGTGAACCTGGGATGCTTCTGGAATTCCTAATAAACTACTGGACTCATTCTTGTTCTAATCAGTCACAGCATCATTTCCAATCTGCTCCTGGAGGTGCTTTCACACAATCTATTTCTGTGATTCTTTTGATCTGTCAAAAGCCTCCAGGACTCTAAAAAGGCCATTTGAAAAGCAAGGGAGGAAGATGTACAAATAGCCCAGGAGAGAGACCGCATGCCTTTCTAAAAAAGTCCAACAAGTTGAAAATTACAGCTAGTCTTTTGAAAAGCTTTTCCAGGCAGGATTTGGTGACTAAGAGTGAGGTATTTGAAGAAGATGGTTTGATTTCCCACTGTGAGACACTCTAAGAGAAATAAAGACATTTTTATACCTCATTCTGACATTCTCTACCTCACCTATTATCCCTAGTTGAACAAAGTCCGTTTTACAAAGTCCCCAAGTACAGAAGCTAATTGCAGTCATTCCTCCACACTTTCTTTCATTATTGAAACTTAGGGCAGCACAGTATGCTTATTATATTGATAATCAAACAGCAGTTGGTCTGCTTTATAGACAGATCTACTCTTTCATACTCAAAGTCATTCACGTATTCAGTAAGATGCCTCACCCTAACTCTCACAGCTCATGTTTGGTGCCTCTGCCTTTAAGATTTATATTGGGTAGATATTATATTCGTTGTGTGTAACAACTATCCCCCCCCCCCCGCCAATCATTATTTTGCTCATGAATCTGAAATTTGAGCAGAGCTTAGCAGGGATGGCTCATCAGTTGGAGCAATCACGGGAGGCTGAATGATACACTTCCATGATGCCTCACTCACATGACAGGCAAGGTGAGGCTGGCTGTCAGGTTGGAATTCAGCCAGGTTGTGGGTCAAGGGATTCAGTTCCTCTCTACAAGCTGCTTTGGACCTTGCTCTTTAGTTTCCAAGAGATAGTGTCCCACAAGAATAAGATAAAAGTGCATGACATTTTTATGATCTAGCCTCAGAACTCATAATGTCACTTCTGCCATACTCTACTGGTTGAGGTAGTCAAAAGAATAGCTATGCCCAGATTGAAGAGGAGACATAGATCCCATCTCATGATGAAGGAATGCCAAGGTTCTAAAAGAGCCTTGGGAGGTGGGAGATATTATTGTGGCCATCTTTAGAAAACACAGTGTGCCACATATGTTGAAATGGGGGCTAACCCAGAGAAGTGACAAAGTGCTCATCAAACAAATGTGTGTATGTGTAAATAGGTGTGAGATATATAGATGGAGAAGAGCCTCTCGTGCCCTTTCCTCATACGTTCAGGAGAGAATTCCATGTCAATCTTCAGAAGGAGGAAGTATCAAAGAACTCCTTCTGATTTCTCTATAATCCCTCATCCTTTCCTCCCCAAGGAATAAAGTATGGCGAATTTCTAGGGCCATTGCATTGAAGCTCAGACTGGGCAGAGATTTTCTCCCTTAAAGGAAAGCCTGAGGCCAAATATGTACAATAGGTACTTGGAGCTTGTGCTTTTTGTCTTCGAATGGAAAAGAAACCGAGCAGAGCCTGGATCACCAGGCTCATTCTCTTCCAAATTCTCTATCTGTATCTGGATGGGTAAGTTGGGATTCTGCAGATCCTTAGATCAGAACAGGGAAGGGAGGGAAGAGGATTTGCAGTGTTCTTTATCCAACCTTATGAGGAAGAAAGCAGATGTTGTTCAACGCTTCATTAGGCTCCTTGCTGTTAGTTACCAATGGACTAACAACCAGATGACATAGGGTGTGATTAGCATTCTTCAACTTCCAAAATATATATAACTCAAGTTCAATCTATGTCTCCTAGCCCCATCCCATCTATTGGCAAGGAGACCCAGAGCCCTGCAGGCTGCTGCCACACTTTCCCCAGAGCCCCAACAGGTTGCCTGAGCTACATATCTGTGGTTCTAGCCCCACATGTTATTGGGCAGTATGTTCTCCTGCTCCACAGTCTAGGATTAAAGCACCCAGGAATTCAGCCTTGCTCTCTGGCTTCCTTGTACTAGGGACATTTGGACATCAAAGATTTTTCCAACTTCTCCCATGGAGGCTATGGTTCTTGGAGGACGCCTACTTTCTACCCAGTTGATATCCATTTATTCAATCAGTCAGTCATTATTATGTAATGAGTGCCAACTGTGCCAGGAATTGTGCTGAACACTGGATATAGGATTGTGAATAAAACAGACCTACTCCTTGGCTTCATAAAGCTTAAAAATCTAATAGAGGAAGCAGACAATAAACCATAAACAGATTAAAAAAAAACAACCCTGAATAATATATAATTACAAATTGTGGTCAGTGCTTTGAAAGAACTAAACAGGATGCAGAGAGATAGGGTCAAGGGGAAGCATCAGCTTAAATAGGCCCAGCATCTTGTCTTACTCCAACTAGCTTTTCTTGTGGGACTACCTTCCTAGTTTGTCTGTGCCCTACACTGAATAGTAGCAGCAACGGTAGCACTACAGCTACTACTAGCAATCCTTAACACTTATATAGCATGGACTATGTTCCAGGCATTTTTATAAGTCATTTTCATGTTAACTCATTTAACATGGGATTGGCTAATGGCCCAGATTGCACCAGAATTGAAGGTCTGCATCTCTGTCAAACTCCATGCATTACCATCTTGTTCCTCTCCCCTCATCACACACACACACAACCCCCTTCCTCCTCATCAGCTTCTCCCTGCAACCTGACAGCTTTCTCTGTGAAGCGTGGAACAGCCTATCTGTTCAATCCATAGTTGTAATGGCTCTTCTTGGGGCGCCGCTTCTGCACTGGTGGGTATCGTCCTGTACCATTTCCCCACTCCCTGTCGCTTTCTCCTTGCTCGGTGGTCCCAGAATAGTGCACAGATGCAGCACTGACCCACCCTCGCAGGGAGCCAATCCTATCAATATCCAGCTGGAAAGGAAGATAACTGCTGCAAAGACATGGGAAATAAAGTTGGGCCTGGACATTTGAAAATCACACAGGAGAGGTAATCTGGGGCAGACTGGTTTTCTCACATATTTTTAGACGCTGAACCCTTTTTTAAATGAAATATTATTTGGAGATTCCAATAGATGAGACAGAAAGTGTGATTGAGAGACCCATGGTCCAGGTCTACCATTCTCATCCTTAGGTGATCCAAGTCAGCTACATAGAACTTTATGGCTCTGTAGAACACAATTTTCAAACACGGCATTTAGCCATAAGCAGCAATTATGAGTACTTGAGTAGAGGATTAACATTTTTGAAGCGTATTTTAGGAAATGAATTTGGCAGTAACATACAGAAGTAATTGAGTAAAAATGGAGTCGAAGAGACTCTAAACAAATTGTTGCTGATCTCCTGATTTGAGGTGACAATAATGTCTTATCTCTGTGTAGTATGTTCTGATAATCAGAAACGTATTGTGTTCACTGTCTCCTTCTGCCCGACAATACCGCCATGTGATATGAAAGAGGACTGTCATTATCTTCATTTTACATTTGAGGAAGTCTCAATCATAAGGACCACATGAAAATATGGAAACTGAGAAATACAATTCTCTGTCTGTAATACAAAATCCTTCTTTTAACTCCAAGGCAATAGCTTTCAAGTGCGGACCCGAAGGAATGGAACATAGGACAGATATATTTCAACAGGGAAAGGAGAAGAATTGAACAAGAGCAATATTTCCCAAGATGTGTTCTTGAGGTGTTTATAGGTATATTTGTGGGTGTTATTTGGAGACATTGGACACATCTTCAAATGAGGTTGGGGAAAATGGGGTTCAGGTTATGTTTTTAAACTATAGTGCTCTTCAGAGATTTAACGACAAGTGTGCATTAGCTCTCTCTAAGTGGAGCATACAACACAAAATCCCCCACATTTTCCTTTACATGGAACTCTGTCTTTAGGGGCATCTCATAGAATTTAGTAAGGTTCTAGGAAATGAATTTTGAGAAACAGTGGTCTAGACCAGGGGTTGACAAATGTTTTTATAAAGGTCCCAACAGTAAATCTTTTAGGCTTTGCAGACCACATGGTCTCTGTCCGGACTACTTAGCTCTGCCATTGTAGCAGGAAGGCAGCCATTGGCAACAGGCCGACTAGTGGGAGTGGCTGTGTTCCATGAATGGTTCTGAAATTTGAATTTCATACAGTTTTCACGTTTTTCTTTTGATTGTTTCCCACTGTTTAAAAGTGTAAAATCCATTCTTAGCTCTTGAGCTACACAAAACAGCCATGAGGCTGGAGTCTAGAGCGTTGGGCAAAACATCGGAAGGACTGGCCGCAGGGTGGGAGGATGTATGAAGAAACACGCATGACGTCAGAGACAACCATGGTTTGGGAAGGAGTGGGGATGGTGGTGAAGGTCCCTCAGCATTCTGCCTGGGGCTCGGCACTGTTGTAAAGTATGGGTCTCTGAGAACTCCATTTCATCTCAGCTCCTGGTTTACCCTGAGCCATTTACCTGTGGCAACGACATTTAGGATAAACTCACCGTGTAACTCTCAGTCAAAATCAATGACCCAAACAATAGTAGCAAGATGGCTTATTGACTCTCTTGTCTGAAGAAATTTTGTTAGCCTTTGATTGCCATCTTGCTCCGTGGTGAACCACAGTTTCTCCTGAATTCCCTTCTTTTGGCCCTCTCCTAAGGATCTTGGGATAATCACCCTGCTAAATGCCACTCATTTATCTCAAGGCAATGTTTGTTAGCCATACTTTCCATTCCTTTCGACATAATAATTGCAAAACCCCAGAGATACCTGAATCAACAACTTTTACTCTCTTATTATTTTCTCACCCATGCCTCATTTGCCAAAGGACAGGCTGAACAGGGTTGAGGATGGGAAAGGCAGAGAAACATTTTACCACCCTACCTCTCCCAAACTCACTTCAAGCCACAGGCAGTTTAAACATTATTCTCCTCAAAAGTTCAGTAGGCATTTGTCCTTTTAAAAATATATTTTCTTATTACAAAGCAACAAATGTTCATGGCAAAGACTTTCAAAGAGACAGGGGCTGGGGAGAAGGGGAGAGAGAGAGAGAGAGGCCACCTTAATCCACCACCCACATATAACAGCAGCTGGTATGTTGTTCTTTATTTTCAGGGTTTCTAATGCATATTTAATTTTTTTAAAAAGAGTCTATTGTGTACATATTGCTTTAAAATATTTTTTTTCACTAACAGTAGCAATTTTCCAATGATGTGTTATATGCATTTTGGCTTAAATTGGTACTTCTCAAAGTTTCTTGCACAGATCATATTTTCATGGGCAGGTAAAACACAGCTGGAGAAAATGGGAGGGAGGTTATGGTCAAAATACATTTAGGAAATGGGAAATGCTAGGTTAAATTCAATGAAACAGGCTTGTTTATCTCAGGGCTTCCAGGTATCTTTAATATGCCAGAGAGTGTTACAAACCCTCAGGATGAGAACTAGAATGCATAGTATTCCCCAAATTGTTGAACTATTAAACTCTTTTCTCTTCTAAGAATCTCATATTTTGTTCCTGCACACTCTGGGTAGTACTGGCCAAAATCATTAGGAGTCAAAATTGAATCCTCTCATTTCTCATGGATATTTCAGGCATAGTTTTTCATTCCTAAAGATCTTTATAGAGTTTGTTGCAAATAAATTACTTGGGGGAAAAAATCTAACTGTACTTTCGTGTAGTTACTCTTCATATTATTTTGCCTTCTCAGTATAATTCAATGGATAATATTTAACTTTAAGGAAAACCAGAGGTAATCTATTATTGGTTAAGAATAGATAGTCTACTGGGGAAAAACAGCAATGTGAATATTTTTATTAAAGTTCTTTTTTTTTTTTTGCTTTGTTTGTTTTTTATTAAGACTTTTTTAGAACAGTTTTACATTCACAGCAAAGCTGAGAGGAAAAGATTTCCCATAAACTCCCTGCCCCCACCCGTGCACAGCCCCCCCCCCTATTATCAACATTCCCCACCACAGTGGTGCATTTGTTACAACTGATGGACCTATATTGATACATTATAATCACCGAAGTCAGGTTTTTCAGTTTTTCAACAAAGCTCGCTTAATGTTTTAGCTCTTTTCAGCAAAGGCCTGTTCTGTGTAGCCTTAATGTCCACAGAAGTCCACAGTCAGAGTATTCTACCCATATGATAAAATCCAGTCTCAAACTTACCATTGACTCCTTGCTGGTGTATAGCAGCCCACGGTGCCACAGAGTTTTGTTTTCCTTTTGTCTAGAACTGCCTCGAGTCCTAGCTTCACAGATATATACTTGGAGTTATTTTTATATAGTGTCATGAGATCTTCTTTGGGCAAAATGGCGGACAGGCCAAACTTCAGAAGGCTAGCCTTTCCCAGCCTCCTTCTGAAGCACTTCTTCCACGTCAAAAGTAGTCAAAGTTTATTAGCTCAGGGGAGAGAATCTGACCCTCAGAGAGCCCACCAACACGAGATAGTAATCATCTGAGGCACTCAGATTTGGAGAGCTGGACTGGAACTCAGAGAGCCAGCAACTTGATTATAAGAGTGCTCCCACAGCAAAATGGAGATAGAATGAGTAGCAGAATCAGCCAACCAGGTGCGTACTAAGGCAAAGAAACAGGAACTCATTTTTTGGAGCCTCTTTGAGACCTAAATGACCTGCAGGGCACCAACCCAAGAGTCTCTATTGTCACATCACAAGCTTCATCTTGGCTGTGCAGTTTTTCCTAAGTGAGTCTGGCCACCAGGTTAAGGTTCTTGTTTTGCTAGTTTCTCCAGGTATTTTCACAGTGAACTCACCTTGAACAATAATGAGTATGACTGTTCCTTAAAATAAGAAGAGCCCAGCTCACACAGCTGGAAAACATAGCTGGGAAAATAGCCACTTTTTTTCTGTTTCATGCTGTCTTCATAAAACATCTGCCCCGATTGCCCAGGAGAGAAAGGAGATGCCGCCTGTTCTCTGCATCTTATCAGCTGGAAGTATCTCAAGCTTTATTCTAGAGCTTCAGATCTTTAGCCTAAGGGTTGCAGTAGGTAAGTCAGCATGCCTGTGAATTCTCTGATAGTGTATGTAAAACTTTTTGCCTATGTACATTTTTCTGGGGTGAGGTGACATTCACAACTTTCCTTAGATCCTCAAAGGTGTCTATAATTCAAAAATGGTTGCAGATAGAAAGAAAAATCTATGGCTGTTTGTTTTTGATCTCTGAGCTTTTTCTATAGATCAAACATCTTGACTCTCTATATTAAGGTATTAGGATTTCTTGTAATTTCTCTGACTCTACTCTGCATAACTTTTATTTTCCTGGGATCTTTCCCAGCTTGACATTACTACTTTTATCTTGGGAGGGAAAAAAACAACAACTGGAGAGTGTCTCTGTTTGATGCATAAATAAATAGTACTGAAAAAGTGTACAAAGTCAAAATCTCATTTTAAATTGCAAAGTAACATCTTTTCCTGGCCTCATAGCATCTCATGCTGAACGTTTCAAGTTGTAAGTACATCCACCTATAAAACCATCTGTATCCCTGTGCTTGTTCTGTCTCCTCTTTGCTCTCTTTCTCACTCATCAAATCTAATTCCAAATTCCGGGGAATGAAGGAAGAAAAGGGGAGAGCTACTGAAGTCACTTTGATAGTGAATAAAATAATGCAAATCCTTGAAAATACAGAAAACACATACACACACAAAACAAAAAACAAAACCCAGCAGAAACTAAAAAATAAAACTGTCTCATGATAGTGGTGAAATCTACCCATAAGAAGAAAGAAGAGAGCCAGTGAAGTCAGCTTTTCAAATGAATACAAGAATGAAAATCCTTGAAAATGCCCCAAACACAAAAGCTGAAAACTGAAACAGTCTCATGAATGTGTTAAATCTATCCATAAAAGTAGAACTTTTTAATTGAAATTATTATTTTTTTGGCCTTGAAATAATGATTCCATATCTTGAGACAGCAAAGCAGACTAAGTAGGTTATGACCTCGATTTAATGAAAAGTGAAACATGGAATCAGTGTTGCCCATGGATACTCTGGAGATGGCAGCCCTGCAGGATCTGGGACTGAGTGTCTCTCTCTCAGGCCTATGGTCAGATCAATGACCCATGCATTCTTCATGTTTGGTGTCTATTAGGAGACGATCAGATAGTAACGGAGGAAGTGATTTGATATGGATGGTCAACCAAAAGGAAAAGGGCACACACAAGAGCTCGTGGTCTCACAGCTGGTCCTTGCTGAATAGTCTGAAAATGCATATTCTTGGACAGCTTTCAAGTGATGGCTTCCAAACATTACTTTTATTTCTCTCCTTTTAGATCAAGGACAGTGATGGTTTTCGTTTTTTAAATGATTTCCATTTTCTGATTCTTGCCTATGAACTTTTGTTTGAAAAACGCAATCACTTTGTTTAGAGAACAGGAGTAAATAGACATATTCAAGGAGAATTTTAAAACTAGGTAATGGTGTGACTTCAAAATGCACATGCATACAACAGTGGATTTGTTGTTAAATTCTCTTGACAATGTACAGGGAAAAATAATCTTGTTAAGGATCCCAAAATATATTATTTCCTTTTTTTATTCTTAAAAAAATTTTTTTTAATGGAACACACATACATAAAATATTATTGTTAGGTGATATTCCGTTGTGAGACTATACCACAGTTTGTTTATCCATTTTCCTGTTAATGGACATTGGGTGGTTTCCACAAAAGCTATTACAAAGAATGCTGCTGTGAATATTCTGATACAAGCCTTCTGGTGCACATGAGCGTGCGAATCTGGAGGGTATGTACCTGGTGATGGAATTGCTGGGTCATTAAGGTATGTGTATGTTCAGCCTTATTAAACACTGCCAAACTTTTTCCAAAGAGGTTATGTGATGCTTAGGCTTTTCCATTTTTAATTATTATAATGGTGTTTCCAAGTCATGTGGTTAGGACTGCACCTGGTCTTCCTGGCAAGAATAGGTTGGTAAATAGGTTTGGGAACAATTCTGTTTGCCAACTCTTGTTTTCCATGATTAAATTGCCCCCAGTGATATACTGCTTCAGACACTATTTTTCTTGCCTTGGCCCTGATAATATAGTTATTTTTTCTAAATCAACTTTTGACCTGTATCAATATAGTTATATGCAAGTTGGGAATTAAGGGACCCAGAAGAAAGCCACTATCAGGGAAATAATTTGCATAGGACATCATTTCCCTTAGGCTTAAAGCATCTATACTAAAGCTTCTGTGATGTGTAGTACAATCTGGGTTTTTTTAATTCTTTTTTTTAAGGCTATCTAAGTGATGCCAATGTAACAGAATGACTTAACGCACTTAAATGCCAAACTGAGATTTTAAATACCAATGTTTTCTTCTTTAAAGTTGGATCCCTCCAGGATATTATGAGGATACAAGCATCTTCACGGCAGTCTGTCACCTTGTGGCTCCAGAAATTGAAAGCTCATCATGTTCGTGGATCAGCACCATTTCTACTTATTAATATTTTTAGTGTCTGCCTATAAATCAGGCACAAAGTGAAGGGCTTTTAAAAATAGCCTTCTGCATCTCTTTAGGCTCGATATACTCTGCTAAAAGGAATTGTTGAAATCAGCAGTTCCCTCCTTTTTCTTCCCACTTTCTGGCATCTCCTTGGATAGAGAATGCACCTGTGTTTGATCCAGGACCATCAGGGAATCCAAAGATTTACCATTACTGGCCTTTGCTTCTGAAAAACTCTTATGGTAATCATCATCTTATTCTTTCATCCAAGGAGAGACTACAATAACTCAAAATTAGGAGCCAGATATGTGGCTTGTGGCTAAGCTTTGTCTCAGCTTACTTAAGCACTGGGCAACAAAGAGATCCCACATTAAATGAAGTAAATCATTTGTATAGTCAAAGTGAAGTCAAAGATGGTCTGGTCAATAACATTTGTGACAGTTGTATATTATCAGGGTTTGGAGGAACACATAGACAGCAATCTATTTTGCAAGTTTTTTGTTTTATATTTATATAAAATAAATG
Source organism: Rhinolophus hipposideros (assembly GCF_964194185.1). Taxonomy (NCBI): domain Eukaryota; kingdom Metazoa; phylum Chordata; class Mammalia; order Chiroptera; family Rhinolophidae; genus Rhinolophus; species Rhinolophus hipposideros. The sequence goes on along the minus strand of NC_138060.1, from coordinate 35,050,569 downwards.
ATACTATCCCTGGCATTAGGGAGATTGTAATATAATTCAGGAGATTATACATACTTGTGGAAATCACTAACGAGCAAGTACTGGGATATACAGCCCAGTAAAACACGATTGTAGGTATTCAGAGAAGAATTAAGTCCACAAAATCAGGGACTGAAATGAGGACTGGAATAGGATTTGAAGGAACTTGGACAGGTAGGGAAAGAGCAGGGCTGGAGAAAGCACCCATAAAATGTGACGATGGCAGAGAGGCTGGACGGATATGGCCCGATTGTATTTGGGAGCTATGAGAAATGATGCTGGCTACCTACTTGGGAGACCCATCCATGGAGGGCTTTACATGCCAGGTGGAGAAGTGGCAAGGTGGGGCCACTGAGTATTCTTAAACATGATAGAATAATGATGGACGTGACTTCTAGAAAGATGAGCCCCTTGGGATTAATATTAGGGAATGGACAGGTGAGGGAAAATATTCTGGCTTCATTGAAAGAAAACTAGTTAACTTATACTGCCACATGCAGTTGAGCAGATGGTATATCATAATATAAATGGTACCCAATAGAGCTATGCATGTATAACATGAACAATATTTTGTTTGGGGACGGATAACACTGAGAGAATAAAGTCATCTCATCTTCCATGAATAGCACAGTATTCAAGTTTTATAAAATGCCCCCCAAGTCAACAAAACTATGTATGTGCATTAGAACTTACACTATATAAACACTAGCATTAACATCTCATTTCTTTTTTTATTTCTACACAAGCACTTGTACAAGACTCTTCATAGAAGCAGTACTCATAATAGCCCAAGACAAAACAAAAGCCCATACTCAGGTAAATGGATAACAAACTGGATGGAGTTCATCTATATAATGGAATAGTACTCTGCAATAAAAAGGAGTAAATGACTGATACATGCAACAACCTGCATATATTTCACAGACATTATGCTGACCAAAAGAAGCCACACAAAAAGAGTGCACACTGTATGATTTTGTTCAGATGGGAAGAAAATGCATAGTAATCAATAAAGATGGAAAGCAGATCAGAAGTTACCTAGAGCCCAGGGATAAAAGAAGGGACTACAAAAGTGCATAAGAAAACTTTGGGGAAGTGATGGAAAAGTTCTTTATTGTGATTGTGGTGGTTTCAGGGGTGTATCTGTTAAAAACTCATTGTGTACTCTAAATATGTGCAGTTTACTGTACGTAAGTCATAACACTATAAATTCCGTTAGAGAAGCTAAAATTCCAAATATTTTCTTTCAGAAATTATATTATTAGACTTGGATTATTAATTAGTTGCGACTTCTTAGTTTTAAATACTTCAATGTATTTTTTTTTATTTTTTAGTTTCAGGCGTACAAAGCAATGTAATAGTTTGACATTTACACCCCTCACAAAGTGATAACCCCCCAATCTATTACCTCTCTGACATCATATATAGCTGTTACAATACCATTGACTCTATTCCCTATGCTGTACTCCATATCCTGTGACTATATACATAATTATAGTTGACATTCATTATTTTCAGTTCCAGGTGTACAGCGCAGTGGTCAGACATCTACACAGTCTGTGAAGTGATCCCCCTGATAAGTCCAGTGCCCATCTGGCACCTTACATGATCTTTATAAGATTATTGATTATATTCCCCAAACTGTATTTCATATCCTTGTGTCTATATTGCGACTACTAATTTGTACTTTCTAATCCCTTTACCTTCCCCCCCATCCTCGCCTCCCTCCCATCTAGCAACAAAAGGGAGGTTCCCTCCCATCTAGCAACCAAAGGCAGGTTCCCCACCCCATATCTCTGAGTCTATTTCTGTTTTGTTTGTTTGTTTGTTCTGTTCTTTAGATTCCACATATAAGTGAGATCATATGGTATTTGTCCTTCTCCGTCTGACTTATTCACTTAGCATAATATTCTCAAGGTCCATCCATGTTGTTGCAAATGGTAAAATTGCATTCCTTTCTATGGCCAAGTAATACTCCATTGTATAAATGTACCAGTTTCTTTATCCAATCATTTATCAATGGGCATTTTGGTTATTTGTATATCTCGGCTATTGTGAATAGTGCTGCAGTAAACATAGAGGTGCATATATATTTTTTTCAAATTAATGTTTTGAATTTCTTTGGATAGATATCCAGGAGTGGAATTGCTGGGTCATAATAAGGTAGTTCCATATTCAATTTTTTAAGGTACCTCCATACTGTTTTCCATAGTGGCTGCACCAATCTGCAATCCCTCCAACAGTGCTCGAGGGTTCCCTTTTCTCCACATCCTCGCCAACACTTGTTTGTTGGTTTGTTGATGCTAGCCATTCTGACCAGAGTGAGGTGGTATCTCATTGTGGTTTTTATTTGCTTTTCTCTAATGATTAGTGACGTTGAGCATTTTTTCATATGTCTGTTGGCCATCTGTACTCATATGTCTTCTTTAGAGAAATATCTATTATTAGAGTTGAGTTGTTAATTAGTTGTGACTTCTTAGTTTAAATTCTTCAATGAAGTTTTAAAAGATTTCAGTATTCTAATTCTCACCCATAACAACTTTTGTTTGAAAATGCAATCTAATTTTTTTAGAAAACAAGAGAAAATAGATATTAGTATAAGTCAGGAAATCAAAAGCAATTGAATTATAAGAATTAAAAATTGTTTTCCTACTCACATTACCTGATTTTGTATTTTAAAATTAAATATATTCAGAAATCTTTTAAGAAATTATGTTATTACTTTATCTGATCTTTTCTTGACATCATAGAAAATTCAGATTGAATCAACAAGCTGGATCATTTCCCCAGCTAGTTTTTCTATTAGGTACTTGCTGAGTTGGCAGAAAAATCCATCATGGTTTAGCTCCAGCAAATGAAATGACAGCTTGTGACACACTTGTCACAGGAACCAGGGAAGCTGAAGAATGACAGGAAAACTTTAAAGGGCCTACTTCACATGGCTTGGCAATAGCTTTCCTTCTTTATGATAATCTTTTCTTTCCTCCACTGGAGGATGAGCCAATTATAGTCATAGCTCAACAGGAAGGGACTCTTACACCTTCGATCATAAAGATATTAATCATCATTCTGCTAGTGAGTCTCTGTGGTTTGGTCATATCAGTTATTAATTTGTAGAGTTTGTCATTTCTTACTGGAATACCGGATGCACAGATTGGTGTACAGTGGAATAAAGGAGGAGGATGGTGGCTGAAAAAGGGACATGTCACTTCACCATTACGAATACGTCAGACTCTTGCTTGAAAAAAAAATTGCAGCTTGGATAATGTTTCACTTATACAGTTAGCTGGTACCATGCAGGACTTGAGCCTTAAACCTTTCAAACATACTATTTGCAGTGTCCATTATAATGCATTTAGAGCAGTGCTTCTCAACCTTGGCTGCACTTGTAAATCACCTGAGGAGCTTTTTAAAGATGTCAATGTTGGGCCTTACCCCCAGAGATTCTGACTTAATTGGTCTGGGAGGAGGCCCAGGCAAAGGTATTTTTAAAAAGCACTCCAGGTGTTTCAAATGTGCCGTCAAGATGGAGCACTACTGATTTAGGGGCAGGACAGTACTTTTGAAGTGCTCCACATAAATGCAATATATGGAATTTTTTTATAGTCCACATTAATTCAAAAAGACTTTGAAATGGGTTCCAAAATATATACATCCAAAAAAAATTTCAACTCTGAAAATTATAACTAAATGGAAATTAAAACAAGAGTGAGGTCCTATTTTCCCCCACAAAAATTTAAAAGATTAATGATATCCAGTCATGATGAAAGTAGGTGGAAATGGTAATGCTGATACAACAGACAAAAGAATGAAAACTGGTGACAGTTTCCTGGAGAGCAATTTAGGAACATCAATATTTTCAAGTCTTGTATCAATTGGTCTAGCAATTTCACTGCTAGGAATTTACGTGCAAAATTTCACCAAGATGTAGGTTTAGGAATATTCATTGCAATTTTTGTTGTTGTTGTTGTTGTCATAGTGAAAAAGTGGAGACAAACAAAGTGTTTATCATTTATGGGACCAGCTTGGTAAATTTTGATACATTAGTAAGATTGAATACTACGGAGATATTTAAAAGAAGTGCTTCTTGTATATATGCTGATACCAAAAGATCTCCAAAATATATTATTAGGGGCAAAATAAAAGGGTTCAGAAAATTATGTAGAGTATGATCTCTTGTGTAAATGTATATCAATGTAATTTTAAATAAATGCTCGCTGATGCATATTTTTTTCTTAAAAGGAAATGTGGTTATCTTTGGGAAAATGAACTTTAAGGAAAGTGCAAAATTTTTTTCTTTCTTTAGAATCTTTCTGCACAATTTGAGTTTTCTAACCAATTACATGTATTGAGGTAATAATTCCATATATGTGTACACATATTACGTATAACTGGAGTTATCTTGGTAATAGATTAATGTTCCATTTTTTCTTTAAAATAAACCTTTTAAAGTGAAGTAACCAGGAATAAGAATTTTTTAAAAAGTAGAAAAATTGGATGAAAGCATGAGTAAGACCTTACATGTCTTATGCTCTACGTGACTGTGGATGTTGGGCCACATTTTTGGCCTAATCTCGCTAACAGACAAAATATAAGGGAGACACCATCAAACCAATTACATATTTCATGATGTCCATAAGAATAAAAATGCAACTGCAGGGGAAGCCCAGCAATTCATGAGATTTGAGTGCAATTTTTAGACAGACCTTCAAAAAGAGAATGTGTTGTATGACACAGCGAAAAGCATCCTTAACAGTTAGCTTTGTAAAGGTTGGATATTTTGATCCATTTTGTAGAAGACAAAACAATAAGCGAAGCTCAGTTACTGGCCCTTTCTGCTGAGGTAGTGTTCTTAGGTACAACAAATGATTCCTCTTCGGTTTCTCTTGCTACTGATCACACACATCACAGATCCATCGGCAACGCTGAGCTGCGGTGCCAGACTGCCCTGAATGACCCCAAGAGCCAGACACTTTCACTGCCATTCTCCGCCCCCAAAACGGATTTCCTTTGTTCTCTTACACACCAATCTCCTGAGTGGCGTTTCATTGGTGGATCCAAGATCATGTGACTATGCTGCAGCTGCAAAGAAACTTGGGAAAACAGAACAGGTCACATAATATAGTATGTTTCCTCCAGTGAGACGGCAGAGTATTCACAAGATGCAAGTTGGCTGGAAAAAGGACAAACTTCCACTAAGGTTGCAAAGCAGATCTAGGATAAGGGTCCAACGCCACTCAGTACTATCTTTATGCTTTGCATTATACCTCTTGCTTTGTTATCCAAAAGTTATGCTTACACTTTTTCTTAACTCTAATACCTTTCTCAGTTCCAACACAGACCAGACAAACATGTAAATGCATGAGCTAAATATAGCCTTCTTCCTATAGCCCCAGATGCTGACAGGTCTTTAAACAAATAAAAAACTGAAATGAAAATTCAATGCATAATAAAACCTGGGAACAGCTCAAATACCTTTCACCTGGGGAATGGATAAATGAACAATGGTACAGTATGCAGCGGTATGCAGGAATGAGCTACTGATACATGCATCAACATAGAAGAACCTCAAAAATATTATTCTAAGTAAAATAAGCCACACTCCAAAGGCTGCCTAGTGTAGGATTCCACTTATATGACTTTCTCCGAGAGGCAACCTAGAAGCGCAGAAGACAGACTGGTGGTTGTGGAGAGCTGAGGATGGGGAACAGGCTTGACTCCAAAGGGGCATAGGGGAACTTGGGGGCTAACAGCACTGTTCTATGTCTTGATTGTTGTTGTGGTTACATGACTATAAACACATGTCAAAACTCTCAGAACTGTGTACCCCAAATGGTACATTTTACTGCGTGTAAATTATACTGTAATTTTTTAAGTGTGTGTGGGGGGAGTCAATGAATAATGCCTGCATTCATGTTGTCAACATGTTTACTGATCACCTACTGTATGCCAGACACTCTTAACTGACCATGTGTTTAAGCAAACTAATCCCAATGGATATAATGCACTGGAGATCATCTGGATTACTCTACCGATTCCTTAAACTTGATTCACAGCCAAAACAATGCATGAAGGATTTTGGCAGTGATGGGAAATGGTGGCGAGTAGTTTCTTTAATCCATAACTGACAAATTACTGAAGGCTTGTGTGAAGACATATTGTAGCCAATGGATTTGACACCCCCTGAGCACCAATTTAGAAAATCGTTTTTAGGTGATAATTGGCTGTGTGAAACTTACATTTTGGTGCAAGAAAGCCTAGAACTTCTGGTGGAAAGAACTGGGGAAGGAGAAAGGTGAGGGAAGTTACGGCATCCTGATGTAGTGAGGTGGAGAAAGCAGACCACTGAATCAGGACTAGAGATCTTGCCAGCCCTCCTCCTAACTAGGCCAAGGTCACTTTGGCTTTCTGTACTCAGTTTTCTTATCCATAAAGTGAATGAATTGAGACGGCGGGAAAAGCCCTGATTGCACAATGCAGAATTCTACTACTGACCACCTGTGTCACCCTGGACCAGCCCTCTGGCCACTCTGGGCTTTAGTTCCTTACTAAATGGGAGTTTTAATGGTGTACAACATGTTAATGCCACTGAACTGTACAGTTAAAAATAGTCATAGTGGTAAATTTTATGTTACATATATTGTATCACAATAAATATATTTTTAATTTAAAAAAAGATTTAGACAAAATGACCTTTTTGGTAATGTAGTTTCATTTTCCCTCTTACTCTTGGGATAAAATCCAAATTCCTTAATGCAGCCACCCATAGGGTAGACAGGCCCCAGGCAAATATTATTTTGTGGGGTCCCTGTCTATAGAAACACCCCAAATCAGCTTGTCAGCACCATTCTGGCAGTCCAATTTCATGTGACGCCCCACAAAAAAATATTGTACCTGCTGGCAGGAGCGATCTGCTTGCCAGACTGCCATCCTGGAACCAGAGCCTGGCCCCGGGGCCCCATGGTATGACTCCTGGGGCATCTGGTTGTCCCCACACATGGGACAGACGATCCCTCTGAAAAAAGATCAGAGATTCAGAGAACACTCTGAAGAGAGAAACAGAGAGTCTATACAGGTCCCAGTCTGGGCTCTGGACGTCCCACCCAAATGGCCATACAAATGGCATTGTCATACCCAACTCATCCCAAACACCAGAGGAGGTCTTAGAAAAATTCGAAGAAGGCCCTCCAAAGCACAGTCCCCCTGATACATAGGCCCAAGCTGGGAGCAAGGGAATGGGGGTAGGACTGGGGGTGTTTTATTAATGTGCCCATGACTATGGGTGGTACTTAATTTGGTTTATAAATTGTCTGATCTGTCTCAAATGTGCCAAGGTGTCTCTCACCCTTGGCCTATGACACAAACATATAGTTTCTCTACTCGGAACACCGAGGTTTCTCCCCCTGCTGCAACACTCATTATCCCATTTACTTAGTTAATCCCTATTCATCTGGTAGGTCTGAGAAAGCAGTTCCTCTGAGAAGTCTATTCTGATCCCTGGATCTGGTTTAGTGACCCTGACGGGCTCTGTTTTAAAGGTGCATCTAGGATCTGTTTTCTGTTCCTTTCCCAAATCAATTCACCAGAATACTAAAAATAAAAGATAACAAAGTCCCTCAGGAGAAGAATACAAATTCTAAATATGCTTCCTTCTGTCTAGAGGCTGGAGAGGAATGGAGTCACTCTGCATTGAGTTCTGAGGGGAGAAGCCTGTATCCAGAAGAGGGAAGGTTGATATAGCCCCTGCCCAAGCTATCTTACGTTTGTTCCTTGGGTCTTGTATAGCTTTCACTCACTCACCCATCCATCCATCCACTCATCCATCTTTCATTCAATAATTCAACAAACATTTATGGCTCCCTACTGTATTCATGGCACTAAGGTAGATCTGGGTGTGGGGGGAGAGTCAACTGAGAGTGTCCATCAAGATGCTCAGACTATATGGGACATAACCCACTCTGGGATGTCGTTAATGATGTTGTGCCAGGGACCCTTGGAGAAACCTGCAGATGTGTCTGGGGGCTTTCCTGACAGTTTGTAAAGTGAGTATGTCATCTATGAGCACATGCATTCAGAAAACTGTTGTTAGGAGATCATAATGCTTGAAGGGTTAGGCCATGCCATTGTCCTGAAAACGGACGGAAGCATGAAGCATGGGATATTCTGCTTTCTTACGTTAGATCTCAAGACTGTTTCTATACTTGCTACTTTGTGGCGTTTCCTATAAGAGAACAGAAACCCAAATGAGAGGAAAAGAATTATACTGTGTTTCCCTGAAAGTAAGACCTAGCTTGACAATCAGCTTTAATGTGTCTTTTGGAGCAAAAATTAATTTAAGACCTGGTCTTATTTTACTGTAATATAGGACCGGGTCTTTAATATAATATAATATAGTATAAGATCGGCTCTTATATTAATTTTCCAAAAGACACATTAGAGCTTATTTTCCGGCTAGGTCTTATTTTCGGGGAAGCAGGGTAATAGGAGGTCTTCACTGTCAAGCAGTGTGAATGTACAAGACACTTAAAGAAGTAATGACAAGGTCATGTCTACAGGATTTGACCACAGAAAAACCTCTTAACATGCCCCTCCAAAGACAGGGGGTTGAGGAGGAAGTGGGGTAGCCTTTAATATCTACTCTACCCTTTGAAACAGCTCCATAGTTAAAGGAGAGAAATCTCACCCACAGAGGTGCTGAAAAATCAGAGTGGATGATTTCTGAGAGGATTTGCTGAAAAACCTTCTGACTAATGCCTAACTCTATAATTGATTCTGGACTGGTAAAGAAGTTTTTCCTCATATTTCTTCCACATTTCCCTAAAAGAAGAGTTCTAAAGCATTTGTTCCATGACTGATGTCTCTACCTCTGTCCGCATGCAAAATAACCAAGAAAGTTTCACAGGCAGCCTGGGGTTTTCTCAGTGCCTCTGCCTGGGAAGGAACTATTTTGAGTCCATTACCCTTTTTAGAATGGGATGAAAGCTATGGGCCTCCTCGCCAGAAAAATGCATGGAAGCCTATTGACTCAAAATTTTCCACACAATTTCAGTGGATTCAGCGACTTACTTGAAATCTATCCACGTGCCCTCGGAGGTCTGTGCTCCAGGGAATATAAAAAATCGAATTTGTTGAGAAAAGAGCTTCCTCTTTAGCTGCATTGATTGATGAGTCTCCAGAAATATCGGACAGTGGTTCTCAGGCAAGAGGTTTGTGGGGAAGTTCCAAGGGAAGAGTGAACTCAGTCATTATAGAAATGGGCACAATGGCAGCATCTAACTCTGTGACACTGACACTGTTCCTTCTGGGGAGGGTCGCCAGATAAAATACAGGATACCTAGTTAAATTTCAATTTCAGATAAACAACAAATAAATGTTTAGGATCAGGATGCCCCATGCAATATTTGGGATATAGTCTCAGGCTGTTCAGGCTCTTCTCACAGAATACCACAGACTGGGTGGCATAAACAACAGATATTTATTTCTCACAGTTCTGGGGCTGCAAAGTACAAGATTCAGTGTCTGGTGTTATATCTGCCTGTGCCTTAGCCCTGAGTGACAGATGTGTCCCAAAACTCACAGTTATTAGGAATACCTAAATTACAATACCTAGGAAGGGATTTATCAAAGCTGGAGCATGTGTGAGTAAATGAAGAGGATTATTATTCACTCACTTTAATATTTTTAGTTACTGGTCCTGAATTCCATCACAGGCCATATTTCTTTTCTTTTCTTTTAATTTAATTTTCAATTATAATTAACACACAATATTATATTAGTTTCAGGTATACAACCTAGTGATTAGATATTTATATACCTTATGAAGAGACCACCCTGATAAGTCTAGTTCCCACATGGCACCATACATGGTTATTGTATTGACGCGGTACTTTTTATTTCCATGACTATTTTTATAACTGGCAATTTGTACTTCTTAATCCCTTTCACCTTTTCCACAGGCCATATTTCAAGGTAAAGTGGACCACATGAAGTCTAAAGGTCTTAGATTGCTCATCTGATTTTAGGGATTAGAACTGCTTTACAAGGCAAAACTCAAGGAGTATTTACCATATTCTTTTACCAAAGCCTGCAGTAGGGGACATGTGATAGGGAGGTAAGTGTTCCTACCTTCTGTGAACCACAAAAAGCTAACAATTCCTGGTTTTATCATTCATCTACTTGACAAAATATATTTTGAGTATCTTTATTTTCCTTCCATCATTCTCAGGGATTATGAGTACTACAAATTACACCCACTGAATAAAGCAGTATAATACTTCCTTCATAGAGCTCTTTAAGCTCAAGTCTCAAAGGACTCTCTGCATTCCAGGATTTCAGAATTGGGTGATCAACCTACGTATCTGTACTGCTCCTGATGTTAGAGGCTTAGACTGTCCCATTTCTTAGCTTTAACCATTCTGAAATGAAAAACGCTCTCCCTTCCTTTCATGGGCATTATAAGGCAGCCTTCGGTCCAGTGGAACTCTTGCTTTCCATCAACCTAGCTGCTCTTCCTAACACTTTTCCCAGGGCCATTGTAGTTTTCTTTAATTTTAGTAATCAGTAACAAAGTTTTATTGCAAAGAAAGAATGTATATTTTTTCAACAATGGGCTCACAGTCAACAATGGGCTGATCATTTGAGCCATAGTGTCACATTGGATTGACATCCCTCATGATGTTACTCCTTTGGTCATAACCAATCATAGAGAGCAATTCTTTTGTACATAGATTTGGAAGAATTTATTAATGACTTTTTCTTCTATTTTGTTTGAGTTTGTCATTTAATGACACAGTGCAGTGATTCTAAAGTGTGGTCCTTAGGCAGTGTCACCTAGGAGTTTGTTAAAATGTACATTCTCAACCCTTCACCCCAGACCTACTGAATGAGTCTCTAGGGGAAAGCCCTAATAATTTTGTTTTTATTTTGTCAGCTCTCCAGGGGGTTCTGATGTACACTCAAGCTTGAGACCCACTGATGTAGTGTTTTGAAAGTAAATGAGATGTGATGATAAAAAAATTCATGGGAAAGGCAATTTCTAGCTAGAATTAGGAAAATTGCACTGTAAAGGAATGGAATGTCATGAGTCTCTTCTATTGCTTTCTTGCTTGTTAGGATTTACAACTAATGACACAATCACTGGTAATGTATACAAGATATCAGTTGCTCATATGTGAAGTGGCACTGTCTAGGTTTAATGATCGTGTTAAAATTAGCAAGGGGAAAGGAAGACATATGAGAATGGAGAAAAGAATTGAGAGGAAAAGAATTGAGAGGAATTTAAATATTTATATATGCATGGATTAGCAGAGAGAACATGGAGCCCAGAAAGGAAAAGAATCAGAAAGGAATATTAGTTTCTTAGTCTATAGAATTATTAGAATATTTATAGAGCTAATACAGAACTATTAGACTATTAGTCTATACCTGACAAATAGGTAAAGGCCATTCTCCAGTTCAGAGCAGAATCGGCAGAGAGGCTGAAGTAAAGGGAGTGTTCTGAAAATGAGAACAAATGATTATTGAATACCTACTCTACAGCCGGCATTGTTCCAGGGGCCACTGTTCTTGTTCCAATGAAGGACCATATAGAAATGGTCCCTGTCCTCACAGAACTTAGTGTAGTGGGGGTAATCACTGAATAGCCGATTGTAACACAGCGTGATAGACGCCATGTTAGGGGACGTGCAAGGTCACTGTAGGAGCTCAGAGGAGCTGTGCTGACCCCAGACTTGGGAGATGGGAGTCTTGATAATGACTATCATGATGTTTAGAGCAGAAAGATAATGTAGGAGCAAACTAAAGGGAATTAGTAAAGTAGTTCTCTGAAGCTCATTTCTAATGATCTTTCTGAGGTGGGAAACATTGGTCTCAGTTTGAGGTTTTAATAGGAAATGTGTATGTTGAGGATATGTGGCAGAGGGGAGACATCTTGGTCTATGGAAATCAAAATCCTTGGCAAAAGCAGAGGACTGGGTCTAGAGCCCTCTGTGAAACCATTTCTACGGTTTGGAAATACAGGCAATTATAACATTGGGGAGAGGGTTGAAGCCAAGAGAAAATGAATCTTTTTTTAATTTTTTTAAATCTTTGAATACAGAAGATGACTATTCTCCCCAATGGGAGAATAGGGCGTTAGTTACTCCAAGATCCTCTCAGGTTAGATTACTGCCATAAGAGCTCCTCTGCATAAATAGCTATAAGAATATATGAGGGCCATGTTCTTGGGTCCCTTGTTAGGAAATTTTTTCAGAGGACTGATGCTGATATAGCAGGAGATGTCTGATGGAATTTCATGGGAAGCCCAGTACAAAAAAGAAAGAAAATAAAGGGGGGCTAGAAAGTCTGAAATTATATTTTTAAGTTTTATTAAATATATTGGTTAATAAAATTTATTTTATTTCTATGTTTTGGTTGTTTAAATTTTTATTTATTTACTGAAAAATCCATTTTAAAGCAGGTAACACTCACTGAAGGCTTACTGTGTGTCAGGCTTTCAGTTTGTCTGAAACCTGTAACTTTTAGTGTAACTGGCCAATAAATTCATAATTGGTTGTTTATGTCAGGAAAGATAAGAAACAATAGAATATCTATTTCATTAAGTTATTTTAAGTCAGGCAAAGTCATGGGGCCTATAATTGAGGTTAAAAATTGTTAAAGATTTTAACAAAAACAATCCTTGGGATTACCTTTTCTCAGGTCTCTTCCGAACCCCTTGAGCAGCAGCTACATATTTGTATATAGACTGTAGAAATCACCCATTTGAGTCAGCAGATTCTCCATCTCTCAGTCCTGATGGTTTGCCTACATTGATTTCGTTCAGTCTTGCAAAGTATCCTGAGTACATGATCACTGTTACAATCAAGTAGTTCTAACTAGTCCATCTGTGTGGATATCGTAGGAAAGGAAGTCTCTATATTATTCTTTCAATATCTTACTTTGCGGCAAATAATTCAACCTATGAAATATGCCCCTTTCCATTCTTGAGCAAATTCTTTGCCCCACCAAGATCGAAGGATTCCACTTCTTCTTTGAGTGACTTTCTCCTTTGACATATTAAAATAATCTCTTTTTATTGGTTTTAGGGACCTTTGCATGGTGCTCTTCAAAGTGTCTTTGTTATAGTTATTATTCTCTTCATTTATAACTGATTGGTTTGCATTATTTTCTTCACATAAAACTCCCTTACCACTTTTGGGGAATTGCCTTCCTTTTTCTCTGATAATTTATATGGCTTTAGCAGTTCTCTATTTAGCTCCTACCTCTAACGCTTGTTATTTCCATTTCTTGATATGTGTATTTTATGGATAGCCAACAACACCAAAAAGTTATATAGGCTTTTCTTGTGTGTTATTGACTTTTTAAAGTCCTTCCTTTCAATTGTCTCCTAAATCGGGCCTATAGTTATCACATTTCTCTTTTCAAAAATCTAGAGTGTGTGGGATGGGTTTCTTGGTTTTCCCCTGTCCCACGAGGATGGAGAATTTAATTATGTTATTAATTTTTGTTTAATGGTTCACCCACAGCAATCTCTTGGATCCATTTCTGATCCTTTTTAAGATGGAAGTTCCCTCTATTTATCTTCCTGTCTATTGAGAAAGCCGTCCTCAATTTATTAACACCCAGCCCACTGCCCACCCCCATCCCATCTCCCATCCTGATTGAGCAGTTGGTTACTTCGTGTTTGGATAATGAAAGACTTCCCTTGTTATTATCTGGACACATCTTTTTCAGCTTTTCCACTGTCATTTAACATTTTCTGTCTCATCTTTTCACTAGAGTAATCTACAATACATATTTTTCTGCATGGAGAAGTTTTAACATGGATTGTTTTTACAACTGAAAAGTTTTTATGTGAAAAGTAGTAACACACATCTATCCTGTGAAGTTTATTCAACAAGTATTCTTTGAGTGCCTGTTAGGTACCAGTTCTAGACACGGGATAAGGAGGGACCAGGATCTAATTTATATTCTAGTGAGGGGAGGGGTAGGGAGACAACAAAGAAATAATTTGTCAAATGTTAAGAAGAGCTAAGAAGAAAAGAACATGAAGGATGATAGTTTAGAGCAGCCTTTCTCTACCAGGTCTCCCAAAGGATTAAGCTCTCATGCCCTAAGGTACCATTTACAGATGATGGATTAACTTCTCTCTTATATGGCTAGAATGATACCAGTTGTGTACCATCCTTGGGAGATGGGAGAAAATAGTCACTGAAATCATTTTCTGTGGTGCTTAATTCTCTCGTGGAACCCTGGTCTAGAGAGTCTGCGTTAGACAGAAACAGTGTAGGAGGGAGTGCTGCTTTGAGTCACCGGACCTGGCAAGTGCTGTTTGTCAAGAAGTCCTCTGAGCAGAAACCTCAGTTAGGTAAGTGAGGGAGGGCCCTGCAGATGCAAGGTGGGCATGAGGCACAGTATTCCGGCCAGAGACAAGAGCAGGCTTAGTGTATTCAAGGAACAGTTACGAAGGCCAATGTGGCTGGAGCTGAGTTATGGAGAGACAGAGAGGTCGGGATAAAATCAGAGAAGTCACTGGTGAGGGTGGAGATGGCGTGATGAGTCTTGCCAGAGACATTTCAGCTCAAGTCAATTCAACAGAGATTTACTGAGCTCCCACTGAGTGTCATGACCTGGGGGTTCAAAGATGAATGAATCGTTGTCTCTGTCCTCATGCAACTTACAATATAGAGTATATCACTTGACTTAGACTAAGTATATATAGTGTGATAAATGCGACACATTCACAATAAGCAAATGGGTGGCCGTAGGTTGAGATACCCCAGAAGCAGACCCTGAACCAAGCACTCAGGTGCTAGCGATCTATAAAGGAAATGCTCCTGGGAGGAACTCATGAGAGCCAAGCAAAGGTGGGGTTTCAAACAACAGACTCAGCCTGATCATGGGGATCTCTGGAGTGTAAATTACACCACAGTTTGTCGCCCTTTGAAGCAAAAGAGCTGTGGTTTTGTACATTTACACCTGCTGGTCATTGAGTAGGTGCTGCCCAACAGGGTGGTGTCACTCTCAGGCGCTTTCAGTTCCACATAGGTGAGGTGGCTCCAGTGTCAAACGTAATCCCCTGAAGATTATAGTGGAGAGTAGAGGCTGGGCATGCGTGCACAGGGCCGGTGAAAGGAATCTAAGGGGATCTTGATGGGGCACCAACAGTGTCCACCCCAGGGGCAACAAAGCTTCTTAGACTAGAGGGTAGGACTTGAAGCAGAGGCAGAGGACAGTAAGCTTCCTCTTGGTGGAAACTATGCCTGATGCTTGACTCTGTGTCCTCAGCACCTAGTCTAGTTCTGACCCATCACAGACAATCCCAGAGGTGTTTCTGAGTGGGAATGAATGCATTCATGAAAGCCATCCCAGGCCCAGGAATTAGTTTTAAGAAGTTTGAGGACTCATTTACTGGAAGACACATGCCCCAGTAATACTTCTTCATAGAGGATGCTAAGCTCTTCTGCATAGGAATGGCAAGGTGATAGGAGTAGTGTTCAGAATTCTGAGAAATATAACATTAAAATGGTGTATTAACTTGAGTGTGAACAATTGAGAAGTAATGCATCTGAGGGACAAAAAGTTCAAAGTACTTAGAGTATGATGTGTTTTATTAAAATTTACAAAGAAAAATAACAGTGCAAATAATTTTTTTCTGTCATTTTCAAGAAAATATTTAGTGGATCAGCAGCTAGTTTTTGTGACTTGGTGTTGAACTGAGAGGGACATTTTATCATAGAGAACTTGCTTAAATGTAATTACAAATTAGCATAGATGAGTGGCACTGAGATGTAGAGCTCTAAATCAGAGCTGTGTCAGGCACCAGGAAGGGCCAGGAGGTTTCCCCCCTGAGTGCCACTTCTCAGTGGTTAAGGTGGGAAACCAGTAACACTGTGTTGATAAGGAGTCTGGGGCCACATCCAGGTTCAGAAGAGTACTATTAATAATAGCTTAATAATAGTTAATCTTTTTTTCTTTTGTGATTGATTGATTTATATTTTTAATTAAAGTTTAGTGGGGTGACAGTGGTTAGTAAAGCTAATAGTTTTCAGGTGTACAATTCTATATTATGTCATCTATGTATCACATTGTGTGTTCACCACCAGAGTCAGTTCTCCTTCCGTCACCATAATTTGATCCCATTTATCCTCATCTACCACCTGATGCCTTCTCCCCCCTTACCCTCTGGTAACCACTAAATCATTGTCTGTGTCCATGAGTTTTTGTTTGTTTGTTTGTCTTGCTCCTGTTGCTTTCAGTTTTATATTCCACATATCAGTGAAATCATATGGTTCTCGACGTTTTCTGTCTGACTTATTTCGCTTAGCATAATAATCTCAAGATCCATCCATGTTGTCACAAATGGCAGTATTTCATCTTTTTATGGCAGAATAGTATTCCATTGTGTATATATACCACTTCTTCTTTATCCAATTATCTATTGAAGGACACTTTGGTTGTTTCCACATTTATTTAGCAATTACTACATACCAAACATTGCTTAAGTATTTTATATTGTTTAATTAGTTCATCAGCAACTGTAAGAGACAGGTATTTCTATTGCCGTTATTTCCATTTTACAGATGAGAAAACTTTACAATCATTTATCCAGTACAATCATTTATTCCAAGGACCAGATTGTCCAAGTTTATGCAACTGGTAAGTGGAGGAGCTGGGATTTGGTCCTAGATTCTATTCATATTAATAATCACTAGAATAGAGTTGAATGCCATGATTGATTAGAGGACAGAGGAATGGCATATTGCATATTTGCCATCCTCAAATTCTAGTCTTTCCCTCACCTTTCAATTATCCTCCTTTTCATTTCACAGCCAGTAAAACTAAACTACTTTCTCTTCCCTAATGTTCCATGCTCTTGTGCTTTTTGTATGGGCTGTTGTAGGCCTGGATGGAACACCCTCCCTCTAGGTCTTTGTTGGTTGTTAACTCCTACTAATTTTTTGGAATTCAGTTCAGACATCACTTCTTGCAGAAAGCCTTCCCTGATTTCGTCAATCAGAAATGGTGCTCCTTCTTTGTGCTTTCTTATAGTGGTGTGTGCACCAGTTGTAGTATAACACTTTATTTTGAATTGTGATGGCTTACTTAACTTAAAATGAGCCAAAAGACAGAACCCATGTAGTGTTTTTATTGAATGAATGAGACCACATTCCTCACCTATCTCTGCTCCAAACTACTTGTGTTGTCTTCTATAAGTTACCCTCACAGGAGTTGGACCACATGGAATTTCCAGCTCTGCTATCTTTTTCCTATATCAGTTTAGAACTTCCAAACATATTATTCTGTAAGAATTTTGCCTATTTATATTTATGTTTTCTATTATATGCATACAATATGGTATTTCCTTCCATAAACTATTCTCTCTCCTTTGGGGCTAAGCTTGCTAAGTGTGATATTTCCATCTGAAAAATCAAATTGTTGGAAGGGGTACCTGGGGGCTTTGACTGTATTAATGTTTTATATCTTAAGTTAGCGGAGGTATAGAGGGGCATATAACATTGTTATATACACATGTTTAACATCTGAAATATTTTTAAATATAAAAATATTTACATTTTTATAGATAATATAAATATAGATATATCTTTAAAATGTCCAGTGTGTTAGGCTAAATCTGTACATAGTTACACTAAATGGGGGGGGAAAAGGTACCAGTTATTAAAACACAGATACATGGATATAAGATGTTATCTTGGTTGGGTTTATATGACAGATGGAGACAAGAATCTTGGGTAATCTGTGGGTCTTCATGAATGAAATTAATTAAGTTTAGGGAAACTATTTATTGCTAGAGAGATAAAAACATAATTAGCAATTATAAATCAGCCTATAGGGGTTCTAATTATAATGGAGAAAGATGGGTGGATTTCTGGAGATGTGGAAGTTTATATCTTATCTCTTTCTTTTCTTTTCAATTACACCTAAATCTCTTGCTAAGCAATTTCTGGGGGGTAATGAGTAGGGGGAATTGCTTAAGCTAACTCACGATTTTTGTCAGATACTAACATATCCATTTCCTGAGATAGAATAACCAGGTTATATGTGAGGCGAGCAGGCTGAGAAACAGAAAATGAATGACAGCCTAGATGTTATTTTTTCAAATGCTTATCCTCAAGCAAGAATCTCTTTGTTCCCTGTTACCTCTTTTTAAAATGATGAAACGCGCAAAGAGAAAAAGACATGCTTTTTTTTTTGTTAAAAATTTAAATTACTCATGCTAGTTAAATATCAGTGAAACTGTCCTTATTTTACCCAGCAGATAAAGCTACAAGTTTATAAGGTGAGAAAAATTTCTTCCCCATTTGAATGCTGTGAAATATATTTTTAAAAGTGTCAGAGCAGGAGGGAAGCTAGTTTGCAGGCTCACACTTCAGGCTTCCATATTTCTAATGTGGCAAATAAAGTCATTTTCGAACAAGGTGGCTATCGTTGGCAAAGTGTTCTGAGGGGACCTCACTAATTCATTTAAAAACTAGGTCATACTCCACTACAGCAAATACCACTCCATAGAAAATTCTGAGCAACAATAGCTTTCCAAGATCCAGACACTTGATCACTTCATTTCACAAAATAACAGAATTTGGTAAAACCCCAGTAAAGAAAATTGAGACTTTCCTCAAATTCTTTAAGATATACTCAACTCTTTTATTTAGTGAGCATGGCAAACTAAACTAATAGCACAGCTATTTTACATATATGCTTATAGTATGTAGAAGTTCTGTATCAGGAGGTACAACTTAGACTCAAATTTAACCAGTGTTGGTTTCCAGATTGTTACAGGAGAGATACTAGAGGAGGTTTGGGGAAGGGGCAGACTGGGAATCCGCATTTTAGCAAGTACTCCAGGTGTTTCTGTTGCACACTTTGGGAAAATCCTCAGAGAATAACCCCGAGTAATGCTCAAATAGAAATTGGCATTTAGTTAAGAAGTGCATAAAACAAGTGAAGATATCACCAGAGATTTGATCAGTTTGGTGTGGTGAGCAAAAGGTAATAGGTTCTTTTTGAAATATTTACTTAATCAACTGGAATTAAACCTAGTCATGGACTTGGCTTTTCAATTTGTTCCACTGAATAGTCTTTGGAGTATTTATTACCTATGAATTATTTTTGGCCTTTCTTTCTTTTTAAAAATCTATTCTCACAAATTATGTGGCCACTTTCCTCTGTTTTCAGAGTCTTTATGTCATCAGTGATTTGTGTTGCAGAGCTTACTTTTCCTTGTTAAAGAATGAGTCCATCAATCTAGCAGTTTATGCTGGTGTTCTCAAGCATGGCTGCCTACAAATCACTTGTAGAAGTTTTTCAACCTAAAGTTGCCCAGGTTCCACTCCTCACCCCGATCTGAATCTCTAGGCCCAGGACCCCAAAATCTCTTTCCCTAAAAGCTTTACTGTGCAGCCAGGTGTGAGAACCACTGGTTTAATGTGGTTTAATGATAGCAAAAGAAACTTTCTTTGAGACTTTCAAACATATTTTTCTTGATTAGATATTTCGTTACTTCTGCTCTTGCCAGAACCATTGTTGTGCTGGTTTCCCCGAAACTCTGAATTTTGGGCTATCCCATTTCTGATAGCGATATGACAAACAGTGTCTGAAACTGTTAAGTAGGCTTCACTCTGGGGCTGGTAAGGCAGAGAGGCCCAAGACATCTTGACACAGGTGAAGTCTCCTCTAAGTGGCAGTTTGATCACCTTGATAGATAGTGATGAGTTTGAAGCTGTGTCACACCACCTGATCTGAAGAGCTAGGGAAAGAAAGTTTTGGAGACTTTAGCACTTAGACCTTTGAATCACTTTGGTACACCATTGAGATAACAAGAGCTTGACTATGCTGAACAACAACGTTTCTAGCTGGCCAGCCTAAAAATGCTTAGGTTGAGGTCAAGTTTGAGAGATGGCAGAGGCACTGGGCTTCCTGACTTCCAGACTCTGGAATTACTGACAGGAGGATATCTGCACAATTTTTAAAATCTCTATGATAGGTTATTTTATGAACTCTCTAGCTTATGCCTGAAGTATCCAAGATACTGAGACCGTTAGCGCTCTGCATGTTTTTCCTATATGCTTGCTTCCTCCCGGGTTTGAGTGTGTAGATTGTAAATTTCCAGAAAGCGGAAACCATGGTCTTCTCTGGCCAACAGTACAGCACAGGGCCCCCCAGACACTCAGACCCTATACTTTAGGATGACCTAGTGTTGTCTAGGAGGAGCGTGCCGTGCAGGCCCCACTTCTATTTTCCACACTCAACCATTAAATTGGCACAGGTTTCTGCCCCATAGACTAAAAGTGGGTAACGTGGGAATAAAACACACGTTCCCTCAGCTGGTGTCCAAACTATGAGCGTCACCAGAACACCCCCTGTTTAGTCATTCACTGGAATGCTTTGCATTAATGGAGGAAGGAAAAGAAAAGGTCTCGAAACTTGTAGATAACAGGGAGCAAGAGCTATAACCATCATTTTCTGACCAGCTCAGAGCATGGTTCTTGCTGCTCAGAGCATGGTTCTCAGGCCAGGAGAATCATCATCACCTGGTCTTGTTAGAAAGGCAGAATCTCTGGTCCCCATTCTAAACTTACTGGATCAGATTCAGCCTTTTAACAAGACAGCTAGATAAATCCTATTCATATTTAAAATCTGAGATATCAATTCATCAATGGAGCGCCACTAAGCCCCCGAAAACAGAGACTCAGCCCTTTGTGCCTGCCTCGCACCCGCTCCACTCGGTAGCAACCGAACCTCCAGGGACATCGGAGAGGGTGCTGCCGAGGGCAATTTGATGATTGGTTGGTCCGGCCACGTGACCGGCGCTGGTCCTTCAGCGCTACCGGATTGGCTCTTGCGGACGCTGACGGACAGGGCCGGGGCGGGCTAAAGCCTGGTCTGAGGGGCGCGAGCGGGGGCGTGAAGGCGTGAGAACGCGAGTGCGCGTGCGGGTGCGGCGAGGCTTTCTCCCGAGCCGTCGGAGGGAGCCGGAGCGCTTCTCCCGAGGTAAGCGCTGCGGGGTGGACCCCCACCTCTCCACGGCCAGGTGCTAGCGGTCGGGGTGGGTCGGGCTGGGCGGGCCGGGGGAGGTCTGGGGTCCGCCTGCTCCGGGAGCCCTGCTCCGGGTAGGAGGCAGACCTGGGCTCAGCCATCCCCACTCGGTGCCTCGGTTTCTCTTTTCCTGCCCTCTAATGCTCCTCCCCATCATCCTCACCGCGGAGACGGGTCCTCCCTTGGGGAGTTGCCCACCTGGCAGCCCCTTCTCCGCCTTTGTTTCCCGCCCGGAGGGATGCTGGTACCGGCCCCCTCCCCAGGTAAAGGATGAGGATGGTGGGACTGGGGTGTCACGGGCATCGGTCGGGGGCTGTGGCCGGGGTTAAGGTGGCTTTAATGCAGCGGGACCTGTCACATGTGAGAACGAAGGAAAAAAATGTAGTGTCACTTTGGCCAAGATGAGGGACTCGAACTAATCCAGTGGCGGCGAGAGAAGCCAAATTCCTAACGCAGCTGTGCTGGCGGGGGTGGGGGACAGGACGGGTGGACAGAGCCCAAGTGCTGCCCCACAAAAGGCTTCGCTGGACCTGCACGCGAGCTCTCACTCGAGTTGCACCGAAATCGAAGGCTTTCAGTCCGCCGAAGGAATCCAGAGATTCGTTAAGAGGCGGAATTTTTTTTTTTTTTTTTTTAAGCAGTTGGATTCTAGTAGAACAGGGCTAAATGAGAGGTTACAACAAGGAATTACAGATACAGTGAAACTGATGACGGGTAAATTGCGAAGAGGGAAATGCCTGCAGTGAACTGCAGACCACACCATCACACGGTTGTTCTTCAGGAAGACAGGGTTTTTTAGGGGAAGGGGGTGGTAATCTCTGTAAACTAAGATTTTTCTGGGCCTGCCCAAGCGAGTAATTACTTATTTTCAGCATGTTAATGGGCTGTAGGGAGAAGGGAAGGCAGGGTGTAAATTACACCTATTCAGACCTCCTTAATTCTTTGAAAAGTGCGCGTTGATAGAAGACCATTTGGGTACCAAAAGCCATTTGGGTGTGTGTTGGGGCAGAAGGTTTGTCTTTTTTAAAGTCATACTTTAAAAAGGGAGGATGTGTGTAAAGCATCCCCTGCCTCTCCCTCTTTCTTTTTTCCCCAGACCGGCAATAACAAGGACATGCTATGCGTTTTATAATGAAATATAAAAAGTCCTTTCGGTTTTCTACTGGTTAAATAATTTATTTGAGGCATCTGGTAGTCTACTCAGTAAGAAATGGTTCAGCTGTCAGCTGTTAAAAGATTTTACTGTATTCTGGAGTTTCAGTGTAGTCCACTTAGTACTTTTTCTGGTATGAGATGGACAAGACTCTCTTTATCTGATTCCTTGGAGACATCCTGATACTGTTTCAAAGCCGGCTTATTGCTCTTATCTTCCCCTTACAAAGTTTTGTTTCTTTAGGAAACAATGTTCATACATCTAAGACACACCTCATGCCTGTGAAATGTCTAGACTTGTGAAATGTCTACACTTACTGAGAAATTAATTTACTTGGCAAGTTAAAACAAATGGAAGAGGGAGCATTTAAATTTGTTAGGAGGGGATCAGAACTAACATTTATCAGCTGCAGCAAATCAACTTTTGGTCGTTTTCTGAGGTGAATGAAAGTAAAAGTTGAAGTTGCTACAAATCTTCTTGGGAATACAGCAAATGACCCCAGTAAAGTGAAGTATATAGTGTCAACTGATAGTTTGGAACATAAAGCAAATTAATGGGACTAATTTAAACATTTGTCAGGGATTTGTTTTTTTAGCTGATATGGGATGGTGGGGAAGGAATTCTGAATGAGAGGTAGGTGGTATAGTTTGAAAGGTCTATACTTTCATATTTTTCTCAAGTGTCATTTTTTAAAATATAAACTACACAAAGGGCATGACAATGTTTAAGTTTAGCCTGTGGAAGGGAGTTGGGGGTTTTGAAAAGGTTGAGAAACACTTATTTGTTTACACAGGGAAAACAGGAAGATTGGCAGGCTTATTTCATTTTGAAGGAAGCAACATGCCTCAGTGACCTACAGGACAAGGTTTTATTCTCTGATTGAATAAAAGCCCACTAAGTGTTGCTTTCAAAGCAACAATAGAATCACTTCCTTTCTGTCCCCTGGGTCAGGGACAGGGAGGATAGAGAGTGAATGAGAGAGATTAGAGTCCGACCTGCATGCCTAAGCAGTAGTGTCCTTTGAGCAGGATCTGTGTCACGTTGTGTAAATATAAGAGCCTTCACGTTGACAAGGGTCTGAGCACCTTCCCTGGGATGCCTGCTGTAAGATAGAGCTGGATAGCATTGCCACAGGTGGGCCACGGGTGAGATCATCTGATACAGAAGCACTAAGGGGAAAGGAGAGCCAGGAAATGTTTCATTCAGTGAGGCTCTGCTGCTTCCCTTTGGAGCCTTAAGGAGGCATTTCCAGGCAGAGCTGCCTCGTTTATTTGCTAGCCTGGCTAAGCGTTCATTATATGGCTTCCGGAAGACCTGCCCTTCATGAATGAGTCTCCTGTAGAGGTTCTATGGCTCAGGTTATAAGCATCAGTTATGCTTGTAATGTGCTCTAGAAAAGAAAGGCTCACAAAGACACAAATCTAGGCTGCTGTTCTTTTAGGTCCTTGTCTTATGTCACCCATGGGCTTCCAGAAAACAAGTTGTGCCCTCCCTACCAGTAGATGGCACTGCTGCCTCTGGGAATTCCTGGAGCAGATGAAATGTGGAGCTGGCAGACCAGCAGTGTGTAACCTCTAGTCTAGAAGATTTTGAAAGGCTGTGTCAGCTCTTAGAGAATCCCCAAAAAAAAAGAAAAAAAAGAAAAGTTCTGAAAGCCAGAACTGTTTATATGAGGTAGGAATAATATGTGTGTTTAGTGGCGATTGAGAAATGAGTGTGATTACTTTGCTTGTTGTGTGTGTGTCCTAGGAGAGAAGGCAGAGGGTAAACTGACAAGCACAGGTTTTAAAAGCACATAGCAGCTTCTGATGTACAATGCCATGATCAGGTATCCACAGTATCCCTGAGGTGGTCTCCCAAATAGGACGCATGTCCATCGGATACCCAACAAAATCTTTACAACATTATAGAATACCTTCCCCAAATTAATTTTCAAAAGAAAAACCCTGAGGCCATCTTGTGGTTACCAGCTGCTTCCAAATCCCTTCACCTTTCCCCTTATCCCCAACCCCCTCCCACACACCCATCTAACCACTCTCGGTTTTTTCTCTGCGTCCCCAAAACTGACTCTGATTAGTCCAACTATAATTTTATATATATAATGTGATGGTTCAGTGTGAGGTCGGAGGGATAGTGGATGGGGGGAGGGGGGTTCACAGTATGAGGGATATAAATGATGAACGTCTAAGTATTACCTTGTTTTGTACACCTGAAACTAATAAATAAATTAATTAATAAAAAAAAAATAAATAAAAAAATAAAAGCACATAGCAGACATGTTGGTGACTTGAATGAGGTTGAAATCATGATTCAGTTAAAATTCCCAACAACTTCCTCGTTACTAATTCTTTGCATATAAAACTAGTCTACTCACTGCACGGATGGCACTACGGAAATATACACATGACTTTTAAACCTGATCAGTATCCAGTAATTACAAGCTCTGAAGATAGTAGTGAGAGTATTAGTAAAAATAATGCTGGTTAAATAATGCTGGTTAAGTATTAGTAAAAATAATGCTTCATGGCTGTCCACATACGTAGGTCAAAGTTATTCTGAATTAGTTTCTTAAAATACTTGTTAGGAATTTTTAAGTTTTAGATTTTCTTAGCTAATGTTCTTTCAAGATTGTATTAACAATCCAAATCTTGAACTTTGGTTTTATTGACCATATTTGCCAGGGTTCATTCATCCCTTCCCCCGCTTTTGAAGTATAGTTATTCTTTGTAATTGGTCTTGGAGATGAATTTTGGAGCCATGATATTGGAGGGAGGTGGATGCGTTGCCAGTGGTTACAGTACATACAAGGGCCTCAGCTTTGACCCTGTCTGAGGTATAAGCACTGGTGCCAGATGTCGTCACCCCCGTCACCTTCTTCCCTGTGCAGCTCCCATCCTATAACTCAGTTTCTCTGTGGTTTATTTCTGTCTCTCCAAGTGAGCTGATGAGCTGGTTTGTAGTACCAATGCCTAATCCTAAAATCCTGCTGATACTAGGGGCAGTAGTTACAGCAGGCCGTTCCCATTACCTCATCATGTGACCTCAGATAAATCTCCGTGTCTTTTTGAACCTCAGTTTTCTCACCTGGTGACTCGGATTGGTGAGGTGGCACGTGTCTTTTAAAATTCCTTCCAAGTCTAAAATTCTATGGCCAAGTGACTCTCATATGGAATTTCTGAAGCCTCTGAAAAGTTCTCATTTAGAAGGTATTTTCATACTATGAGCCTAGGACAAAAAGAAATCTCACTAATATTTCTTCTCAGAAATGATCGTGCATTGTCTTAGATCCCTAAGAATTCAGAGTTGGAAGACATCCTAGAGATGGCTTAACTCAACCGTCTTATTTTATAGACAGGGACTTTGAACTCAGAGCTGAGTGACGTGACCAAGCTAATAGAGCTGGTTAATGGCAGAGGATTAGTTAGAGAACTAGGACCCAAGCTCAGACTCATCTCAGCCTTCCCTTCTCCAATGCTGCCTTTCTTCACCTGCAGTCAGTACGCAGAATATGCTGTGTGTACAGCGCGGGAGCGAAGAAAATTGAGTAATTCCTTAATGTAGTATTTTAAAGCCACAGCATGAATAGTGTTGAGTTTGGGCAGAAATCCAAGGCCAGGCTTCTCTTTGTAGCTCATTCTTTTCTTCACTGACTGATTTTGAGCAAGATTCTTTGCTGTGCATCTTTAGGTTGTTAAAACGTTTCTGCCTGGAAATTCCTGCAGGGAAAGCTTCCATCATCCAAGAAGAGTCATTTCCCAATCAGATGTTCTTAAATTGGGTCCATGGACTCTGAGGGCTGTATGGATTGAAGAGTATTTCCACATAATTGACTTGCTTTGTTATCGTATATATACAGAGGGTGCCCACAAAAATGTATACACATTTTAAGAAAGGAAAAAAACTGAATTAATATTACACGGATGGTAACCATTTTGAGCACCTCTTGTAATTGCAGAAGTCAAATGTGACTTGTATTCATCTTTTGTTATTGGTATATATTGAGTATTACAATTTTAATACTTTTTTTTCCTTTCTTAAAACATCTGTACATTTTTTTTGGCATTCTCTGTCTTTTCTCTATATATTTAATACATTATTCTGAGAAGGAAGTCCTTCAACAGATTGCCAAAGTGGTCCATGGCACAAAAATGAGGCAAAAATTCTGTAGTAGGTACTGGACAATCACCAGAATAGGAGAATTTTTGAAGACCTAATGAAACTATGGTGGAAGAGGGTTTGCAAGTGGAGTACAGAAGTAAACCTATAGAAGTTCTTAGAACATTTTACCTATATTAAAATGCTTAAAATTGCTCACTAAATGAAGATGCTAATAATAGCATTTTGCCCATCGTAAATTGGTAACGGCTATGCAAGTATTGATTTCCATGATCATTTCTTACTCAATAAGTACTTCCTCCTAATTTGACCAAAACACTTGCAAATTCACGTTGCTTTCTTAAAGATGACATGCATACTAAGAGGCTCCCTTCTTCCCCAGTCTGATTTGATTTCCAGATAAGTCAGTGCCTTTCTGACTCATGACGTGGAGTATTTGACGCCTGTCTTTCATTTCTGAGGCCCTAACATTTTACTTCTTTCTGTAAGCTTCTAGGACTCACCGTGATCTCAGGGACGCAAAGCAAATTTACCTGCCAGGGGTAAAAAATCTTGAGGTTCCTCATTTGTTCCCCAGGGTTTACCCCAGAAACCACTGCTGTTCCTTCACTAATCATTTTTCCTTTTTTTATTCTAACCCCAGGTTCTCTCTTTTTCTAGTTGTTCCCAGATAGAGGTGTCTCAGAGTTTGTATATATTGAAAAGAAAAATTCTTGGTTTTTCCAGGAGGTATATAGAAGTTAATTTGTGTTCAGTTCACAGTTTGGACAAGCGAGGCATAACTTTGGAGATCACTACAGTTTGAAGGACATCTGCTTGAAAATCTCTTGATGTCTGTCCTATGACACCTTGCCAACACTTGATACCATGGTGACTCACACTGGTGAGTGCCACCTTCTGGTACCTTTTTGGGTATGGGCCAGAGTAGTGTTTGTTCTTGATTTAGCAGAAGAATACAAATTACACTTTTTTCTTCAGAAGGTTGTTGTTGATTGAGTTTATGTAATAACAGAAAAAAGTCAAATTTATGAATTCTGATCGCCGTACACTGAGTTATCGTGAGATTTGGGAGGCGTCATTGATTTCTCTGAGTTTGCTTCCTTGTCTGCAAAATAGGAGGAGAGAGCAGTGACCACTGAAATTTTTTTCCAGTTACAAAGTCCTGTGATTATGAAATTCTACTTGATACCCAGACTAAACATGTCCTAAACATCCTAGCTAGTTAGGAAATTCATTTATAATCAAAGTCGATAATAATTCTTTATATCTGCAAATCTCTTTTGTGGTTTACAAAAATATTCTCTAATTCTTTATCTCCTTTCTACTTAAAATGGGCCCAGAGAACAGTATTGGTATCATCTGGGAGTTGTTAGATACGCAGAACCTCAGGCCTCCCCCAGAACCTTCTGAGTCAGAATCTGTATTTTATCAAGATGCCCAGGTGCTATGTGTGCACGTGAAAGTCTGGAAAGTTCTGCTTTGTCTCATTTTTGAGTCTCACATTGACCCCTGGGTCAGTGAGGGAAGCAGGTTATTTTACAGATAAAGAAGCCAGGAAACAAAGACGCAGAGTTGTTAAGTAACTAATCAAGGTTACTGCGCTTCTTCTCACCCAGAACTCGGTACTTGAATCCTAATGTTACTTTTGGGAAATGGGCTCGAGTCAGGATTGTCTGATAGAGACTATCAGGTAGTAGATGCCCCGCAGCCCACGGTCTTAGTTGCAGTTGTATGGCTGAGTTCTAGCCAACAGAATGTGAGTGGATGTGGTCAAGTGTGGGGATGCACTTCTAGGGGAAAAAACAGAAGGAGACAGAATGCCCACTGAGTCCCTCCATGCTTTTTTATATTCCTAGCAGGCTGGAATGGACAGGACCTCCTAGGGCAAGCTTGGAAATTATATTTTAAAGATGGCAGGACTTTTGTCAGCCTGTGTGCCTGCATCGCTGATCAGGGAGGGCCACTCCACTGACTGGCCTGTTCACCTGTCCTGTATGTGTACAGGAACCAGAAATAACTTGTATTAAGCTTGACCATTGTATGTGTTTGGGGCCATGTGTTCCGCACTTACCCTACTCTTAACAAATTCGCTTGAGCACTGGCTTGGGACGTGAAGTTACAGATTTGTTGGCGTAATGCATTCATTCACTTTTCATCTTTGGCAGCTGGTGATCGATCACTTGTGGTCCAACATGCAGAAGTGAGTGGTGAAAAGCAGCAGCGCTGATGGGTCATGAGGATGTAAGTGTGTTTGAAGGCTCTCACACCCTCTACTCCAGGGTAAGTCAAAGGCATTCTCTGCCGTGGTTTCTCTTGTTTTACTAAGTCGTAGAGCCTGTTGTCTCAACAGCCTCTTGGAGTCAGTGCAATGGGGGGCAGTGGAAGGTTCTCAAGACCTTTATTGATTTAATTCAGAGGCACCATGAAAATCAGCAATTACGAAGATAAAACCATGATCAGGGTGATGGGATGGAATCTGTGCGTGGAAATATCTCAACACAAGGATGTTTTTTTTATTGGTTTCAGGTATACCAAACAACGTAGTGATTAGACATTTATATACCTTACAAAGCAACAAAAGAATTTTTAATGAGTCAGTATGGGGTGTGATTTACCTGTGTGTGTGGAGGGGAGGGGTTGTTGGGCTTCCCTGAAATATACTGTACCGAAAGGAATTAGGCCGCACTGTTTCTTGTCTGTATATCATATTGTTAGCTCTGCTGGCACGGGTTCTGCTTTCCCAGCACCCTCCTCCGTGGATCGCTTTGCTTGACTTTTCCTTCATTAATCACTTGTTTTCAGGAGGGGAAACAGCCTGCCAAAGAGTTGATGATTCCCAATTTGGTAGATAATAGCACCAGCAAAGCACATGGTCTGCTCATCGCATTTTATTTCATCCAATGTCATTGGAAGTCACGTGTCCTTTTACTCCTTTTCTATTTGCAGTCCCTAGGGCAGTGGGTAGGGGCACTGGGAAAATTATAACCCTAGCTGGCTTTGCATTTTCATTTGTGCTGAAGATTTTTGAGGCCAGAAGAAGACATTCACTATGTGGTATGCCCTTCTCAGAGTCTATGTGCAGGTCCAGAAAGGTGGGGTGGAAAGGACATCACATCCTTTCTGAGCTCTCCAGCTTCTGGACCCTCAACTAAAACCAGACTCCTTTAAGGAGAAAACTATAATTAATAGAAATCTAAGCAGAGATAAGGATGGTTGGGAAAGAGGCACAGCGTGTTAAAAAGTGCTCAGCTGAAAAACTGGATGGAGGGTATTAAGCAACTTCATTCAATACTGTGAAGGCCTTGCCAGATGATATCCCATTGCCCAGACTCAGACAGAGGGCACCAAACAAAGCCGAGGTCCTTCCATGCTTCATATGGCTCAGTAATGTGTACAATTTACTGAACAAAATGGACAATTAGGGGCGGTAGCTCTCTGGAGATTCCCATAAGCATACACCACTACTGCTCTGGAGTGATACGCGTGCGTAGAGGTAAGCAAAGCAGGGAAAAGGCAGCTGTAGGGCACATTAACAAATGAAGACTCCAGGTGAGCAGCCAGATACAGACTGTCGCTCAGTGCCTGGTGGTTGCTCATGAAAGGACCTGGTTTTTGCTAGGTGTTCTCATTTTCCTTTATGGCTCCCACATATAGTCCTCCCTCGGTACCCACAGAAGCCTGGTTCCAGGACCCCTCAGATCCCAGAATCCCAGGAGGCTCAAGCCCATTGTATAAAGTGGGGTAGTATTTGCATACAGGCTAAACCGGGTATGCCCAGGCATCGCTGCATTCATTTGGAATCCGCGTAGGGCTCGGTGTGTGGAGAATTCAGATTTTGCTCTTTGGAACTTTCTGGGGTTTTTGGGTTTGTTTTTTTTTTCAAATATTTTCAATCCACGGTTGGTTGAATCTGAGGATGGGAAACCCACATATTTGAAACCTGTGGCTATGGAGAGCCGACTGTAGCTTCTATTTTAAAAGGGAACTAAAAAGTATAGCATGCCAGAAGTTGTACTCAGCTGGCCTGTTCTGTGTAAATACTGTACAAGGATCAAATTGTAGAAGGAGCCACTCATTAACTATTGATTAAGGGGCCAAAGAAAGTAATGCCAGTGATGCCAGAGAATCAGGGGTTTCCGTCATCAGCGCTATTGACATTCTGAGCCAGGTGACATTCTTTGTCGTGGGGGCTGCCCTGTGCATTGTAACATATTTGGACTCGACCCACTAGCTGCCAGTAATGCTCCCCCCACAAGCATGACAATCAAAAATGTCTCCAGACATTGCTAGATGTCCTGTGAGGGCAAACATTGCCCCTGATTGAGAACCACTACTGGAGGAACACAGTGATTTAATCTTGCTCTGAGTTTCTCTGGAACTGTATTTTAATCATTTAGTCTCCTTTTGCTATGGCTTCCCTACCTGTAAAATAGATGCAGCATGAATAACCCAATAGCCTAAGGAAATAATATACACAGTACTGTGTGACTACTTGGGAACTCTATACATGCTAAGAAATAGAACCTGTCTCCCCCAATTTCCAGGACCCGAGGATCACTCTTGATCCTTGTGAAGGCACTAACTGAGGAGCGGTGGGGTTTGAAGAAGGGCACAGGTGAGCTGTGTGGGACATGATGAACAGGAACTGCATTCTGATTTCATCTGAAGTCTCCATGTTCTAACTCATGGTGACAGTATATTCTGGTTGAAGGCTTTCTTTTGCCAAGTGAAGACATGTGAGAGTGGAGGAGAAAGAAAGAAGGCTATTCAGAAGAACAGTCAAGGAAATTACTTTTGGT
The DNA here is from genome assembly GCF_964194185.1 of Rhinolophus hipposideros. Taxonomy (NCBI): domain Eukaryota; kingdom Metazoa; phylum Chordata; class Mammalia; order Chiroptera; family Rhinolophidae; genus Rhinolophus; species Rhinolophus hipposideros. The sequence continues at coordinate 35,019,429 of NC_138060.1, read as the reverse complement.
GGGGTGATCTTGTAATGTGTTGAAGGGGTGGTCTTTCAATGTTAAAGTGACTCATGTAGAATTAGACCAAAGGACATAAAGAAGTAACCCCCGAAAGAAAAATATCCTTCCAGATGACTACTGATCCTAGAATAGATTTTGCGAGTAATACAATAAAGACCAGAGAATGTTTGGAGAAATCTGCTTTTATTCTAAAACTTTCACATTTGTTTCTCCTTTTGTTTGGAAATATGAAAGGGGTATCTTCAACATATGCCCTGTGAATGATTAAATAAAATGTTTTAATATGACATGTGTTCTTTTGATACTCTTCTAGTAGTCTGTGTTGGAATGGTGGAAGGGGTCATAACCTTTACCTGGACCTGAAGTATTGCATTACTTTACTAGAAAGCCTCATCTTAATATAGGGCCAGTGCAGGGATTAGATAGATATAAACTGTCGTGGCAGGTTTGAGTTTAGCCTGGCTGAGTTTCTGGTCCCTATAATTATTAGACACACTCACAAAATTTACAACACATGTGCTCTATCTAATAAGTGGAGAAGCCATCTTAGACAACCTTGTTCATTTACATTCTGTTATATATTTATAGTTGTAGACTTTAAGCAAAGCTTGTAAGCATATTTGAGAAGGATTCTATGTACCTTGAAGAAAGAGGCACTTCAGTGTAGCAGAAAGGTGCCAAGTGAAAGAAGCTCCACTTTGATGGAGGTAGGCTGGTGTTTGAATGTTGAAGTTTTTATTCTAGTGCTACTCAAAGTGTGGCCCTGGCCCATCAGCGTGAGAATCACCTGAATACTTGTTCAAAATTTACAGTCCTACTGAATCAGAATCTCTGGGAGAGGGCCTAATAATCTTTGTTTCAACAAGACCTTCAGGTTATTTTAATGGACACTGCTAGTTGAGGAGCACTGCTCTTATGGTTTCTGATGTAGTGACGTCTTAACGAGTTGTATTTGAGGAAGTAGGCTACTACTGAGAGAGTATTATATTTTTCCAAGTGGTCAGAAGATGTGTAAGATTTTTCTAGGATGACCTCTTAGATCATTTTCCCAAACTGTGGTCTAAACCTTTTCCTGCATTGTCTAATATAGTCGCCACTAGCCACATGGATCTATTTTTATATAAGTTAATTAAAATTTAATAGAATTTGAAATTCAGTTCTCTGTTGGCACTAGCCACGTTTCAGGTGCTCTGTAGCCACATGTGGTTAGTGGCTGCCATATTGGACAGCACAGGCACAGAGCATGTTCATAACCAGAGGAAGTTCTGTTGAACAGCACTGCTTTAGTCTGTAAGGACCTTATTTCGTGGAAACCCACATTTGAGCCCTTGTTATAACAAGACCTCAACTCATTTAAAACAGGATTGTTTTGGACTTCTGCATCCTTTCAGCCTGTGAGTATATCTTGCTGAAACTTTTACCTTGCGGTGGTATCTGTCATACAAAGTGCCATGGGCCTGTCTCTCTGGCATAATCGAGTGTACTGCCTCTAAAATATTTGCCCTTTAATCCAAGGCTGCCAAGCTGTCGCTTTCCATTTTGTCTCTCCATGCCCTGATCCTCGGTGTAAAGCCTGTGTGTATAGGATGTCTCTCTTGATGCTGCCTACAGCTTAACAAGGAGTCTGGGAAGGGTGGCCAGAGAATTTTCACCTCCCTTTCTTCCAAGTCCCAGTGTGGCACGAAAAAAAAAGTGTTTCATAAGAGGACATTAATTCACAGGCTTAAAACCTCTGAGGAATTATCCCCCGAGGAATTAAGTCTCTAAAGCAAATTTTCCAACAGACATATTACAGCACAAATGTAGTAATTAAGCCTGTTAGCAACACGGAAGAATTTTCAGTTGATATTATGTATTACGATCACCAATATTAGTTGCTCAGAAACTATCATAATTAGAACAGATGAAAAGATGTGGGGGAAAAAGACACAGTTTTTAAAAGATGTAATTTAAATCTAACTGAGCCCAAGATTGTTTTGCGTGGTAGAGAGATTGAGAATAAGGAGGTTCTGTGCCATGAGTCTTACTGCTGGAGGTGAGGGGGCGGGGGCCGACAGGGGCTGAGACTGAGCCTGGGACAGCCTTTACTTAACTCCTTCACTTCTGATGGGGGCCTCGCTTGTTTTCTTACTGCCCTCCTCTCTTCAGTGGGCCTTTCTTTCCTGCTTTTGTCTGCCCTGAATGTTGGCAGGGGCTCAGTGTTTCTCCAGGGAGGTGCAATTAGCATTTTGATAGAATGATTTGTCATGTGTGGAATTTTCCTGTCCATTACAGGATGCTGAGCATCCCTGGTCACTAAATGCCCTGGTGACTCTAACCAAGTCATGAGTCAACCAACTCATCCGTCCGTATTTCCAAATACCTGTGATTGAGAATCACTGGTTGCTAGAAAAATGAGTGGTGTCTTTTTTTGGAGGGAGAACTAATTAGAGTTGGGGAAGGTGCTAGTGTGTTGAGGGGCTGGCTCGTTACTAGCTGATATGACCTGACCTTTTCCAAGTGCTGGGACTGCTTTGGGAGCCAATTTTATTCTACAAGGACCAGAAGAATCAAGTTTTGCCAATGCAAAACTTGGCTCCTGAGCCTTGAAATCAACCCAGAAGTCACAGGGGAATCTGTCAGTGCCACAGAGGGTAGAAAGACTATTAAGGCTCCTATAGGGGGCTGGGTTTTCATTTGTGACTCACTGTGGCTAAACCTTTTATGTTTACTTGAAAGTAAATTGTGGTCTACATGTGGCAGTGATCTACCAGGAGAAAAAAACGCAACAAAGGCAATTTAAAGACTTGCTAAGGGAGATAGACTTTGCCAGCCATTTCCTTTCTTTCTCTGTGATTGTAAATATTGGCAAAGTAGTCCCTAAATTTGTGAGGTTATGTGCAGGCTCTCAAATGGGCGATCTGAGATTGTTTTATAGTTAGTAAGGAGAAAAGGAACACTCTCAGACATCTTGCTGTGGGGCCCACCTAAACATCTTTGACCACAAAAACAGAAACTCATTCAAGTTACCTTAAGAAATGGAAGACTTCAGTAAGGATGCGTGAGAAAATAGAGAAAACAGAATGTCAGGCATGCGGCAAGTTGGGAAGAATCCAGGGCCCTTTCAGGAGCCATAGTCTGGTCAGACCTCATGGAGGCAGGATTGTTCCTGCTCTGTGGCAACTCCAGGATGTGTCTGCACTAACAGTGGTTGGTCAATTCACATGGCTCAACTTTTCCACTTTGGCTTTTCTCATGTCCTCCTTCCTGCTTCCCCTTTTTGTCGCTACTACCTAACTGATGATCTGTGTGCAGACCAAGAAGAAAAGGAATATGATAATTCTGTACTGTCTCCCTACTGGTCTCATACCAGCCAGTCTTAGGGGTACTGATGCCTTTTTGTCCAAACAACTGTGACCTAGGGTTGCTTGCTTTAGTAAGGACTGTAGTCCTGGCAGTTTCTCTAGAAGGATCAATGATGTGGTACACTGATAGAACATGAGACCTCTCTAGTGTGAGTACCTGAATTCTTAACTCCTGGAATTAGTACAAGGAGTATTTGTGGGTTATGTGTATAATAAAGAATTGGAAGATTATTTGCAAAGCCTGCATGTTCAGTAGCAGTTGTGGAAAAGCCTGAATCTATTCTTTTGAGAAGACTGGCTACTTCCCATTGCAGAATGGTGGAGAAATTGCTGGGCTAGATGATTAGGAGATGAGGAGTTGTATTTTTTGTATGGAGATCTTATATTTTGCATTTGTCAAATGGGATTCTCTCAGCCACCGATGGCTGATTCTCTCAGCCACAGGAATAATGGCTAGATAGCTGTCTAAATGTTGAAAGACATTTTGACATCTCTGACAAGCATTGTTCAGTAACTGGGGTTATAAGATTCCAGTTCTGACAAAGGAATATAACTTGGCTTATTACTCCAAAAATAAATTCCACATAGATGTTCTCAGTTGGCAGGTTACTGCCTTACAGAGTAGACTTAAAAATGTTTTGTGTTATAGTGTGTTTTGTGCATTTATCCCTGATCTTGGAGAATTAGAGTCATTTGAACCGATGATTGAGGGTGACTTTACGAAGAAATGCATTCTCGTATCGCAGAAGGCTCCGTATTTCCAATTCCGTGTCAGGGTAAGAACAACATCCCAGCTCCATGGACCCACACTGCTGTGAGTGGTGTGACCTGTGGCAGCACAAACAGCCCATCCATTCACTGAATTCATTTAATGCTCACGTACTTTGCAAGTAGGTGGAGCACGGTGATGCCACACACAGATAATCAGTATGTCCTTAGATGCAGTTTCTGTTGAAAGAGGCTGAAGAGGAGTTCAGCAGGGCTTCTGCAACTGCTGGTTGGGGATGGAATGTAGTCTGTTACTGAAGGGTGATCAGCATCGGCTTTCTCACCCGGCTGCTGACTGCAGGGGTGAAAAGAGCGGAGGTGAACCATTTGTTCCAGTTGCTCTTCTGACCCTGTGAAGATCTTATCTCTTCTATTGATTTTTTTTTTCCACAGGAAGGATAAAAGAAAAATAGACAATTGTACCCAATTAGTTTTAACATATATTTGTGTTTCTTCTGAACAGGGTGATTTGTACATATAGAGATCACCACATATTGCCAGATTAAAATTTTCAATTTTAATTTTAAACAAGTACTAATCTTACAGCATAAACTAAAGATAAAATAATTCAAATTTGTGCACATGAATTTTTTTTTTTTTACAAAAATAACACAAAATTGTGTTTGTTCTCATGGAATCAGAAATTCATTTGCAGCCTCTCCATGAAGATTCTGTAGTAACAGTAAAGACGTCTGCTCTCCCCAGCGTGTAAAGAGATTCTGAAGGGCGGCTGAGAGCCCAGGATCCTGCGTCCTGGGAGTTTGTCCCTCTTCAGTCCACTCCCTGTGAGGCTCCTGGGGGGTTACGGTGGGCGCAGATGCTTCAGGGCAGGCCGGAAGCCTCCAGCCTTGGCGAGCTGCCCTGGCCTGCCCCTGAGCCACAGGAAGGGCTGATCAGGCCTTTTCAGCCCTTTCCCTCCCAAGCCCATCACTGAATCTTGACCTTCACCTTTCCAAGCAGTGGAGCTGTGGCTAATATAATATCCTCAAGAGTGACCCATTCCTTATCAGCATGAGCCTTTAAAGGAGGCTTCGTGGACAAGGAAGAGGGCAGACAGGCGTATGCTTCCGTCAGCTCTCAAAAGTTCTCTTTTCTATTGGGAAGAACATCTATTGGATCATTTCTGAATTTTAAAATGATTGACATTAGTAAAATATTTGCTAAGCATTAAACAGTAGGACATGAGTTAGAGACTCCCAAACTTAGAAAGTAACGTTTTTACTTCAAGAGACCAAAATATCCATGTGAGAATACCATGTTTCCCCGAAACTAAGACCTAACTGGAAAATAAGCCCTAGCATGATTTTTTTCAGGATGACATTTCCTGCACATAAACCCTAATGTGTCTTTTGGAGCAAAAATTAATATATGAGCCAGTCTTAATTTTCAGGGAAACATGGTAGTACTTGATTTTAACTTTTTGTTCCTGTTGGTGTTTCTCCAAACGCCTTTCCACCTTCTCCCTCCTTCCATTAACCCTGTTTAGATCCTTCAGTCCCTTCGCTCCCTTTCTTACATCATATTTCCAAAGTTCTGTGGTTTCCAGCTGACTGTAGGGCAAGGTGTTTCTTCATGAGGTGTAAAGTCTGGCCACAGTCTGACTCCAACTTTCTTTCTACTTTTTTTCTACTCTTTCTACGCACAGACTTCTACTTACTCAAACTTACTCAGACTCTTTGGTCCCATTCTCTCCACATAGAATGCCCTTTTTTCTCTTCTCATTTGTACTATGTTTTGCTGACCATTTGATTTGGTAGCATTGCTAGACCTCTGGCCTCGTTGTGAGATCTGCGTTTCCATCCTGTCTCTATGCATTTTTAGAAATGGGACTTCGGGCAAACTATTTTAATTTCTCTCAGCCTCAGTTTTCTTATTTGTAGGATGGGATTCATAATACCCACCTTTGTAGGACGCTGGTGTGCATGGCACTTGGGGTGCTTTCCCACCGTGTTCTCTGTTTGGCCTGTCCATCACAGAGTTCTGCACGTCGGCTCATGGTATGTGCTTGCTGAGGACGTTCCCGCACAGCAGAGCTGCAGAGATGCTCTGTATCACAGTCCCTGATTAGCCATCCTCGGCCTGCCACTTCCATGTCTTCTCCAACTACAGCTTTCTTGGATAAGACCCCAGAAACCCTAACCCTATCTGTAAGCACCTAAAGAGACATTCTCCTCCCTCCACCTGTGATTGTGAAAATTATATTCATGAGTACTCATGGTGTCCTAGTATATCTGCCGACATCTGAAACTGACAGCAATTTCAAGGCCACTCTAGACAACCTTGAGCACCAGTTCATTTTCTTAGCGTTTGTTTCCTCTCACGTATAGTGCGATTTATCATGGAGATCAAATGCTATGATTCTGTCGTTATAAGGTATACGCAGACATACCTGTCTAAAACAGAGTTTTCCAAGACCCAACCAACAAGGCTTTTTATTCCAAACCTCATTTAATAAGATGCAACCATGACATGAATGGGATTTCTTGGACAAACCCTTTTGTATTCCTTTAAGCAGATTCTGTCCCATATTGATTCTCAATTATAACACGTTTAGCATGAATAAGCCTGCCAGTGTTCTCAAACAATGGTCATGCTCTCCTGTCAGCGCTACGCTTCTCCACCGGTGTAGCTGCAAAGCAGATCAGTGCTTCTTTTGTTTATTCTGTTTAAATTGTGGTTTGCTACCTCTTGCTCAGATTATTTAAGCCATAGGTTAGGTCTATAAATTTTGGTTTCTTAAAAGTTTAACTCCTTCTGCCCCTTCTCACTCTCTTCCTCCCTCTTCTCCATTTTCCATATTGTCTCATGCACAAAATACTGCTTTTACATTTTTTTCTACTCAAGGTAAGAGTAACTTAAATGTTTGTCTTACTTTTCTGGTTTGATCTATTGTTTTTCTAGTTTTTAACATGGGCTCTGATTTCACATATACATGTCGTTCTCATTGAATTAATTTTGTGTCTTTGCTTGCTCATGAGTTTATTGGTGAGAGACATAAATACAACTGCTTGGATTCTTTATGCATTCTTTGGTTATTTATGTATATTGCTAATTGAACCCTTTTCAGTCAGCTACATTTTGTGGTTTGTCTTTTTTTACCTTAGGCTTTTGAAAGAAATACAGAAGGTGCCAAAAAAAAGTATACACATTTTAAGAAAGAAAAAAACTGTATGAAATTGTAAGACAATATATGCCGATAACAAAAGATGAATACAAGTCGTGTATACATTTTTTTGGCACTCCCGGTATATACAAAGACATGAGAGTATTTGTGGCATAAAAGGATCCATTTCATTATATTGCTCTTCTCAGATTCCTCTTTTGGAGAAGAGTTAAGATAGATTTTTTTTTCGTTTTTTTGCTTATACTCAGATTATCTAGTATAACTTCCTTGATTGGAGAGATGTTATAGGCAGGCAGCAGGAGCCTCCCAGCCTTTTCCCTTTGCCTCCAGGAGCACTGATGGAGGGGTGCCAGTGTCTGAGTGTTTGGGGGTGGAGGAAAGGGAGGGTGCGACAATACATGTGAGACTAGGTTGCACTCACGTGCTTGTTAACCCTTCTGAAGGGGAAACACCAGGACCTCAGCCATATGTGCTTCCTCACCGAATTATTCATAGTTGGAGGAAGGAAGAAATGCAGCTTCTGATCGAGTTGGGTTTTTAAAAGAACTATTATTGATTTTGAGGTGCTTTTTGTTTTGTTTTGTTTTGTTGGTTGTTTTTTTTTTTTAAATTTCTTTTATTATTATGGGAACCAGGATAAGAAACGCAAATGGAAGGAGAGATGTACAGCTGCTCTAATGCGTGGCTGTTTTGTTAACTGGTGTTAGGTCAGATATTCTACTGCATCTTCATTTTTAAATAATCCTCTCAATTTCCTGCCTGTGCTGTGGGCTGCTGAGAACTTTTCTTTTGCTATTGGAAGCTCTCCCCTGTTCCCTCAGAATTTAGGAAGAAGAGCTGCTGGGATCAGGTCCTGCCTAGGAAGGACTGGCAGCCCCTCTCCAGCTTTGCTCCAGAGGAAGGAAACAAGGCTCATCTCTTGCTTCTTCAAGCCACACCTTGCTTGACCCTCAGAATCCCTGCCACAATCAGTTGTGCTCCCTCTGCCACATCGTGTCTGTCTGAAGTTCCCTTTCTGTCTTTTGTTTGGCTGCAGGGCAGGCCGAGGAGTGCTGTGGCTGCTGTCATGCCTGCTAGCCCTCTTCCCCAGGGTGGGAAAAATGGGAAAGGAATGCTCCTGAGGGGTGAGAGGCACAAAATAGGTGTGAAGAGCAAAGCCCTAGTTCCATTTCTGCTCCAAGCCTCCCTGTTCACCTAACTTGGCTTCTTTGGGTGTTAGAGTTTGAGGCCACATGGGGGACTGGGAGACTGTTACTTACTGGGTGTTTTTCCTCAATGACATATTATTGCTCTCCACAATCAGACAGTGAGGTCTCCACAGGCGTGGTCCATGCCATGAGCTTCTCTTGGATTCTTTGCTTTGCCTGCACTGTGGGAAGCACATGGCAGGAGCTCAGAATATGAGGCTTTCTATGCATTATTTATTTATTTTTTTTGGTAACCTATCTTACTCATTCCCTTTACCTTGACTTACTTACCATTCCTGTATTTTTTATTCAATAACCACTTGCTTGGTTCTCCCTAGAGTAGCATATATTTTTTTTCTGGATAGGTCCAAATTCTGCATGCCTCGGAAGCATTCTGCAGTAGGATTGGTTTGACCATATCTGAATTTATCTGTTGAGCTGAATCTTACCTTTTCCTCTCTTGTAACCTGAGAAAAGCCTGCAATCTCAGGAACATGATCCCCACTTTTGACAGGAGGGGCTTCCTTTCCCCTTACCTACCAGGAGATAGAAGAGGCTTAGGTCCCTTTCCATCAGGTCTCGCTTAAACTGGCTGTGTGTCTGCGGAGGAGTCACTACAGCCGTCTTACGACTGAGTGTACCCGCATTACTGCGAGTCGTCCCAACCCCTCTTACTCAGGTCACTCACTCTGTTACTTGGGTTCTGCACCACACCGGTGAAGTCATTGCTTTCATTAAAGTTGTTCTATTCCTTTGTCCTAGTTGTTTAATGCAGTTTTATTTTTTTCTAACAAGACCCATTTCTTTGAAGGGCAGGGACAAGACCTAATTCTTGTGTATCCTTGGCCACCCTTTTTCTCCCTGTAGACCAAGCATACGACTTCATTCAAATTAGGTGATCCATAAATGTTTGAACCTAATTACACCCAAGCATTTATAGAATTCAATGGGAAGAAATGTTTTTAATACATTAGCATTTAAGCACACCCTAGAGGTCATCTCGTTTACTACCTCATATTTTTTATCAATTTATTGATTCAATTATTTCTTCACTCATCCCTCCCTCCCTCTATTTTGTACCAGGAACTATGTAAGGAGCAGAGGATCTCATGGTAAATATAGACATGGAGCTTATTGTCAAATGGAGAGCATAGACGTTGAACAAATAATTAAAAGTCTGATGAAAGCTGTAGTAAGCACCAAGAGCTACAGAAGAAGCCCACGACAGGGGCTGCTGTAGGATCCAAGGAAGCTTTTGTGAGGATGTGATGTTTAAGCTGAGGATTGTCAATCAGAGAAGGGAAGTGACTTGTCCTAGACCAGTCAGTAGCTCATATATAGCAGAGCTTGACCTGTAACCCAGATTTCTACCCTGCCCTGGGTTCAGTCCTCTGAATTTCCTAAGAATGCTGTGAAAACACTTATTGTTAGAGTACTTTGAAATCTACTGAACTTATTGGGTCACACAGCTTCGCTGTTACATGAATAGCTTACATTTTGATAATGTACTTTCTACTTATAGTTCGGTAATGAGGAAGCCTTATATACTTGTTCCTTCTCTGTTACTTAGGAAGCAGTATACTATGTTTTAATACCTTACCTCCTTCTGGGGTAGTTATTGGCTCCCCTTCTATTAGCTTCTCTCAGTCCTGTGATGGTTTATGTCCTTCATAAGCTTTAAGTTTTGTTCAATTTCCCTTGACTCATTAGGATTTTATTTTAAACTCTATCCCGTAGGGAGATAAAAATTAAAGACCCAGGATTTATAGGAATTCAGAGTGGCCAAAAGATAAGTGATGAGCAAGTAAGAACTTTAATAAAAAATTAAAAGTTTCAGAATAAAAATTTTAAAATCTCAGAATAAAATTAAGAGGTTCTCTGAAATGAGCCCTGAGGGTAGTGAATGGAAAAGGATGTTTTTGCCATTTCCCTAATTTCTTCAGACCGCTTTACATATGTGAGTTCAGCCAGATATGCCAGGTGGCAGAAACTAAACAGAGCTCCTCTTTACATGTTGCTCACCAATTATTCATGTAATATGCATGGGAAGCAGAGCAAGGCAGTGGGGATGGAGTCCTCAAAAAGGGAGATGTCAGAAGGGAGCCTGCTTAACCTGTGGATATAGTAGGTATTTCACACTTTTACAGATGGTTTTATGATACAGAAATATTTTATCCTATATTAGTTTGCAGAAAAGCATAACAAATACAGGAAATGTGATGTGTGCAAAGTCATTTGATCAATGAATTGTTAAACTCTGTAAAACTGTCTGCAAAATGTTTACATTTAAGGGCATTTTTCTGGGTGGTTCTGGTTTCATCAGATTCTCAAAGAGGTTTCCAATCACAGAAAGGTTAAGAATAATGGTTCTAGCAGCAAATACTGATTTCAAAAAGTTTAGAGTGATAGACTCTTTCAGTATGTGACATGGAAATCAGAAACCGTTAAAAAATTGCTGTTTTATAATATAACAAAAGCTTATGTATAATGAAAATCACTATAAACAAGATTCAAAGATGTGACTAACTGAAAAATATTTAGAAGCTGTTTATTGTTACTATCCCTAACATGCAAGGAAACCCTTGGCGGTAATGATGGAGTTCAACATTATGATGTTGGCAAGAGCAAAGACCTTTGGAGCACTAAGATTGGTTGGGTCTGTGTTATAAGCTTTCTGGAGGGCAGTTTGGCAACATACATAAACATGTAAAATGTTTTTACTCTTTGACCTAGCAGTTCGGCTTCTAGAATTTGGAGAAGGCAATTGCATAGCTGTTACAAGATGCATGCACAGAAATGCCGATTGGAGGTTTGCGCTTGTTAAGAAAAAATTAGAAAAAGCTATCCATTAGTACGAGACTTGTTATTAAATAATGGTACATGCCTACCATAGAATACTACATAGCCATATAAAAATGATACAGTAATTCTTTATATTTTTATGGAACTATTTCCCGACATATTAGTAAGTTCAATTAGTAAGTTAGAACAATTCTGATATACAGAACAATATAAATAAGCCCATTTATATAAAATTGTTTGTAAATGTGTGTAAGTATGTATGTTAACCTACAAGGAATGTTCAGGACAATCTTAGCAGTGTTTTATTTCCAAGTGTTTTTGTTTTTGTTTTCTTTGGTTAAACAATGATTTTATTGCTTAAGTACATAAATAAATTTATGCAGCCAGGGCAGAGGCGGTGGATGGCACATATTTCCAATTGAAGCCGGGAGGACTCATTTGGTTTTTGATAACGAGCCAACCAGTGAATACAACTCTCGATTAGAATCAAATGGAGTTGCTACCATCAACAAGAGAAATAGTAACAAGTGTTGGAGAGGCTGTGGAGAAAAAGGAACCTCATACCTGTTGGTGGGAATGCAGAGTGGTGCAGCCGTTATGGAAGGCAGTGTGGAGGTTCCTCAAAAAATTACGAATAGAATTACCATATGACCCAGCAATCCCTCTCCTGGGTATCTACCCAAAAAATCTGAAAACATTTATCCATAAAAACACGTGTGCTCCAATGTTCATTGCAGCTTTGTTTACTGTGGCCAAGACATGGAAACAACCAAAATGTTCTTCGATAAGTGAATGGATAAAAAAGTTGTGGTATATATACACAATGGAATACTATTCGGCAGTAAGAAAAGATGATATAGGAACATTTGTGACGACATGGATGGATCTTGAGAGTATAATGCTAAGCAAAATAAGTCAGACAGAAAAAGCAGAGAACCCTATGATTTCACTGATATGTGGTATATAAACCAAAAAGAAGACAAATGAGAAACAAAAACTCATAGACACAGACTATAGTTTAGTGGATACCAGAGGGTAAGGGGGGTGGGGGGAGGGAGATGAGGGTAAGGGGGATCAAATATATGGTGATGGAAGGAGAACTGACTCTGGGTGGTGAACACATGGGATTTATAGAAGATGTAATACAGAATTGCACACCTGAAATCTATGTAATTTCACTAACAATTGTCACCCCAATAAATTTAAAAAAAAAGAATCAAATGGAATTTAGCATCCTTATCCTTTCTGTTCCTCTCAAGATGTTTTCCAACAGCAACATTCTTACTTAAATGGGAGAGATCCTGAGGAAGGAGCAAGTCCTTTGGACTTCAGAAGTCTCACAATTGTATTGCTTATTACAAAATGTACTCGTGCAACACCATGCGAGTCTCTCAGAGTCACACCGATTTGTGACTCAGGAGCCTGCACCTGCTTAGCCAGTTTGTAGATCCGCTTCTTCACGGTGGCAGACCTCAGCTCCAGCCAGTTGGGGGGATGCTCGGTGGAAAGGCAGAGCCGACTGGGACAGGCCCTTCCCGGGAGCGTGCATGCAACCCACGATGGTGGTGGACAGGCAGCGAAAGAGTCCAAGTGGCTTTTGTGTTGGTATTGAATCATGTAGTTTGGATGTTTGGGCAGTGAGCACGTCTCATTCTTAAAAATCATGACATTATTTAAAGCATCCTCGGCCCTACTGATCAAGTGTTTGCAGTGTCATCTAAATAAGGCACCACATTAAATGGGTGGAAAGAACTGGACATTGTTTTTATAGACCACCTATTAAAGTTCATATGTATATACATTATGAGACTAGGTGATAGGAATACAGAGGAGTGTCTTTGTTTCCTGAGAGCTTAAAGTCTAGAATAATTCCAAGCCAGTATTGTGTCAAGTAGGTGTGCAATTCTGTGGTGTGGAATGTGTAAGTACTTGCCTAAAGGAGCTTTGATGATGGCATGTGTATTCAAATTTATCATTTTTATCTTGAGAGTTTCCCCAAATATGAAAGGAAAATCAATGAGTGCTTCACATTGAAGAGAGTTATTTTGGCACAATTTTATGGACTTCCAGAGCCATTTAGCTGAGTGTTACTATCAGTTTTGGCATTTATTTTTAAAAAGGAACTAGCAATTTCTTGCATTGGCAATTCATTAGGTATCCTAGGTCTCCTAAACCTGCAATTTAAATCTGTTAGCGTAGACACTGCGTCTCCACGGCAGTGCTGGAAAGTCAGAATGCTTTTTCTAGGAGAAAAGGTCACTTATTAGCCCTGGAAATAAAATTAGTGCTTAGTCATTCCTTGGTCCAGTTTTTCTTTTTCTGATGTGGATGTTTTCCTCTGGCATCACCGTGTTATTTTTTGACATTGGAAAATCATAACCTGTTGACCCAATGCACAAAAGATAGCCTGAAACCTTTTTAGAGTTTCCGATGATTTTATTAATTTCCCCTAACATCTCATTATTCAAAACGGTCTTAATTTTCCATAGGCTTAGGGAAGAAAACTATCTGCGTGCAGCTAATGGACATTCTTTGAGGCCAGAAGAATATGATCTCAGGGTAGGTTTAAAGGAAGTTGGTTAGTGAGCTTAAATCTTTAATGTATTCTGCCGTCCATTCTCTTTAGTTTTATAAGAATTTGTGCTAAGGGAAATATTTGGAAACATATTCTAACTCAGGGCATATATACCACCTTAGATATTTGAAGTCAATCTTCAAATTGACTTTCACAGGATTAAGTTTGTTTCCATCTAATATCTGGTGATATTTAATGTCAATTCATTTCTATGAATATTTGTCAAGCCCCTGTGGATGCAGGAGAAAGATTGGAGACTACACTTTTGAGGACTTATGCCACTGCCCAATGAGTCATTAAGGACTCACTGGAGGTCACAGGTTTAGAATGATAGCATTCAGTGGAGTTGTATTTTCTCTCTCTGAGCCTGTATGTGAATGAGTGGAGTGACGAAGTCACCACGTTGTGGTTTTGCCACATGAGAATGGGAGGGGCTTTAGGGATCCTCCCTTCCCACCCGGAAAGGGAGTGGTTATGACCATTGGATGTGGAATTTAAACCGGTTAGGGTAGGGCCAATCATGAGAAGGCTGAGGAAAAGTAAAAAGTGGTAGGATCTATGGCTCGCACTGGGGTCACTGACGTTGGTCTCACTGAAGTTGGGGTGCCAGAGGCAGGGAACGGACAGACATGGTGGTGGTTACAGAGTAACATGGAGGAATTTCAGTTAAGAACTGGTGTGTGACCTTGGAGTTAAGGTGGAAAACCAGGACTGAGAAGCCAAAGTATTGGAAGGATATCTGTATGGATACTGAATTCATGTAGAATCGAAAGTGACGGAGCCTGGAACCCAGATCTTCCCAGAATGAGAGGGCTTGGATGGTATAGTCTGTTTTTGTGTGATTCAAAGCTCAGAGTTTTGCAAAAGAGGAAAAGAAGGACAATGGATTGGATGTGGTAAAGAGAAACAATAAGGACACCCACCCCACCTGTAAGCCCTGTGGTTCAAGGAATGGGGGGGGAAACAGCTGCCACTTGAGCGGCCTGGGGTGGGAGTGTAGTGTTTTCAGGGAACAGTCAGCTTATGGTGAGTGAAGGAAGATGGAGCATCAGAGAGGACACCGAGGATATGGGGATCTTGCTAATGGTGGCCTGTGAGTTCAGAGAGCACAAGAAAAGGGCATCGGGTACTGGGAAAGGATGGGAGATAGGGTCGAGAAACAGAAAGAAAGAGGCCGCGTATCCATAAAAGTTGGAAGAATGAGAAAGACCCGGGCTTCTCGTTGTATGTGTTATTAACAGGGATGAAAGGTGTGATAGAATTAGTCCTGATATTCCCAAGGCGGTGATCATAGGCAGTGGTATGGAAGGTAGGCAGTGTGGATATTAGCACCTCCAGGTTTCCGGCTCTCCAAACAGTCTCATGCTCAAGGGGTAGTCTTACCCTGAGTGCCGAGGGCTCCTTTTTAACCCCAGCCAGAGGAGGGGCTTACCTGCATGCACCTGGAGCTCATCCCTTCCCTGCCTAGGGAAGTGTAAAGAGCAGTACAGGGTCATGGAAGGCTCTTCTGCTTTATTCAACTTTGTGAATCACTTCACATATTTCATGCATCCCCTTTGTGCCACATTTCTGCTGGTTACTTTGTGCCTGATGAAGAGCCCTCTTTGACTTCTTGTTTCCTTCCCCCTTATCCATCCATCTGGACAGATGGAAGCTGCAGTGTAGACCAGTCTGCGGGCAGAGTGTCGGTGATGTGTGTTCTAGGACTCTGCTCATTTATGATGTTGTCTGCAGGAAGGCATTTGGTCTAAAACCAGGGATCGCTTCTACGAACCTCAAAGGCTTCTCGGCAATCCAAAAGAGATTGCACAGTGTTAGCCAAAAGAGAGTAAATGTGTGAGCTGACCTTTAAGTCATCTATTTTGGGGTATTTAACTCTGTGAGCACCAGATTTACAATTCAAAATGAACTCCTTGATAAGTTCATATTGTTTCCCTGTGGGCAGATGCTAGTGTCTTTATTCTCTATGGCATAGTCTGTTGAGCCCTACACACACTCGTATAAAGAGATCCAAAAAAGATTTGCCGAAAGGACCTAATTCTAATTCACTTTTCTGGAATCCTGCTACCTTTGCAAGGATATCACACAGAAATGATATTTCATGGAACATTCGAGTTGTTTTAACATTTCACTTCTAAAGGTCTACTTTGTGTGTGAGGGGACTTCTCAGATATGAATCATAATTTTCAAAACAAAGGGAGAGAACAAATGTGAACATAAAGGTTAGAGAAGGAAACTTTTTTTTTTCTTGTGGAAAATTACAGCATGTGGTGGAGATGGACTGAAGCCGGGGCAGACAGCATTGATGCAAACATGATTTTAAAGGCAGCCCTTCCTTACAAAGAAATCTATCCTACAGATCACTTACACATCATGTAAATAATGGATAGCCCATGTTGATTTTCCCGGCCTTTTGTTTCCCATCTTCCCTTGACACTTTCTCACATCCACCATGTAGTCAAATCGTGAGATAGCAAAGCTAAATCGGATCCCTGCCAGGCTATAAACTTGTAGAAGGCAGGACCGGCCTTTTATGTCTTACACAGTGACATTAGGGAAATGATCTCACCCTTTGGGACGTCCTGGATGCCAAAGCCACAATGCTGTGATCCTTGAATATAAACGTATTCAGTGTATATTTGTTGAATGAATTAAGTTGTGGTCATTGTATATTGTTTTCAGTACCATGTACTTTCTAATTCTGTGGGTGCTAGTAACTTGAATGCTTCGGTGTGTATAAGGATAGGTACAAATATACTCCTGTACAGGTGTACACACACACACACACTACTTGGATATACTGACAGGCACCCTGACTCCTGGCTAACATACTTTTAATTAAGCAGAATGTCGCATTTCCCAGAATGTTGCTGTGGTTAAGGGCAGTAAGTTTACTGTAAATTTAATTGTATTTTGCCAGTTTTTAAATCTTTTGCTTCATAGAGGAAATCAAAATCAGACAGCTCAGGAAAGGGAATGTGGTATCTTCTTTGATGGCTGAAGTCTAATCTCTCTACCTGTAACCCAGACGTTTTTAAGCTTTAGTTCGTACAGAAGAAACCCATTTTTTCCTTTATGTTCCAGAAATAAGTTTCTTTTTCTGAAAAAAAAAGGGGCCTCAGCTTAGGATGCATATTCCCTAATTAAGAGCTTCTGTTATATATTTAATTGATAGCTCCTCAGTCTTATTTCTAACACATTGTTTTATTCATAACTGACCAATTTTTTAAATACGAGGTGTTTTTATGCTTTTGGCGTTCATGTGGTTATGAGTATTTGTACTAGGAGTACAAATAGTACAAGGAGTATAGCATTCTAGGAATAAAAATATGATTTTAAAGTGGAAATTGCAACGCCAGCATGTGCTTATTTCTACATAGTTCAGCTGCTTTCAAAGCTTAAAGTGGGTGGGATCACACATCTGAATTTTTAACATAACTGTAGGGTTATTGCTTGACAATTTTGGTTCTGTAAACAAGGAAATAGACTGTTCTGGAGAGTTTTCTGTAGTGGGTAAACATATTCTCTAAGTTAAGTGTAAGGATTCAAAATAACCATAATAGCTATGAAAAGCTACTCATTTTTGCTTCATTAGTGTGGTTTCTGTGAGTTTTTACTGTGATCATAATTCTTCACAAGTACTTATACTGCAATTACCTTACTGTGTTTGGCAGCCCAAGCATGACATTCCTCACTGTATTTTCATTGATTTACTTACCTTTTCTGTTAAGTAAGCACTTTCCTGGAGCTTGAAATTTAATTGTTATTGTACAGTGATAACCATCAACTTATTTCTTGTTTCCATCTGGTAGGAGCCCCGTTCAAGTTATGTGTGGCCGATTACAGGATGATCCCTTCAATCTGTTCTGTAGTACCACGTTATTTCTAATGTCTGTCTCATTTATTTTACATCACATCTTGTTCTAGAAAGGATTTAGAGTGGTTAACAATGATGCACAAAATATAACAAGTTAAATTTTAAGAGTCAAAGTGAAAGAAAAAAAAAGGTAGGGTAATAAAAATTGAACCTTGAATGAAGCTAAGGAAGTTGAAGGTTATGGGGACTGATATTCTTGCTTTTTGAGAGGACACATGCCATGTTTCCCAGAAAATAAGACCGGGTCTTATATTAAGGTTTGCTCCAAAAGATGCATTAGGGCTTCTGTTCAGGGGATGTCATCCTGAAACATTATGCTGGGGCTTATTTCCCAGTTAGGTCTTATTTTCCGGGAAACATGTTATATGGCTTTGGGCTTGATAGCAGCCATTTTGAAGGTGTCTTTAAAAAGAACTAATTTATTATACATAGAAGAGTAGTTGTAATGTACATGTAGGTTATGAAGGATAAAATATATACCCGCTGCTTGGCTTAAAAAAATACAGCATTACAACTTCCCTTGAAGCTCCGGAAGTGTTCTTCTCTGGTTGTACTCCCCTCCTTTCTCCTCAGTAGATCTAACTCAGTAGATGTAACTAAACTTTGCAGTTCCACCTTACTGTTTAAGTTTTACCATCTATTTACATATTCTTAAGGAAAAGATGAAACCATAATGTCTGTGTTTTTCTATGACCTTTGCTTCTTGTGCTCAGCCTTGTTTGACATTCCTTCACATTGAAGTTTGTACCATAGTTCATTCATTTTCACTTCTGTGAATGTGTACTATTTGTTTATTCCCTTATGAACTCCAGTACCATCGGCGTTCCCATTTATGTCTCTTGGTTCATGTCTCCCTTATGTATGTCTTTCATAGGTACACACATGTGAGACTTTTTCTAGGTTATATAATTATCAAATGTTGTGTTATAGGGTCTGTGAATACTCAGCTTTACTAGATAATGCCAAATTGTTTTTCCAAGTGGTTATACCATTTAGCACTAGCACTCGTGTAATGGGAGCTCTTGCATTCTATATGCACATGCTTGGTATTGTCTGACTTTTTAATATTTGCTCATTTGGTAGATGATTGATGCATTCTTTATAAAAGTATTATAAATTCACCAGCAGAAAATTTCCTGCTCATCTGCTGTACTAGACCTTCCTCAAGGTCTCCTGGAAGCTGAAACTGGACCTAGGGTTTTGAGTAGCTTATTTGCTTATTTCTGTGACAAGTACTGGAGATTGGAGTGGAAGTGCCTGGAATAAGCAGTTGACCATAAATAAACAGAAGGACATAAAGAGAAAGGGGGTAAAAGGAACAGAAAAACTGCAGAAGCAGGAATGTATAATAAAAATT
This sequence comes from Rhinolophus hipposideros, assembly GCF_964194185.1. Classification (NCBI taxonomy): domain Eukaryota; kingdom Metazoa; phylum Chordata; class Mammalia; order Chiroptera; family Rhinolophidae; genus Rhinolophus; species Rhinolophus hipposideros. The sequence goes on along the minus strand of NC_138060.1, from coordinate 35,000,392 downwards.
AAGCTATTCTGCCCTTAACGTTTATGTCCTATAACCTTCCACTTTAAATTGTTCCCTTGGGTTTTTTCTAGAATCTAGAATCAGTATGTCAGAGCTAATTGCTTTTTTGATATTCTGCTCTATCTCCATTTAACTGATGACCAAAAGACAGTTTTCCAGGTTGAGATATAGGGGGCTTTGGCAGTGGGTAGAGCCTAAATTGCCTTATCCCTACAAAGTGGAGGGGCTTATCCTCTTTCTGCATTGCTTTTCCAGGGCTACCTGGAATCTGGCTCAAGTCAGAAACAGAGATCCAGATCTAGGGGGAAGCTGATGGAAGGAATAGAAATCAAGGTCCAGGCCAAGAAATCAGAATCAGGTCGCCACACCAAAGCAGGGAATGACAGCATTCAGAGCTGGGACGGCCAGGAGCATTACCTTGGTTCTGCATATAAGAATGTCTTGCCCACCCAGGCACATAGGTCCACGGTGGGGAGACCAGGACTTGGGGCTGGACTCCTGTACTTCCTCATTCTCTGGCTGGCTGGGCTGAATTGCTGAGCTGAGGGTCTAAGGTTAGATTAATCGAGGTTTGGGGAAGTCCAGGAAAACTTAAAGCCATAGTTCTAAGACTGCACCTTCTGAGAAGCCGCGGAATTACTCAAGATCTTTTCAATTTTTAATTATTGATAGTGACTCAATAATGGAAGTGAATAATCAACTGAAACATAAATACAATTTAGCAGGAAGTAATTAGAAATTTGAAATATGGTCAGCTGGAGGAGTTTTAAGATTAGAATTTATTCAGTTGGAATAATTTCACTAAAGAAGACTAAATTTTCATTTACCAAGTGTGAAATGTTTCCCCTTTCTACACACACATACATTATATTTTATCACACTTGGGTCTTGTAAAAAACCAACAAGGAGCTGATAGTTTTCACAAACACAAAAAGGTATTCATTTATCCAACAAATAGATTTTTAAATTTTATTTTGTGTGTAGCTCTCTGCTCAAAACTGTGTGTGTGTATGGCGGGGGGGCTAGGATGCTTTCAGAATCTTTCAGTTAAATTGGGAAGAGAAGATAAACTTGAAAAATGTTATGGAAATATTTTAGTTATGTAATGGTCACAGACACAAGCAGTGCCACTGGTATGTATTTAGATCCTAGAAAAATGGCACAGAGCTGTGACGTAAGTGAACGAGATCCTTAGTAGCTGTATTTTACCAAATCATTTGTTTCCCCCAGATTTGTTCCGTGTGTGTGAAAAAGGAGCCTTTAAAGCCTGCTCAGGTGGCATAGAATGCTCAGTGCTTACTGCGTTTTCTGAGCCTTTGCCCAGACAATGGGCTTTCCAAATGCTGAATCATTTAGACCCCCCAGTGATTCTTTGGAAGTTATTAGAGATGCTCACCATTATCTTTACTTTCCAGGTAAGGAACAGCAGGGTCAGAAGGGCCTAATAGTTGTTCTGTGATGAGAAGGGCCCCAGCAAAGTATCCTTCTGAAGTAGATGGCAGACGGGACAGGCCCACATCTTGAAAGGAGAGGAATACTTGTCTGCAGCTGGCATCTTGCTCACCTGCCAGGACCGAGGTGCTGGGTGTACCTTCTCTTCAAGGCAGGGCCCCACCAGAAGCAGAGAGAAGCCTCTGAGTGCAGGCATAGGTGCTTCTCTGCCAGGCCAGATGTGTTACGCCAGCGCATGGAGTGTGAGACCTGAGTTTTGCACACAGGTGTTTTCTGCTATATGCCAAGGCTGTGAATAACGAGAAGTAGACTCTCTCCACATACTCCACCTGTTGTCATCTTGTTCAAGAGAGTTGGTTGATAAACTAGTGCTATGTATGCTACCGTGAGCTGCCCTGGTTCTCTTTATATCAAGAAAAGGCCCAGAGGGAAGCCCACATTTGAGACTGTTCAACCATGTTCTTGAGAACTGTGTCAACCACCTATAGAAGATGGTCTTATAGTATCCACTGTCTGCTGCCCACTCCCATTCATATTCATTTACCATTGTAGAGAGAGTAAGTAGGAATTCGCAGCTGAAAGTAAAGGGATGGTGAATTTCAGAGTCTTGGTTTGTGATTAATTTCTAGCAGCTTCTAAAGAACTAATTTACATGAACTGTGGTGCTGAAACTAAGAAATCATTCGCGTCTTTGTCTTACCTGCTTCAGGCAAATGCCTCCAAGGGCATTTGCGGGTCACCTTTGGTACTTGAAAATAACTTCAGGGAAAGAAGGCTTTGTTTAATTCTTGCTCCTTCCACAAGGTCTAGCTCAAATCCTTTTGCCCTATAATCCTTCCCTGAGCGCTTTACTCAAAATAAGGGTTTTATGTATCTTCCCATAGCTCTTTGTTCATATCTCATATGACCACATATGTGGTTATTCACGTGTCTGTCTTTTCCTCCATTAAATTTTAAGATTTTTAAGGACAGACTCTATATATTGATCTTTTTTACACTCAGAAGCTAGCAATAGGCACTCAGAGCTGTCTGCTGATCGACAAAAGTCTATGCAGAGGAAAGCCAGTATAGTTCAGTATTGTCATTGGGAAGCACTAGCATTCCTGCACATAATGTTCAGGTGTTTTCCTCAGGTTTTGTAAAAATACTAGGACATAATGCTTATTTATGGGAATGTGAGTTTTGTTTCCAGGGAGATTTTAAGTCAAGTTTCATCAGCTACGAAACAGAACTCGCCATGTTCTTTTTAGCTCCTTCAAGTTTCTCCGGGTTCTTTTCTGTGGTACGCAGAGTTGTCTGATGAATGGAGCATGGACTTTAAAGCGGGCCGGATGGGTGATGGCTCCACTTGTCCCTGCACCCGTTTCCCCAGCTGTAAGGTGAAGAGGATCACAGTTCCCTTGCAATTCCAAGACAAGGGTTGGCACATGTGGTTAGGCTTTGTCGCTGCTCATGCCTTTGTTCAGACCTTCATTTTTCATCTGATGTTTCACTGGAAGATGATTATGCCATTCTATCAAGCCATTCTCTGTACTGGTGTTTGTGGAGTATAGCTCTGTCACCACTTTTCCTGTAGCTCAGTACTTCTTTATCACCCCCAGAATAAAAGTCAGATTTCTTAACACTGCACTGGAGGCTTAGACTCTTGATTCATGCTTCAGCACGGTATCTTTCTTCCTGCATGTCATTGGATTCCTCTAGGAAGCACACACACGTGGAACTCTAAACGCAAGCGGTTTATTCGGGGGAAATGTCTGTGAAATATATTAGGGACTATCTTCCTTGTGCTATGCTCCACCTCCCGTGACATACATACATACATATACACGTATGTATATTTTTGTATACATATGTATATATATTTTTGTCTTATAGTTGTATATATATGTTGTATATATAAATATGTATATATGTTTATTGTATATATAGTTGTATATAGTTGTATATATATTTTTTGTCTTATAGTTGACATACAATATTTTTCTACTTCAGTTTCAGTTGTACAGCACATTGGTTATGGTTTGTACACCTGAAACTAATACAAAATAAAAATAATGTAAAAAAGATATTAGGGAAAGGGAGGAGGAGGAGTCCGGGAAAGCTTTAGATTGTGATGTTAATCTGACCCCCGTTGAATAGAAAGGGGACAGGAAGGACAATTGGGTAGGAAGAGCCTCAGACTTCAGTGCAGCTCTGAGAAAGTCTTATGCCGCCACCAAGGAGCTTTGATGCACAACTTACCTACCGAAGCGTCCCTACTGGTGAGGACCGGTGAGCCTTGCTCTACCATTGGGGCTGCCTGAGAAGAGCATGGCCTCAGCTTGAAAGCTGAGGCAGATCCTAAAGCTCCCCACAGCCACGAGCTGTGACACATTCTCTATTGAAAATAAATTTGAGCAGCACACCTCATGACCACTGCAGTCTGCTCTGTATTATCTTTTCTGCCATGCCAAGTTCCTTAAACATCCAACAGAGTGCCCACTTTGTGCCAATAACCAAGCAGTCTAATCAAGGTCATAAATGGTGGTCAAATATTCTCATTGGTAGTTGCATAACTACCAACTGCCCTGAGTGCTCTGAAGGGAAGGAAGATCATTCTATGGGAGTGGGTGACAAACCTGAATTCCTTGACCTCATCACACAGTTGCTTGCCTTTCTGTTTTTGTATGTGTTGTCCTTCTGCCATAACATCCTTCCCCTGCTTCTTTGCTTGGCCAACATCCTTCAGTAAAAATACCCACAGACATGTATATAGGGTGGCCAAATGTCCCATTTATCTTGGACAGTTCTAGTTGATTCTTTCTTTTCCAGTGTAATTATTACTGTCGCCCTCTCTCATGCTCAAAATGTCCCAGTTTGGACAGTATTTTATATGGTCACTTATTTGCCAAGAATGTGGACTATTTTAAGCATTTTATACAAGACATTAATTTAATGATCACTATTTTTTTGGAACAGTAATGGTAGTTGACCCTTGAACAACACGTACTGACCCCCCTGCACAGTCGAAAATTCATGTATGACTTGATTCCCCCAAAACTTAATAGCCTAATGTTGACAGGAACTATAACATAAGTAGTTGATTGACACATATTTCTATGTTATATGTATTATATACTGTATTCTTACAAGAAGTAAGCTAGAGAAAAGAAAATGTTATTCAGAAAATCATCAGGAAAATAACATTTATAGTACTTATTGAAAAAAAAATGTGCATGTAAGTGGACCCGCACAGTTCAAACCCATGTTGTTCAAGGGTCATCTGTACCTTTTACCCATTTTACGGTGTGAAAAGTGAGACACAGAGAGGTTAAATAACTTGATCAAGGTCACAGCGCCAGTGGTGCTGGGATTTGAACCCAGGCAGTCTGCCCCTGAGCCTGTGTCCCCAACGACCAGGCTGTTTGGCCTCTTACAAGGCTTTGTTTGGGAAGGCCTCCTCCAACGCCCTGCTCCACCCCTCAGCCTGGCTCGGGGTTTCCTGTGTGATGCTCTCATACCCTCTATGTGCCTCTGTTATTAGGCAGCACATTCCAAGGGCACTGGAGATTCTCTCACTCCTCATCCCCCCTCTACCCCCAGCACCTCACACATACTGAGAGCTCAGTAAATCTGTTGAATGAGTGGATGGAGTTGATGGGAGAGTCGGTGTGTCCACATAGACTGTTAAGCTGGAACAGGCCCTCGGGTGAGTAATTTTGCTCCTTTTTAGACGTTTTCCCCCTTATCCAGACCTTCAGATGTTATTTAGCTTCTCGCCCATGGCTTACTACTGTCCCCAGACCTACCCAATAATGAGAACTGTAGACTAAAAAGGGACATCTCTGAAAGAAGTGTATTCTATAGTTCTTTGTTTTCTTTAATTCTCCTTGTGGTGTCACATTCATTGGGCAATTTATATTTCTTTTCATGTCTCTGAAGTAATGTTTTATTTTTAGATAGTTTTAACCCAGAGGGCATTCCAAAGGTAATATTTCTGGGTTTATTAAAAGGAATATATAATTAAAACACGCACACACACACACACACACACATTTTGTAGTTTGCTAAAGGACTTTCAAAGGGATAGGACAGTTGGGTAATTGGGAGATGACGGTGTTTTTCTCACCTTGACTTTATTGCTTTCCCTTCTTTACTTCCATGGAGCGAGTCCTGAAGTAATGTAAAAAGGTGGCATATGGTAATTCTAAAAACTTCATGGTCCCTTTGTGTTCATAGCTAAGACCTTCGTAGGTAAAGAAAATGTCTTAAGATATGGAAGGTGAAGCTCTTGACATGGCAGAGGGAGCAAAGAAAAGGCATTGAAGAAGTTACTCTTCAACCAGGAAGCTTTCAGTCATCTGTACAATGCATACCCCAGTATCATGGAGGATAAGATTTTATTTTCGATCATTAAATTTTAAAAATTTTGTAGGATTAAAAAAAAATTATTAGGAATTTTTACCTGATAAATACCAAAGAGAACAGTATCATGAGTCACATGTACCCAGCGTCAGCCTTTAGCCACCATCTACCAGCCTTCTAATCAGACTTCTAATCAGACTTCTAATGAGTCATGAAGGCTAGGCTCTGTGGTCAATTGGTTTCCATTTAGTTAGACTCCTTTTACTCTCACTGAACAAACATCAGTCTGTTAGACCTATTCCAGCCACTCTTCCTTTTTCTTTCCCTGCTCCAGAGAAGAAAGGGCCTTACATCATGTTTTGGAGCAGGATATCCTTTTGGTGAAGTAATCTCACCCTGAAATGGTATAGATATCTAGAAGCTTTCAAAAGACACAGCATCATAGAACAAGGGAGGCAGAGGGAAGCAATTCCTGCTGGAACGATGAAAGCATCAGAGCTGGTCTTTGAAGTGTTACTAGTTTTGGGATGGATGGTTGAAAGAAGAAATAATGGCATTTTTTTATTATAACGACAACAATAGTTAACATTTTCAGTATGCATACCAGGCACTGTTCCAAGCACTTTATATATATTATCTTGTGAATTCTCAAAGCAACCGAGTAAGGTGTAGGGACTGTGTTACAGGTAAGGAACCTGAGGCAGAAGGGAATTAATTCACCCAAAGACACACAGCAGGGAGATAGACATTCAGACAATCATGGGTTCATAGAGTGGGAGTGAAGGTCATGGAGACCAACTGCTTTGAAGGAAGCCATAGCACCAGGGTGAAGGGGCTTTTCCAGGATGCCCCTAGTGAGTGGCAGGGCTGAGGCCTTGATCCAGCAACCTGGATTTGGGCCTGCTGTGTTTCCCTTGTACCTGGCAGCCGTCTCCACGGCAGGAAGCTCCTCAGGAGACCTTGTGATATCAGTTCCCTACCGTTCTTTCAGCTTTTGTTAGGACTGACTCTTCTCTTACTATTTCTTCTTCCTTCCACAAACATTTCTTGCTTAATTTTTTTTAAACTTGGCAAACCATTGAACTTTGCAAACATATGGAGAATACATTGCCTGTTCAAGACATGTTGCAAAGTCTGTGGAGTCGGGGCCAGAGTCTCCTGCTTCCTTATATGAAATTGTAAATATAAAAAGTTTTCATTTCATTTTTGCATTTCCTCCACCTTATAGTCACAAAAAGTAATTGATGTCTGAAAGATAATTTCTTTCTCTGCCACCAAAGGCATTGCCCACTGTGGTGCTATTCATTTTCTTATTTTACTTTTCTAATGGAAAAAGGCTCTCTATACAAAGCAAAAATTCAATGTGAAAGGAACATTGAAACACATCACTGATTCTCAGTTCAGAGGCTGCAAAAAGAGATGGGAATATAATTGAGGTATAAGGGTTTCACTTTTCCCTTTTTATATTTAATGCATGTCACTGTATACTCATGGGTTTTTATCTATTCACTATATGTAACAGTCAATTATAGTAATTATTTTTTTACCAAATTTGACCACTGGAATTTTCTTTAATCTGCTTCCTGTGTCTTTTTGCCACCGCTCCATTAGTCTTTGAGTCTTTTCTTGCTTTCTGTGACAGTAAGATGTCCCAATAAGAAGTCAAGTTGTATGTTCTTGATAGATATTTTTTGTAATAATTTTATTTCTTTATGGAAGAATAGGAGTGGTTTAGATGATATGGATTTGAGAACTCTAAAAAAGATTGAAAGCATTAGTGAGATCAACATACTGTTTGTGATTAAAAATAAAAGTATTTCAGCCTTCAAGAGTAATATTTTTAGAGTGGTGCCTTATTTTGGAAATGGACTTTATAAGTTTTCTAAATAAAGTGTTTCTATTTTTTACTAATTTTTTTCCAACTCTTCCACTCATTTCTCTTTGATCACTGTGTCATCCTTTTTTAAAAAAGAGAGAATACACAATTGCTTACCAAGGAAATTTTATGAAAGGAAATATAAAGAATTCTCAGGTACTGGTCCAGAGAGAGGTGAAAAGGATGGCATCCTCAAATGTTCGCTGTCATCTGTGGCCTCCTCTGCTCCCAGTGTTTGAGGCTCCCACCTCACCCTTGAGCCCCTCTGTTTCATCCTGGCTAGAGGTCAAAGCCTCTTCCTTCAGAACCAGCTATGCCTGCAGTCACATTTTATCTCTCATTTAATTTCTTGAACATTCGAGGTTTTTGTTTGTTTGTTTGTTTTCAATCTGTAAAGTAAAGCAAAACCACCCTTGTAAGTTGGAGGTGAAATTAAATGACAAACTCTACACAGTGTAAGTACAGAGCCTGAGCATAGCAAAGGTTCAGCAGTATTTGAACCTCTACTTTGTGTTATACTTATTTATACTTGCAGGATATGTACCTGCCTCCTTTCTCTAGACTTTCTTGTTGTCAAATATAACACAAAATAATTACAATTTAGTGAACTATTATCAGAGCATTCTTTCAAACATCATCCATGTGAAACAGGTCTCATTTCCTTTCGTTGGACGAGGTACACTCTTGCACCGCCAGAGGTCGGACACGGGAATGAGAGATGACTTTTCATTTAGCTAAATTAAGTTGGCCCAAATCCAGCAAAGACCTTGTTAGGAGAAGGGAGAGCTCTTTGACGAGGAAAAGTATTGTTTGGGCATTGCTGTGGATTAGCCATACAATCCCACATCCCTCTTCTGTGGCTATGGAAAGACTGGCCCGCTTGGCACTTTTTAAATCACAAAATGACTTGGAAAAATACAGATGTTGAGAAACCCTTGTATTCACCCTAGAAATCTTGAACTCCCACTTGTAAAAGGAAATTCAGAATGCCCGGAATCCCTGAGGAGGGACACTGAATGTGACGATCTTCATTGGTCACTTGCACTCCGTGTCACCAGCAGTCGGCTGCAGTCCTACCTGACTCATTCTGTCCTCCCTCTTCCCTGGGAGCTCCCCTCATTACACTCTTTGGCTGTGACTCTGCTTTGTAGCTCCTTGACCTCCCAACTCTCCCGTTCCCTGGGCTGGAGAGAAGCCTTGCTGAGTTCTGAACATTGCCTCGAGACGTTCCCTCATACCTTACCATCCCACACTGACTCATCCTTCTAGTTCTGCCTGGTTTGGATCTGGTAACCCTGCAGGATAAATCTTCTGGAAACTGTCTTCTTATAACCTTCTAACCACGGGAGGTGATAGCTTACTCTGTTGCCCAGCCGTGGTCTGGGAACTCAGACAATGGCTTCTACTGGCTTGGGGTTAACCAAAGGAATGTCTTTTCTTTCTCTTCTTATTTGCTTGGGTTGGTTTGTTTGTTTTTATACTGGCCCTTAAAAAATGTCACGAAGCTGTTGCATAATGACAATTAGCTCTTGACATTGCTTTTTGGAACCAGGTGAGGAAAGCTTCTGTTATTAAGACTATTTTTGTGCCAGGCCCACACGTCCACCCCATTGCACCTTTCTTAGACTCCCTGGCATTGCTGGTTAGCTGGCTCTGGGCTTTGTCTCTCTAACAAGACTAGATATCTTGAGAGTAAGGACCATGGCCACCTTCCTTCTTGACCTGAGCACTTAGTGTTGTTATCCATTTGCCATGTGTGGTGGCAGTCAGAGAAGAGCCTTGGGTTTGCCGTCTTTTGCCTCCCCATCATGTAGCAGATCAAGTCATTGCCTGTTGTGTCATTAGAGTCAAGGTCCAACTATCTGGCGCCTTGGAGAGTTACAGTTAAATGCCACTTAACAACGGGAATATGTCCTGAGAAATTCATCATAAGGCAATGTGGTCATTGCGTGTACATCAGAGAGTGTCCTGATAGCATAGCCTACTGCACACCTGGGCTACAGAGTACAGGCTCCTGCCCCAAGGCTGCAGTCCTGCACAGCATGTAGTACCATGCAGAACAGCATGAGGTTAAATCACGCACAAGAGAAAATGATGCAGTCAGGTGATGCAGTGGACACGAGATGTGTGAGGCTGCCGCCAGTACGACACAGCATACTGTTTGACAGCAAACTGTTTTTTGAGTAGCAAAGCGTCGGCCACTGTGTGTTCCCCTCCGAACCAATTCCGATCCACTTGTATAGATCCATGTTAGCAGTTCATCACAAAAAGAAGAAATTTTGCATGAGTCACAGTGCCAAGCAGTACATTTACACTGTATTTAAATGTTTGACTTGGAATAAATATTGACATTAATAACTTTTTTAAGGACATTTCCTATCGATAATAGAGATTTCAATAGCTGCTTATTAGATTGATTTCAAGAGTCATGAAGCTGTGGTAGTATGGTAGCCCTTGACGTTGCTGTTTGGGACCAATGAGGAAAGCTTACTCTGCCATTAAGATTGGCTGTGCCATGGCCACGGATTCCACGAGCAGCCATCCATTGGGTGCAGCCCCAGCCAGCATGCACCTCAAGGCATGGGAGGGTCGCCCTCAGAGTGAGGAATTTGCCAGTTTATGTTTTATGTCTTTTCAATAATTTTAACTCACTCTATTTTGAGTTTTTTACTAAAAATAGATTTTAGTGTTTTGTTCTTTTCAAGAAAATGCATATGAATCTTATATTTTTGTTGTGATTAATTCGTTTTTCATAGCTTTTATTTTGTTTCCCTTGATCTAAATGTGCCTCATATACACCTATGGTGCTCTACGGTCAGGTAAGTTTGGTGACACTAATCCAGGTTTTCACTTCATGTGTATAGTGACTGAGTAGGCAGTGAACTTGTAAGTAAGGAGAGGAGAGGTTTGGGAGCTGCGGGGAGGCTGGCTTAATGACTATCTACCTTCCTTAATCCCAGATTTGTACCAGACCATGCGGTTCAGAGGAGCAAGCTAGCTCTCATTTCCTATAAAACACTGGGAGCTGGGCAAAAGGTTGTCAGTGAGCATTTATGAACTTCCTAGCATCTCAAGACAGTGACATAATTCTTACTGCTTGATAAATACAACAATTCTTCAGGACAGTCTTTTTCCCCAACTTAATTTTAAAAGGCAATATCACAAAGCTGCTGTTTTGTTGGGGTCCAGTATACAGGGGCTTGGGGTTCGTGTGTCCCTGACTCTCCTTCCCATCTCCGCTCAGGATGACTTTGGGAAAAAGCCATCAATAGGCATTAATAAATCATTCCCACCATTATAAAGATATTTTATATTCATATATTATCAAATAAAGCTTGGGAAGTCAATGCACTACCTTTCTTTTGTTGATTCTGCAAGAAATTTCAGAGTTTCCTTGTAAGAGTGAGACAAGGCAATCTTCCATGGAGTGAGCATCCAGAGAAATCCATTGGTTAACAGTTTGGAGTTTTTCTTTCCAGTACAATTTACATGCATACAGGTATTTATTTTATGAAATTGGGATCATACTGTACATTTTCATGTGTCATATAACTTACCATGTCATTCAATATTAGAGATCATGAATATTTAAGGACTGAATAGTATTCTATTGTATGGATATCTCAGAATTTGTTTATTAATGTCCCCCTTTTGTTAAATGAATGTTATCTATTTTTTATTTGCGTAAAACAATGATGGTCATCCTTGCACATTAGATTAATGTTTGTGAATTTTTTAGGATAAATGAACATATGTAAAGTTATTGGTAAAATATCTACATTTTCAATAAACATCTCCAGAATGTTCCAAAAAGCTGACTCCAGTTTATATTTCCTCTAGGACTGAGACTATCTGTTTCAACGTGCTCCGCCAACACTGTGTTACTGTTAAAAAAAGTATTTTGCAGATTCATAGATAAAAATATGGTATATTACTTTAATTTGCTTTTCTTTGATTACCCAAGGAACTAATTTCTCCATGCATTTGTGGACTTGTATTTATTATTGTTTGGGCTTATTCTGCACTCTAGAAAGTGATCCTTTTTGCAGATTGGCTCCCCCAGTGAGCATGAGTGATGGGGCAATCATAGTTTATAACTAACTGCAAATCCAGGTGGAGGACAGCCATTCTTATGTACTTGCTGATCAATGGCTTTTATGTCCAGTAACGCACACCTGTCATAACTTTCTGTTCCTTATTCTTTCCCTGACATGTATCGATTATGCTACATAATATGGTTTAGTAAGTCATTGAGAAACTATCTGATGGGTGGAATAATTTTTTTATTATAGATTCACAAATTCATTAGTATCATACTTTAAACTTTGCATATTTTGTTAAATACTGTTCTCTACTTATTCACCAGCGACATGTTCAAATTTGGGTGCCTGAGGAAGACTGTAACAAGAGTCAAGTTCATTTTTCTGCCCTTCGGGAAAGCCTCATCAAACTAGGCTGGAAGAAACAGTAGAGAGAGAGGACTGGGTTGTCTGAAGACTGTTTTGAATCCTGGCCCTTTGAGTGACCTTAGCCAAGCCAAACCTATCTGAGCCCTAGATTCTCCATCTGTAAAATGGGAATAATAATCACAGTTTTACTTACCATAACAGTGTTAATAAAAAATAAAGGATGCATGTAATACTTATGAAAACACTTTGTAAACTTTTATAAAGTATAGACATGTAAGGTATTACTGTAGAATTTATCCCTTTTATTTCATTAAGGAATTCAAATTCATGAACTGAATAGTCATTAATATTGACTTTTGTACGGGGCCTTCTAGTTTACAACCACAAAATCTTATAAAGCTTGGCTCATACCCAAAAGAGCACATACTCTTCTATAAAAACTCTAATAAAGAGATACTTGTCTCATTTGACAAACATCTACAAACCATCATGGTAGCATAAGAACAAGAATGTATCATACTTGTTTGAGCAGTTCTGAAAATACACATTCTGGGGGACATTCTTTTGCTAAGTTTCACTGGTCAGTCCCTGTCTAATAAAATACTGAGTCTATAATGTACGGTGACTTCAGCAGTACTTGGAGCTTCACAATTGCAAGGCATGCCTTGGGAGGAAGCTTGCAGCTTTTTCCTCTCATACCAAACTGAGGCTCTTCTCTGATAACTGTTGAAATGGAATGGAGGATAGTCAGGAGGAAACAGTCTATCACTTCAGCCTTGAATTTATAAACAATTAAGTGATGCAAATAAATCGATTTCATTTCAAATCCAGGCTGACAAGGAACCAGCTCTGAAAAAGGCAGCAGATTTCTAGGACATTCTTCCACATTGATTAGTTGGAATACCCAGAGTGCTGTGAAACATCTCCATTGTTTCCTGAACTCCAGGCTCTAGGAATTGCAGCTGATGGTATCCGCTAGCCTCTTTCCCCCAAACGATAGTTAAGAATTTTCTTTCAATCAAATTTTAAATTTATAATTTTATTGAGTTATACAATTTGAGATATGTCAAAATGTTATCATAGTTTTTAGAATTTTAGAAGTTTTGAAAAAGTATTTGCTCATAATTCTACAACTGTAAAACAGTGGCCATTATTATTTTAATTTATTTTTTAAAAGGATGGTTTCGATTACCATATGACCCAGCAATCCCTCTCCTGGGTATCTACCCAAAAAATTTGAAAACATTTATCCATAAAAACACGTGTGCTCCAATGTTCATTGCAGCTTTGTTTACTGTGTCCAAGACATGGAAACAACCAAAATGTCCTTCGATAGATGAATGGATAAAGAAGTTGTGGTATATATACACAATGGAATACTATTCGACGGTAAGAAAAGATGATATAGGAACATTTGTGACAACATGGATGGATCTTGAGAGTATAATTCTAAGCGAAATAAGTCAGACAGAAAAAGCAGAGAACCGTATGATTTCACTGATATGTGGTATATAAACCAAAACCAACAAAAGAACAAGACAAACAAATGAGAAACAACAACTCATAGACACAGACAATAGTTTAGTGGTTACCAGAGGGTGGGGGGGTGAGGGGTGGAAGATGAGGGTAAGGGGGATCAAATATATGGTGATGGAAGGAAAACTGATTCTGGGTGCTGAACACTCAATGGGATTTATAGATGATGTAATACAGAATTGTACACCTGAAATCTATGTAATTTTACTAACAAATGTCACCCCAATAAATTTTAAAAAAAAGGCATGGTTTCACAAAGTGTAATCATAGATTCTGTTTCGTATTGTAACTTGAATTTGTTTTTCTTTTTTCACTTAACATTAAATCCTAAAGTGCTTTCCTAATTCACAGGTTCATCTTGATAATGCTGATTATCAGGATAATGTTTGCATAAAAAGCATTTTCCATCAAATGATCGTAACTACCTAACCATTCTTTGTCATAGGACGGTCCATCGCTTCTTTTCTGTAGCATTCATTGAAGCTATATTTACATTATAATCCATCCATTCATAGAAGCATAAATATTTAAAAGTGAAAAGGGGGAATTACGTAGAAGGAAACAACACAAAGCTGGAAATTACCTAGAAGGAAACTGCACAGATCTAAAAATGTTGACTTAGACATATCTGGAAAGATTACTCTGTCATATCAGTGGCTTGGGAGGAACAACATAATTTTACTTTTGATATTTTATGGTTGTAGGTAAGGATTTGAAAGGTTAGAATGAAGTCCCACTGGAGGTGGGGAGCTGGAACCTTGAGCACTTGGTAGAGCGAATATAATCTTCCTCCTGCTCAGCCAGGAGAACAGTAAGAAAGCTCGTCCCTCGTGCTCTAGGTGGGCAAAGTTTGGAGGCAGGAAATCTTCTGAGACTGGTTATCTATCTTTATTATGTGTAAGATCTTGGCCAAGTCACTTTTCTTCTCTGGATGAGTTCCATCTTATATCAAAACAGAGTCAAATTAGATGTCTAAGGTCCTTAACAACATTCTCTAATTCTGTGATTTATAAATATTGTTTTTGCTCAACACTGCTCTGAGTGGCCTGGCCTGGAATCATGGGAAACTAAAAGGACTTACTGGATGGAGGAAACTTAATTCTGATGGAGGCAGGAATTTCCCAGAACAGATGGATAGGTGGCCCAATGCAACTTGCTTTACAAGGTTTTTGTGTTTCCTGGCATTCCATGATGACTGTTAAAACACCATATCTTTCTAATTGGAGATCTTGTGAGTAGAGATACTTCACTTCACTGAAAACTCAAGTGGTGGATGGCCGTGACTCCTTTTCTGCTGGTTTCATTTTATCCTGCTGAGAAGTCAATCCTTGGCAGTCCATGGACCTGTTATTTGCATTTAGAACAAGAGTGATGGAAGTGAGGGGAGTTGATGTGTGAAGCAGGAACCTGGGTAGCAAGAAGGTCTTAGAAGCTTGAGTTGTTACATCATAGACCAGCTATTGTATTTTAGCCCAGTTTTCTAGTTCAGTCCTTGTTTCCAAAGTAAACTTCTCTCATGAACTGAAAATATATAGATCTGTGTTTCTTAATCTTCTCATAACCCATGTCCCTCCTGATTAGCCTCAGAATCAATCATTCTTTCTCCCTGTCCTCCTCACACTCATGTGTACACACACACACACACACACACACACACACACACACACACACACGAGATGCTGGTGGTCAGGTTGATAACCCTTGGTACAAACTGAAAGAATACTAGATTCATTTCAGGGCAACTCAGTTACAGTCTCAGGTCAACCACTTATTAGCTCTGTGACTTTGGAGAATTTTTCAAACCCCTTTGTAAATATTCTTTCCATTCAACTGCAGTGCTTTTACTTGGCAGTAAGCTGCATTGAAGAAGGAAGACTGTCTGAGGTTATCCCAAAGGATGAAGATCTAGTCTTCTTAACCTCTTCTGCAGTATCTTCCTGGAGCACATGAAGCAGTGCTATTTATATTCCCTCTTGAGGATGCAGTGGGTGGAATTTTTCAGTGCGACTACTAGAAGACGAGAGAGACTCTCAACATGTCTTTACTGATGAGCAGTGCCATCTTATATCTTTAGATCATATATGAATGAGCCTCACCTTATCCCAACACAAAATTCTGATGGCTTTGCCTCACCCACCAACCATGCTCCATGTCTCATAACGTGTCAAAACAGACAGTAGTTGGTAAAGAACAGTGCAAATTCTGAAAGCCTGCTTGTTGTACCACCATTTGTTCTCTCAATTCTGTCACTGTGCAGTTTTCTGTAGATTATATTTCTCAGATTCTAAAAGACCAAATGTTTTCAAATAAGTTGGTGTACAGCAGAGTACCATGAGTTAATTGACACTGGATAAATGGCTAGTGATGAGAGAACAGAGATTTGCAAATATGACAGCCAAGAAACTAGGGCAAAGTTTGACTTTGACTTACCTTGAGCGATTGGCCCCCGGGAGAAATGTCTAGGAGTCTTGGAGGAGAAGAGGCTGTTTGTCTGTGTTTGTACTGCAGGTACCTTCACTCTTCTTTTCTCCTCCATCAGCCCCCCTGCATGTTAGAAACATTGTGTTATAGCTGGAGGAGGGAGGGATAAAACTTGGTTAAATTGGTCATTCCAATGTTTTTGATGTTATGTAGAGGCCATATGGTGGGTCATTGTGGGAGCAAGATACAGCCTTTGATCTGTGTCCAGAATGCAATGTGTTTAGAAAAGCAATCACTCTAGGTTAATAGCTCTGTATCTGTAGTGTTTGGTATTTAAAGAATCAATTTAAACATCTTTTATTCAAAGAAAAACCTTGACAATGTTCTGTGGTTAATGCATTTCAAGTATACTTCATTTTTCGGGAGTAGACAAAAAGTAAAAGAAGTAGATTTCTCATGGTTTACTTCTGATGGTGAAAACAATAACCATTTTTTAATGTCCTAATGTTCTTCCCATGGTGGTTCCAGAATGCACTTATTGTGGCTCTGTGCTATAAGTATAGGTACAAAGGAGTTGTTGATAATAGCCCAATCTGGGAGCTTTTACGAAGCCTGTGAGTTGATTTTTAGTTGCAGGCTCTTTATGTATTCATAATCCCTACCCCTCAATCTATCAATTGTGAAAGAATTAGAAAAATAACACTGGTGGCATTTGAAAGGATAAAATTAGAAAACACTGTATAACTTTATTAAATAGAGTCTGTTTTTTTCACAAATAAAATGGCATGATATCTTCATCATAAGAGCTAAATGAACTAATAAATGCATGCGAAGCCACTTTATACATTATAAACTGCCTTATAAATTTATTGTAAAATGAAAATACCCTTTCATCTCCAGTTTTGGTTGCTTTGCCTTTCTGTCTGTCTAGTAATCATATATGCTTATAGGTTGGCACTGAAAAGGTTGCTTTAAAATTACTTATTATTTTATTAATATCTATTCTACTTGCAATTACCATCTAATTGAATGTGAGATTTCTTTGTAGAATTCACGTGTAATTTGGTATCATTTAGTAATTATCCAGAGAGACAGAAATGTGGTTTACTGTTACCTTTCAGGACTGGCTCTATGAGTAGAGGGAAATATGCCTCATCATATCCATGACTGTATGCTGTCCATGCTGTCCATCATATTCCTGACTGTATGCTGTCCATGCTGTCCACCATATCCCTGACTGTATGCTGTCCCTGCTGTCCATCATATCCATGACTGTATCCATGATGGATGCTGCAGTAAACTTCTCCCAGCAGTAGAATGCCAGACGTAGGAATGTTCACTTCAGGCTTCTTACCTCAGCCTTCTGGTTTCGGTTTGATTCAATCTGCGAAAGACCAAGTAAATCAAGGACAGAGAAGGGCTGCTTTGTGAAGATGAATTGAAAAAATTAGAATTCTTCAGCCTGGATAGGTACTTGTCAATAGGATTCATGATCAAAATCAATAAAATGGTGAAGAGTTAGGATTTGTTCAGTACCCCCAAAGGAGTACTCTTTAAAGCTTGAAATAAGCATTAGGACTTAGATTCCACTATCCATTTCATCAAATCTGAAACCTGGAAACAATTTTTTCCCCAGTATTTTTCTGGTTAGAGAAGCACTGTGTTAATTGTAGGAAATGTAGAAAATACAATTGAGCACAGTAAAGAAAATAAAAAACCTATAACCCCACGTCATAGATATCATTGCTGCTGATCACCATAATCACTGAGAATAGCCTTTCAAGTGTTGTGTGTGTTTCTATCCAGATCGGTATCTAGTTGGGTGTATCACTTTTGATTTTAAACATTGAAATCGCACTGTTTGTATTACCTAAATTAACATTTCATTGTCACGTGCACACATGTGAAATATCCATTATTTAGATGAACCATAATTTGTTTCCAATTTGTAGACATTTCAGGTTGTTTCCAGTGTTTGCTCTTAGATGTAGTGGGGCAATGAAAAGAGCCTTGTATGTAAAAAAAGAAACAAACAAACAAACAACAACAACAAAAAACCGCAGAAGTTTTCTAGTTCTTTGATTATGGGCAGTACCTAAAAGTGGAATCGCTGGGTCAAAGGTACCTATGAGTTTTAAGGATTTTTGAAACATGCCGCAATGTTGTCCCCTAGCAGTGTGCATTAAGAGCTCCTATTGTCAAAGCACTTCACCATTGTCTTACTGGCTCTCTAAATTATGCATGCCTCACTCTCCCAGCTTTAGTTAATGCCTCGTCATTTCTTCACTGGTTTACTTCAAGAGTCTCTACTGTTGACTCTCTCCAAAGTGTTCTCCACTTTTTTCAACATGATCTTTCTCAAGCAGGAATCTTATCACATCAGTACTCTGTACTCTTTATATGAACCCACATTTCCTAACATGTATGCAGCGCTCATGAGCATTTGAGCAGTCCCGACCTCTCCAGCATCATCTGTAGACGTTTGCCCCCTTAGGGTCTGGATTTCAGTCTTCTTAAATTGTGGTAGAAGACTTCAGGTCTGAGGTTTGCTTTTTTAATTAAAAATATTGGTTAAAGTAGGGAGATGTGAAAATGATCCATCTTAAAATTTTGTTTTAACTTTAGACACATGCCTGTCTTTTGATGTAGGGCAAGGCCTTCCCCATGAATGTGGCTCCACTCATCAGAGTCCGTCATCGTTTTTCTTGTGTAATGACACCCAGATCTCAGGCCTGCCTCTTACTCTGTGCCCTTGGACGAATCAGGTCCTCACTTTTCTCATCTATCTAATGGAGGAAGTCATAACTTTTTTTTTTTTTAAGGAAAATCTTTTTATTTATTTTTTATTTTTTTTTATTAATTTATTTATTTATTAGTTTCAGGTATACAAAACAAGGTAATACTTAGACGTTCATCATTTATATCCCTCATACTGTGAACCCCCCTCCCCCCATCCACTATCCCTCCGACCTCACACTGAACCATCACATTATATATATAAAATTATAGTTGGCATTCATTAATGTTTAGCTTCTGGTGTACAATGCCATGATCAGGTATCCAGTATCCCTGAGGTGGTCTCCCAAATAGGACGCATGTCCATCGGATACCCAACAAAATCTTTACAACATTATAGAATACCTTCCCCAAATTAATTTTCAAAAAAACCCTGAGGCCATCTTGTGGTTACCAGCTGCTTCCAAATCCCTTCACCTTTCCCCTTATCCCCAACCCCCTCCCACACACCCATCTAACCACTCTCGGTTTTTTCTCTGCGTCCCCAAAACTGTCTCTGATTAGTTCATTCACATAGTCTTTTCTTTAGATTCCATATATAAGTGAGATCATATGGTACTTGTCTTTCTCTTTCTGACTTATTTCACTTAACATAATGTTCTCTAGATCCATCCATGTTGCTGCAAATGATAAGATTTCTTTCTTCTTTATGGCTGCGTAATACTCCATTGTATAAGTGTACCACAGCTTCTTAATCCAGTCATCTACCGATGGGCATTTTGGTTGTTTCCATATCTTGGCTATTGTGTAAAGTGCTGCAAATAAACATAGGAGTGCATACAGATTTTTGAATTGGAGTTTTGGATTTCTCCGGGTAGATGCCTAGGAGTGGAATTACTGGATCATAGGGTAGTTCCATTTTCAGATTCCTGAGATACCTCCATACTGTTTTCCATAGTGGCTGCACTAATCTGCAGTCCCACCAACAGTGCACTAGCGTTCCCTTTTCTCCACATCTGCGCCAGCATTTGTTGTTTGTTGATTTATTGATAATAGCCATTTTGACTGGAGTGAGGTGGTATCTCATTGTGGTTTTTATTTGCATTTCTCTGATGGTTAGTGAGGTTGAGCATTTCTTCATATGTCTTCTTGCCTTCTGTATGTCCTTTTTAGAGAAATGTCTCCCCAAGTCCTCTGCCCATTTTTTAATTGGGTTGTTTGTTTTTTTGGAGTTGAGTTGAGTAAGTTTTTTATAGATTTGTGATATTAATCCCTTATCAGATATATCATTGGCAAATATCTTTTCCCATACTGTAGGGTCCCTTTTTGTTTTATTGATGGTTTCCTTCGCTGTGAAAAAACTTTTTAGTTTGATGTAATCCCACATGTTTATTTTTTCTCTTACTTCGCTCGCTCGAGGGGATATATCAGTGAAAATCTTACTCCGGGTAATGTCCATGAAGTTTCTTCCTATATTTTCTTCTAGATATTTTATGGTTTCAGATCTTACATTTAAGTCTTTAAGCCATTTTGAATTTGTTTTTGTATATGGTGTAAGGAGGTGGTCCAGCTTCATTTTCTTGCATGTGTCTGTCCAGGTTTCCCAACACCACTTATTGAACAGACTGTCTTTACCCCATCGTACATTCTTGCTTCCATTGTCGTAGATTAGATGGGCATATAGGCATGGATTTACGTCTGGACTCTCTATTCTGTTCCATTGATCTATGTATCTATTTTTATGCCAGTACCATGTTGTTTTGATTACTGTAGCCTTGTAGTATAGTTTGAAATCAGGTATCGTTATACCTCCCACTTTGTTCTTATTTCTCAAGACAAAGACACCACAAAGAAAGAAAACTACAGGCCGATATCTCTAATGAACATAGATGCAAAAATTCTCAACAAATTATTAGCAAACAGAATTCAGCAATACATTAAAAAGATCATACACCATGATCAAGTGGGATTCATCCCTGGTATGCAGGGGTGGTTCAACATCCGCAAATCAATTAATGTGATACACCACATTAACAAAATGAAAAATAAAAATCACATGATCATATCAATAGATGCAGAAAAAGCATTTGATAAAATACAGCAACCTTTTATGATAAAAACCCTTAAGAAAGTGGGAATAGAGGGATCATATCTTAACATAATAAAGGCCATATATGACAAACCCACAGCTAACATCATACTCAATGGGGAAAAGCTAAAACCATTCCCCCTAAGATCAGGAACAAGACAAGGTTGCCCACTTTCTTCACTTCTATTCAACATAGTGCTGGAAGTTCTAGCCACAGCAATCAGACAAGAGAAAGAAATAAAAGGCATCCAAATTGGTAAGGAGGAAGTAAAATTATCATTATATGCAGATGATATGATACTATATATAGAGAACCCTAAAGACTCCACCAAGAAACTATTAGAACTGATAGATGAATTTAGTAAAGTAGCAGGATATAAAATTAATATTCGGAAATCAGTTGCATTTGTATATACCAATGATAAAATAGCAGAAGGAGAAATTAAAAAAACAATTCCATTTACAATTGCTCCAAAGACTATAAAATATCTGGGAATAAATCTAACCAAAGATGTAAAGGATCTGTACTCAGAAAATTATACAACACTGAAGAAAGAAATGAAAGAAGACATAAATAGATGGAAACACATTCCATGTTCATGGATAGGAAGAATTAATATAGTTAAAATGTCCATACTGCCTAAGGCAATATACATATTCAACGCAATTCCTATCAAACTACCAACGACGTTTTTCACAGAAATAGAACATATAATCCTAAAATTTATATGGGACCATAAAAGACCCCGGATAGCCTCAGCAATCTTGAGGAAGTCATAACTTTTAAATGATTCATAAAAACCACGAAGAGCTGGTGGGCACACTGTATGCCTTCCATATATGATCCCAGTTGCTATTGCGATTGTGATACTAAAGAACTCATAAAAGTGATCCTATAAAGAGTACAATCACAGAAGGATTAATAAAAATGCTTTTATAAATAGTATATCCTTGCTGCCACACATTGCAAAGAATTCAAAGAGGAAGTGCTAGCTGGGTAGCTATTTGACTCTGCAATCTACCATTTACCAGCTGCAACGTTCTGGGCTATTAACATCTCTTCATCTTGATTTCTGTACCAGTAAAATGGAGATAATGACAATGCAAGACTCAGGGTTATTATGGGATGCGTATGAAGTATGGCTCCTGGAAGAGAACTGCTTAATAAACGTTATCTATCTCTGACAGTTAGGAGTCACAGACTTGGTATGCAAAATAGAGCTTTGTTTGTCTATAACTGAATTTTTCTCACCTCTTGAGGCTCCATTTCCTTCATTGTCAGAAAATGAAATCTTGCCAATTTGCGGTAAATTCTGGAACTTTCAGACTTTTTCCTTCAATCTCTAGTTTAAGTAAATACTCGGTTGATTGGGGATTCTTTCCTTCTCCTTTGCTTCTCCCTTAAGATAGGTTCTGGAGGTTATGTGTTACTTTGATAATCTGTGACACTTGCACTCAGATGTAGGGGTCTCGGTGGTCTTTGTCTCCACTGAGTATAAAGCTGAAAGTTATTCCCCTTCTGCTTCCTGGGCTTTGGACACTGTGGAACCTCTGATTCCCTGGAGCCTGGTTTATCTGCTTTAGCTCTGATACTTTTGGGGAAATTCTTGGTGTTCTCTGGCACCTCACTGGAGAGCCCAGAACCTGTAAGATGGCCCCTGTCTACTTCCATGCTCACTCTGTACTAGCAGGTTCTTCCATCTCTCTGGACCCTGCTGGGTGCTGAGCTTCTCTGAGCATCTGAACTTACCTAGGGATTCTGTCGATTTATCCCTATCCACCTGGGCTTGGCTCAGAGTGCAGGTTGGGAGAGAAGGGCTCTCTTTCCTCCAGAAACCCACAACAGCATGTAGCTCTTATTGTTTGCGTTAGTTTTCTGGTGCTGCCACAGCAAATCACTAGACAGTTAGCAGCTCATACCACCTCAAGTTTATTATCTCACAGTTCTGTAGGCTAGATGTCCAGGTCGACTTGGCTGACTTCTGATCAGCCGTGTTTCACAAGGCCGAAATCAAAGTCCACTTCAAGTTTACCAGGGTGTTGAGAGTTTTTTGCCTTTGTAGGATTGAGGTCCCCAATTTCTTGCTGGCTGTCAGCTAGAGGTTGTTCTCAGCTTCTAGAGGCCACCCACATTTCTTGGCCCTTGGCGCCTTTCTTCCATCTTCAAAGCCAGGTGTGGTAGGTTGAGTCTTCCTCACCTTTTGAATCTCTCTGACCTCCCATTCTGTCTCATCTTTCCTGCCTCCCCTTTTCCATGCACCTCTCTGATTCCTCTCCTTTTCAGGACTTATGATTACATTGGGCTCACCCAGATAATCTCTGTCTTAAGGTGAGCTAATAAGTAACCTTAATTTCATCTGCAGAGTCCCTTCACAGTAGTGCTAGCTTAGTGGGTGATAGTGGTTAATTGACTAGCCAGGGAACAGGAAATGGGTGGGAGTTGGGGGTTAACATCTTTAGAATCCTGGCTGTAACATTCTTACCCCAAACCTCCTTTGACTTTCTCTCCTCCACAGTGGAGGGATAAACTGGCGGGACATGTGTTCCTTAAAAACCATTGCTTATCCTAGGACCTCAGCTTTTGATACCCAACAAATATTCAACAATGCCAAACTATTTTCTCAACCATGGGCCTCAAGATGCTCTGGACATCTAGAACTAAAATCAACCTTTTTCCTCTGTTGTATCATGCGTACCAAATGGACAGTGCATACACAAAGCTCTCCATGTCTCTTTGGGTGGTGGTTAAAGGGTAAAAAACCTAAGGCATGCCAGTTAGGTTAAACATTTATTGACTATTCTGTAGACAGTATCATGGGAGATTCTGACCTCAAAAGAATTTATAACCTAGTAGGAGTTTCATTTAAATAAAGACTCAAAATAAATGCAGAATGTGCGAAGACCTTAGGAAAACACATAGTGCTGTCAGAACCCAGAGGAGGAGGCTGGAACCTCCAATTGAGAGGTGAAGCTTTTTAAAACATAAAAAAGCAAAAGACGTAGGTAGTGGTTGAGAAAGAATTTTACAGTTTACAATCTACCAAGTATTTTTCTATACTGGATTTTCTCGACTACTACATTTAGTAGTTAGTTACTTTTTGCAGCAGGGATTATAGCATGTGTGTTACAGCTATGGGAGGTAAGGCTGAGAGACTTGCTCATATCAGATTCCCGTCTTGGAGACTGAACCCAGTTTCATAAACTCTAGATCATGTGCTGTTTCGGTCTTCCACATTAAGATGAGCAGAAGGAGGATGGAGTAAAACACACGGAGAGAACTGCATAAGCAAAGGCAGTGAGCTTGGCTAGGAGAGTGTGAACAGCAGCTGGTCTCCCATAGCCTCCTATGCTCCCCACCTCCTGGTGTGAATACACCTTTGTGTGGTCCCCTCCCAAGCTGGAGAGGGCTGGCCTGTGTAACCAACAGGATGTCGTGGAAATAATGATATGTGAGTCCGCTGGCCTTCCTGTCTCTTACTCGCAGGGGAAGCAGCTGCCATGTCCTAAGACACAAGCATCCCTTTGGGGAGGTTCACGTGGCAAGGCCATCTTGGCAGCAGATTTTCCAGTCCTAGTTAGGCCTTCAGAATGCAGCCGTGGACAACAACATGACTGCAGCCCGAAGGGAGACCCTGAGCTAGAACCATCCAGGTAAGCTGCTCTCAGATTCCTTACCCACAGAAGCTATGTGAGATGTTTTTTATTGTTTTAAGCAGCTAAGGTTTAGGTGAACTTATTTCACAGTCATAGATAACTAATACAGCATGGGTTTTAGAAGAATGAGTAATCAATCTTAGTTAAATGATGTTGAACAGATTGTAAAAAAAAAAAAAAAAAAAAAAAAAAAATTGCCCTGGAGTCTAAGAACCTTATTTTTTATTCTGTAAGCATGAAAGAGACACTGAAGGGCTTTGAACAACAGAGAGCTTGGAAAAATAGACTATTGGAGAGTCTCTTGCATATGGAGTATTTACAGATTAACTGAATTCCATGCCATTTGGGCCTGGAAAGCAGTCATTAAGGGATTAAACACCCTCCAAATACATCTGTCTCATCTTTTTTTGAGTCTGAAAATTTTAAAACCCGTGTCTCTCTTTTTGCAACCCCAGGAATCACATTTTCTTTTTATACGTCTAATTAGTAGAGCACTTCATAGTTCCAGCATTCCTACAAGGCCTCCATGAGCCCCTGGAAGACAAAATGGCTTGTCTGAAGAGTGTGCTAGAGGCAAATCTGTGGGTTACAACCAGGAGGAAGGATGCATGGTGTATAAGCATGTAATAATTAGATTTCAGCCAAACACAAGCATAGGAAAGAGTGTGCAGTACAAAAACTCAGATCTGAAGCCTCTCTTCTCTGACCTTCTGGTGGAGTCAAATTATGAAAGGGATTTAATTGCCGGCAAAACCTTGACATCACCTCAGCCATTGGATTAGGAAAGAGTGATTGCTTGTGATTCATTCACCAGGATACCTAGGAAGAATCTGGTGACACCTCCTGCATCTTTGAGACTGTTAGGGCTCCAAGTCCTCTACCTAAACCCTGTCAGTGACTAGCCATGGCCTCTAAGCTACAACCTTCTCGGGAGAGTGATATAGGTGGAGTGAATGCTTTCCTTTTAAGTGAAGTGAAACCCAGGTTTAGAAGAAGTGGCCTAAAGTGACTCTACATCTTAGGATTTTGCTTGAACATTATAAGGATTAATAGATCTTCTATGGAAATTTTGTCTCTAAAGATGATCTTTCTGTATAATGGGTGCAGTTGGTCATGCTGGTGATCTCAGAGACATCACCCCTGGTTGGTTCTGCTTGAATCTCAGAGGCATAATGATACAGTGGAAAGAACAGTAGACTGGAGAGTCTGGAGATGAAAGTGTTGGTTTTCACTGTGCCACTGCCTGGCTGTGTGATCTTCGGCACATATTGAATCCCCCTGGGCCTTAATTTCCTCGCCCATAAAATGATGGATTAGGTGATTCCCAATTCCCAAGGTTCATTCTAACTACAACCTTCCATGGCTTGTGATTCCTTTTATGGAGTCTCTCCATCAAAATTGAAGTACCATGTATCTCTGGGGAGAGTTTAGACTGATAAGCCTAACTATTTCTAAAGGGACTAGGACAAATATAACCAAAAATGTTCCTTGGAAACGTTATGCACTGTTATTAGACACAGCACATATTAATTTGCTTAGTTTTCTGTGTAACATGAGAATTCCTTTGAAATTATAAAGTTACTGAATTTCTAAAACTCTCAAAGGTTATGGTGGGAAGAATGAGAAAGGCTGCCTGCCACTGTATGAGTTAATGATAGATAAGTAAGCAAGTCTGTGCCATCGATATGGTTCAGTGTGTTTTATATTCTGTTTAATAATTGCAATTTTCATCAACTATTATGATTTATAGAATCTTCTTAACACCTTGCAGGAGGTACACCCTCCTGCCTACTATTAGACTGATCTTAGTGTTGGTGCAACGTTAATATATGAAAGGATGTTTGGGAATTGCGATGTGTAGCTGTTACAGATTTTCTTTTCAGGATTGGTAAGTGGAGACGGACCCTTGCAGAACCTTACAGGATAACTGAAATCCACCATTAATCACAAATCCTGTATTTTAGCTTCCACTGTAATTGCAACTCTTCTTCACCAAGCCTGATTATTTTGCCTATTTTCTTTTCTTTCTCCTTTTTCTACTTATCCATCCCTCAGAAGATTGGTGAAAATGCAGTCAAGTGAGCAAGGAGAGAATCCTATTTATACACTCCAATAGGTTTTTTTTTTTTCCTTTTTCTCTATTCCTTCTAAGAGGATTACATCCTCGATTGCTTTCTGTCCACAAATCCTCCAATGCCATTTGATCAGCAGGTTTGTGACATTTCTGGTCAGATCAAGATTTGGCATTACCTCTGATGGTCTAAGGACGTGGTGAGCAGAGGGATGCTGGGATTCTTATACTACGTCAGACCTTTTCAAAACTCTCACTTGAAACAGATCCAAACTCCTGAACCTACTGAAGCAAAACTCTGTCTCCTAAGGCTGTGTTTCTTAAACTTGAGTGCGCATCAGAATCTCCTGGAGGGCTTGTCAAAATCCCGTTGTTGTGCCCAACCCCCAGAGTTTCTGATTCAGGAAATACGACGTAAGGCCCAATAATCGGCATGTCTAACGAGTTCCCAGGTGATGTGGGAATGTGCCTGGCCCAGGCACAGCATTTGGAGAACCACTGTCCTAAGGCTTCTCCCAACCTGGAGGGATTTGAAAATCAGGTGTCTGCCCCTCTGGGATTTCTCGATTCTGTCATTCCCCTGAGCCAGCTTGGCTCAGACCCACTGCCCCTTGGGTCTGGGGGTCATGCTAATACCCTGTCCTTCAGATTCACAGAGTTCCGGACAACTGAAGCTGTGTCTGAATTCTGGGATGTCCAACCAACTTGAATTTCTGAACACAGTATAAAACTAGAGATTTAGGGCAGAATTTGTGATTTCCTGTGACCTAAGGAACATTGTCATTTAATCTTGAAGATAACCCTGTGAAGTAGGGAGTATTTTCACTTTTTTCTATGAGGAATTGAAACTCAAAAAGTTTAACTTAGTTGCTCAGGAAATAAATGACTACGGATATTTGAATGCAGGACTCTGGCTTCAGTCCCTGGTTTTTCTTCACCCACATCTCTTTCTCCTGGGTTCCATTTTAAGGGTTCTCACCACCCTCCTTCCTCAGTTTTGTGTAGCTGAGATCATAACAACTCTCTTTAATTAAGGTTTGAATTATGACTTACGTATACATAAGTGTGTGTTTGTTTATATATCAATAAACATACACACATGCTCCTTTGCTTCATTTTTATTATTTTTCATGTTTTTATCATAGTATGTAATATGCATTTTTGTAAGTTGCCCTAAAGCAGTTTAGGAACAAGGCAAGGAATGCATAATACTCCCAAATATAGCGAACATGTGCACACACATTAGTCACCCATTCACAAGCTGGCTTTCCCTCCTTTCCTCACTTTAAGTCTAAGAAAATTGTCTCTGTGTAGCCATAGACTTGTACTCGGTTTCAGCCACGCCCTTGATTGCCATTAGTAAATGCAGTTGACACGACCTCTGTTGCCCTGTCCTCCTCCCATTCTCCCCAACACTTCTCCATAAATGAGATAAGGGCATCTTTAGTTCTGGTAGAAGACAGTTGGCAGTCTGGAATGGCATATTCCCTCTGTTGGAAAACAAGAACAAGCCCCAAGGGCTTCAAGAGTGTGTCTGCGGTGAGAGTTTATATACTTTGTCCACCTTAATATCAATGTAGTCCCCCCCCTTTCCTAAAGAAAACAGCTCTTTTTCCACTGGGAGGGGGAGAAAACAAACAAACAAACAGAAATTCTGTCATCTGCTGTTGAAGGTGCTAGTGAAACGAGCTGGATTGCAGGAGGAATGGTGATAAGAAGGGGGGACAAGGTGGTCATAAGTGCCCCCAGGAACAAAGTGACTCTGGGAAAATATAAAATCACTCTTTTTGGTTTTGAAGTTTGTGTATGGAAGTGGGCGTGGGAGAGGTTGCACTTTGTGCGTTATTATGAAGTGGTGGAAGGAGGGTTATTTGAAATCTGAAAGAAAATTGTAACAGCAGATGTGGATGGGTGGCTCATAATACTTGGTGAACAGGTAGGTGTTAGAGGTATGTGCACATGCGTGCATACATTTTGGTTCGGCTGTGTGTGATTTTCCGTAGTCACCTAGTGTTTCTCAGGGATGAAATTGCTCACAGGTAAACATAAAATATGCACTCTGTTCATATTGTTGCCTAATACATCAATTGCACTGAAACAAATTTGTGTTTTCAAAACAAGCATTATAGCAGAACTGACTTTACAAGTCAATTCTCAGAGGATTCCCCCTTCCCTTGGTTTTAGAACACTTGATTGCCGTCTGTAAGATGAGAGGGCATATGAGGGTAGCTCTTTTATATATATTTCCTACCTCTTACAAAATTTTAGGTAATAGTAAAAGAAACATAAAGCAATGAGTCAAGTCCCCCTTCCAACCGCACAAAACAAGTGTTAAATTTCTTTTTAGGCCACATAAAAATGTCCTATGTATCCAGATGGCCTTTTCAAGATGACATGGTCTCACCCCTTATCACCCCACCCCTACCTTTGAGCTGAGCTAAGTGGGGCTGTCACTGATGACTGTATGTTGTTCACTTTCTCCCTGATTATTTTCTTTGACTGATAGTTGAAGTAGCTCTGTGTTGTTTAGTGAAGTATATATATAATCATCTGTTGCAGATATACTCGTATATATCAGCGTAGTTCCCAGGGTCGCAACTGATTTCAGGATACGTTAAATCTTGCATGCAGAGTATTTGTGATGGTTAATTCTGGGGTTCTCTGGGTGTTTTACCTTTTCAGGTTTACCTTGGGAAGGAGGGGAAAACCCACACGGAGAAAGAAGTAGCTCCACGTCGTTGAGCCTACATTTGCAGGCGAGCCATGTCTAGGAAAAGCACAGTCAAAATGCTATCCTTGAAAGGAGCACCTGGTTATTTTCAACAGGTTGAATCTCTGTCTTCCAATTAGATATGGAAGCTGGATTCTCTTGTGTGCATTCAAATAACAGAGAGATGAACATTGCATCACTGATACAATTGCTGGGGTAGTACATGCTTATACACATGTAGGCAAATTTTTTTTAATCTAGATGAAGAGAAATAAACTATAAGTTCCTAGAATTTAGAGCTGGAAGGAAATGTGGAGAGAGAGGATATTTTGTCCCATGCTTCATCTCACATGGAATCAAGCCTACAGAGCAGTGCAAGCAGCCAGGAGGTCCTGACTGGTTATAACTGAACCAGGATAAACACTAGGGTTCCTACATAGCTGTTCTCTTGGCACCATAGTACTGATTTTTGTAATTCAGTGAGTCCTGACCACTTACTTAAGAATCCAGGCAACCCTCATTTTGTTTCTCCTGCGCCCTGAGCTCGGCATTTGTCTCACCTGCTTGATTTGATTCCCAGGCCTGCCACTCCCATTTTATTTTATCTTTAAAGCAGACAAAAATGAGGGTCACTTGTATATAGGCCATAATTACCACTCGTTACTGTATGTCTGTAGTACACGTCCTTTCTTACCTTCGTGGATACAAATATGAGTAAGAATAATCCTTGGCAGCAGTTTTGTTTTATCTAGTCAGTGAACTCCTCAGATGTATTACTGGAAATGTGAGGACCTGGGGAAAAAACACCCCACAAGATTTCAGGAAAAAAATGCTTGACTCCTCAAGATGTTTTTTTAAAACAAAATTGGAAAAATACGTATTATGAAAAATGTTTAGAAAGAAATATAATCTTTAAGATACAAAGTGTTCATATGCTCTTCTGTGGCCCTTAACCCTTTAAAATGATTTCTGAAAAGCATGTAATTGGAGGGCCTTAAGGTGAACGACTGTTTACAGTGTCAATTTAGTACACTCCCCACACTCCAAAACAAGGTGAATAACAATAGCATTAACATTCACTGAGCACTTACTTGATGTCAGTACTAGTCTGCATGGGAAAATGCCATCTTTACTACACTTGATGGAGGGGGAATCTCAGGACGAGGCTTTACTTGCCTAATTCTACACAGTTAAGAAGTTGAGGAGTTGGGATGCAAATGGAGGCTGTCTGCTTTCAGGCTTACACTCCTAGTAGAAAGGAAGGGAGGAGCTAGATGAGCCTGACTAGTCCTGCCTCCCTCACTTAGCAGGCAGTTAAGGGCATCCCTGCAAGCAGTTTCGTTATTCATGAAAGGGGAACAAAAAGAATACCTGATTTTCTTTTCTCACAGATTCTTTGTGATAATCTAAGAAAATAGGGGAGGAAAGCATTGTGCTTGATGAAGGTTTCTGCTATGAATCAGGGACCATAACAGATGGAATTCACATAGCATAACTAGTCTTTGCGGTCCCTGCTTATTGTTAGTGTGCAATTCTCAAACTCACTGTTGACTCCAGAGTCACTGCCATTTTCAGAAGATGGATTAGCTGCCATCTGTTCTCATTTGTGCATTTTTCTTGTCTCTATTTCCTGTCTTGTTCAACTGATTTCACTGGGGTCAGGGGATCATTTTTAAAGCAGTACATGTTATTTGTAGACAATTTGGGCAAAGGGTTTGAAAAGCTAGTTTACAAGGAGGAAACTCAAAGGGCCATCAAGTGTTGGAAAAGATGCTCCAAGTCACTACGGTAGTAATGAGAGAAATGCAAATTTAATCAATAATGATATATTATGTATAGCAGTTTAGGGAGCTCATTTATGCCAGGTGTTTCTGGGGCTGTGGGGGCATGCATTGCAAATAGGAGTATAGGACCTACCATTCTGGGGAGCCATTTGCCACACTTATTCAAATTAGGGCCATTCATATGCCCATGACCTAGCAGATACACCCTCAGGAATATATGAAAATATCTTTGTTTTACATATACATATAGACACACAAACATATACATGCATTTATATATGTACATATATAAACATAAAACACATCATAATAAGACATAAGTGGATATTCATACAGGGTTATTGTGGTGATAAGAGAGAGTTGGAGGTAACCCGGGTATCCTTCATGAGGAGAGTGCTTAGTTCACATTTGATGAATGAGCACAAAGGAGTACTATTACAGCTGTTAGAAGCCATTGATCAGATGAACATTTATCAATATGAATGGAGCCTTTAAATGGAATCATTCTTTCCAAAAAGAGGGGAAAGAGAACATCCAGATTTTTGGAGGTAATTTAATTAAGCATTTACATTAAGTTTTATGTTTGCAGAATACTTTTCAGTTGCTTCTCATTTATTCTTACAAGACTGGCCACTCCTACCCCTAATGTACATCACAGATTTGCTAAGAAACAAAACTTTGGAACAACAGGTAATTTGCCTTGGACATTGCCCCCAAACCATGTTTTTCACCAGTAGAGGAGCAGATGCAGATAAACTTTACTTGACATCTGAAAAGCAGTTGTCTCAGAACCTAATTACATCCCTGTGAAATCACAGTGAGACTGAGAGCCGTGAAACATGGGTGGTTTCCACCCAGGGTCCTGCTTCTCGTGGATATAATAGATGGGGAGCCAGAGGTTGTCAGGGGTGTTTGAAAAGCCTTGTTGTGTACTGAAGCCGTGTGGCCAGGAGACATCTCCACAGGCCAAAAGTGGGAGGGCTGGGCTCAATGCTGGCTCTGTCCTTTTCTAACAGCGTGGCCTTGATCACGTCAGTAACCTTTTGTCAAGTGAAGACATCTGCCTTCCTTGTCTCACAGGTGGTTGTATCCAATGGGTAGCACTGATTATTCTTTGCAGTGTCTTGAGTGCTTTGGAAGTATTCTAGCTCCAGTCACCAAGGTCTGATGATCCTACACAGATTGGAGAAAGTGTGTGCACATCTGCTTTTCCTGAGTCTTGATTGTCAGGTGTATCTTTCTCAGGCTCCTCTGTTTGGACAAGCTACTGGAGTATATTCCAGAATACCAGATAAGAGGGAAAAGGAAAAAATAACATAGAAAAGGAAGGGAAGAAAGGCCAGGCACTCCCCCTCCACCCACTTTCCTGCTCCATTCAGCACACTGATTTCATTCAACAACTCTTTTCTGCTCTGTATGGAAAGACAGAGCCTCTTATCATAACGTGCATGAACACTGGAATATAAACACGCATTTCACAATAAATTCTGATGTACTTGGCTACCCCATCTGACAGAGCCTTGGATGTCTCTTTAGCAATGCCATCCGTTTGTACTCCATTAATTCATGGTCCTTAATTTCTTCCGAGTAAATCTGAAGTTTACTTTGTTTTATCTACGAAGAAAGGAGCCACAGAGCAGATGAATAGTGTAAATAAGTTTGCTAGGAAACATATTAACTTTCTTGAGATGCATCTAACTATGCACTGATTATGAATGATTTTAGTCATTACGTAGTCCTAAGGGGATTTCTACTTGGTCATATTTTATTAGCATTTAATTTGAATTACTCCAATAAAACTCGGCTTCTTTAAAGCTTGTCCGTAACTCAATATTGCCACACATATTTTCCTTGCATCAGTGTGAATTTGTTGTAAGGTATGATTGTAATTAATTACATGCCCCTACATCCTTTGGATACCGTCTGGTATAATTACATCCTTTGAACAAGACTTTCAATTTTCCCTTGGTTTCTTAAGATAAAATGTCTTGACACTTAAATGGCATCGCTAAGGTTTGGATGCCAAGAAGAGTTGCCTATAAGAAGCCAACTAGGAAGGTAGGTAATTAGTTATGTCCACTGTGACTAAATTCCAGTCCAAGATATAGTTCACCTTCTTCCCCTAAAAACCTTGTTAGATTTCTATATTGCGTAAAGAAACCTTGATTCATAAAACAACTTCTGCACTTTGCTTGACCTTTAGTGAACATTGAGTAAATACTTAATGAATGAAGGTACGAGAGTACATACATCTTTGGGGTTTTCCTTTATCTTTCATATAAACTGTCTTTTAATATCAAGCAGTCTGTATTATAACGTGAACTCTGCAGGAGGATTGTATTGAAAGCACCACCTGTGTTCATCCCGTCCATCCATCTGCCCATCTTTCAAATATTTGGGGGAAGCCTATTATGGAACCAGCCTGGCACAGAGAAGAGACAAAGTCCTTGCCCCGTGCATGTCCTATTTAGTGTACAAGCCATTCAACTTTTAATAGAAAGATTGGTACAGCCTTTTGCCTCTAACCACACTCAAAGTTGCTGTGTGCTTGGTCCAAATCCTATCCCAGGCATCCTCCTGTGGTTATTACTTTGTGCCTGATCGGGCCACTAGTTACAACAAGGCAGGTGCTCTGTGTAGAGCAGATCCCGGCTTTATGTTCATGTCTCATATTTGTCACGTTAGGCTACAGTTGTGTGACATCTAGGGACTCTCCAGTAGTAAGGGTCCACAGCTAAGTCAATAAAGTAGCTTTGTACTAAATACAATAGCTACCGTTTTTGAGCATTTGCTCTGTCTATGCCAGACTCTCTACTAAGGACATTTCATACATTCTCTCATTTAATGCTCATAGTATCCACGAAGTGAGTATTTCCATCTTACAGATGAGGAAACTGAGTCACACAGGAATATGTTTGCATAAAATCATTTCACAAAGGCTAACTCTTGCTCTTTATGGTAGTAAGGCCATTTTGGCATCCTATTTTTTTTCAAATTGTTTCCATATGTTACCTCCTTGATCTGACACATCCATCTCCACTCGTTCATATGGAAGAGCTGAGACAAGAGAGACTGAGCGTCTGCTTTCCATGGCTCCACAGGTTAAGGACTGTACAGTACTGGAACCCAAGACTCTTCCTCCAGAAATATCCTGCCTTCTTTCTCTTCATCCGACCAGTTGATCTCTACTGACTGCTCAGGCCTCAGTCATAACGGGAGATTTGGGTTCTTGGTGACGTGAAGCAGTTATTGGAAGAGCATTATAAATGTAACACTCCGTTTAGTCTAGGATCCTAGAATATTCCAAATAAGCACCAATTCCCAACTTTTTTTCCTGCCCCTTTGTCGGATTAATATCTGGAATCTGTCCTTAGTGGCTCTAGAATAAAACGCCAGTTCTTTGACCAAAGAATCAGTACTAATTAGGAAATAAATCACATAGTTTGCTATAACTAAAAGGGAAAACTCCCACAAATATGCTTGTCATTTTGAGTCATTCTTTCATCTTTTATAGGACATTTTCAGGGTCTCAGAGAAGCTCTTCTGTCTATGAAGGTGCTCCTACAAGCATCTTGTTTTACATAATGAGGAAAATGGAGAGAGCACTTCTTTTGACAGGAAACTTCACGTCTTGTTACTGAAAACTGTCACAACAGTCATTATGTCTGGCGTTCAGAGATTTCCTGGAGTAAGGAGAACAATAGACAGTTAAAATGGCAATATCAAGAGAATTCTGGGGTTTTATAATGAGTACCAGGGGAAATTTTTCCTCTTGAGTTTGTAAGAAAAAAGTAGGAATATTTGGGAGGCTGGAAATAATGAGGAAATGAACTTTAATGCTTTTAAAAATGGAGTGTTCTTTCTACTCTTTGGGAGTTGAAAAAACAATAATTTTATACCATGGTTCCTATTTTCCTGTTACTGAGTTGAAAATAACTAAGGAAATTTCTCTTCAGCTGTCCCTCTCTGCATTATAAGTAATCCCTCCCAAAAGACACTTTGTAGCTTTCTTTTTTTTATTTGATTAAACATCATTAACAGTTCTTGGATCCAGTTTATTATGTCTTAATTTTCATATATGTGCAGGGCTTCTGAGGCTTTTATGATTTCTAATTTAGCAGCATTAGTTATTTATGTGCTTCTTCTACCTCCCCCCAAAAAAGAGTCAAGCATTACAAAGAGATGTTTATTTTGGCTTGTTTTCTGTGTATTACAAAGTGTGTATTCACAGTTTTTTTTATCTTAATTTATATAGTTTTAATATGATTTTTAAATTCCTAATAGATTTTAATATGTTTGCCATGTCCAACCCATTACAAGTACAAGTTTTGTAAAAAATTTATGTGAGCTGCTGCTTCCACTTCTGCTGTTTTTCACTTACCGCAAGAGCTGTGGATGGTTTGAGAGACTCCTGTATTAGTTACACGGTATACCTGAATAGTAAAACTAACATGGTGGCTTAATTTAAAAAAAAAACAAACGAATAATATGAGAGCAATTATGAGACATTAACATGTTTTTAAAAATTGAGTAAGACTTTGTTTTAAAATTAATCAACATTTTAAAAAGCTGTAATGTGTGGAAGATGAGGGTAAGGGGGATCAAATATATGGTGATGGAAGGAGAACTGACTCTGGGTGGTGAACACACTTTGGGATTTATAGATGGTGTAATACAGAATTGTACACCTGAAATCTATGTAATTTTACTAACAATTGTCACCCCAATAAATTTTTTAAAAATAAAAATAAAAAGCTGTAATGTGAAAATAAGTCTTTCTCCCTATATTCTGATTCCTAAATATCATTCTTTAAAGTAACCATTAAGTTTCTGCACATCCTTGCAGAAATGATTTAATATTCTATTCATCTACTGAGACACACATACAGACATACATATGTGCACACAACACGCATCTATACTCATATATGTATTTGTGGAAGCATGTGGATTCTGTTGGGTAATATACATTTCTTAGCAATATATCTTGAATATATGCCCATATCAATACCTACATGTCTACCTCATTTTACTGGTTATGTACTCGTAGTATTCCATTGTGTTTGCACGCCTTAATTTAACTTACCTTCTATTTATCAACATTAGGGTTGTTTTCAGATTTATCCTGTTGTAAACAATGCTGCAATAAACATTCTTAAACATATTTTTACATTTTTTGGTAAATATATTTGTAAAATACATTCAAAGCAGGGGAATTACTAGTGAAAGTGTATGTATTTTTAGTGTCACTAAATAGTATCAAATTGTCCTCCAAAATTACTGCACCAATTTAGACTTCTACAAACAGTATATAAGAATACTGTGTCAGCATTGAATATATCAGCATTAAATGTGACAAAACTTAGTTTGCGTGTATAATAGGTGAAAATAGCATCTTATTTTGATTTACATTTTTAGTTATTCCTGTGTCCATGGTTCTTTTCAGTAAATGCTTACTGAGCACTTACTGTGTGTCATCGTTAAAATAGGATCTGGGGACCAAAAATTGTCTTTGTTGAGTCATGGGCATGAGTAAGAAGCCTCTTTTTAAAAGAAATCGAAAGGTTGAAAGCATAGAAACATGGATCTTTTGCTCCCTGTTGGCAGAAGGAGGTTGTCCCATAAAGGATGGGAAGTGTCCACCAATGTCGACTTTAGGTGCCATTCATGGTCTAAATCGGCAGCTCTTCCCTCTGCATCAGTGACTTTGCTTTCCCTGTGGAAGGCAGTAACTTTTGTTTTTCTCTAGGACCTGCCTTGATTATTTTGTCAGTTGTTTTTAGGAGCCAGCTCAGCTGTTGGTCTCTGTTCTGAAAGGCCCAGGAAAACATGGACTCCTATCAGAACAGCCCAGGGGCTGGAGAAACTCAGTTTATTCATTGGTCAAGCTCCTCCACTCTATGGGTTTTCAGACAAAGTGTTTCATTTAGGGCACCCAGATTATATTACAGACACTTCGAGTATTTCTTTAGAATTCATTGAGGAGAGAAAAAACATGGATAGCAGCATTAGTCATTTGGGACCATGTAGGTTCCCGACACCAAAATTACCTAAATGAGTCAAGCACAATCTGTAAGTTAAAATATCTGGTTGCTAGCCCATTAAATAAATCAATGGGAGGGTCCTAAATACCCAACATAATGGATAGATATACCTGATTTTTCTCAGTGGAGGCAAATATAATGATAATTTGACTCTTCTTATAGGTGAGGATGAGCGCGATCTGAGGTTCTCTAAGAATTGAAATTTTCCTGGAGTTAGCCCAGAGTTAGTCCCTTAGAGCTGTCCCCCTTTGGGCCATTGCCTTGAGCCTGTGGACACTTTTTTTTTTTAACTTGGAGCAAGAGGAGGCTCGAGTTTGCCCTCGAGTTTGCATGTTCCAGACCAGTGCCCAGGGAGGCTGAGTTGGCAGCTGCCCTTTCCACAGCCAGCCAGCCAGCCCAAGCGTGTTTTAAAAGATAAAGAGAAAAAAGCTAAGCCCCTTTAGGGGGCCTGGAACAGGTTAGTAGTTGCTAGGCACGTTTAAAGTAATTCAGTGTCCTTGCCAAACATCTGCCATGCAAATAAGGAACTTTCAGGAAAGGACAGTGAGATGGTGGTGCATGTTGGTTGCCATAGGAATGTTTCCCTATTGGAACAAAACCACAGAGTGGAGAGAACAAGACAGCCACATCTGTGGTTCTTGCTGCTTGGCAATGGGAACCCAGAGTGGGCGGTGGAGGGAAGGTGAACCGTGGGAAGAAGGAGCGAAACCCAAGGTTGTCCAGGTGTGAGGGTGTGGGAAAGGTTGAAGGACAGTGCAATCTCTGAAGGGAGGATGAGGCTCAGCAGGTGAGACCCTAGATGCCCTTGAAACTATCGGTTTATGAAGCTAAAAAGAAACAATAGATTAACTCAGAAGAAAGAATAGATTAACTCAGGAAAAGGATGTGATGAACTCTTACGGTATTCTGAAGACCTGAGATTTGTTGGAGAAATTACAAGCCAGAATTAAGTCAGGGAGAACTCCAATTAGACTCTGGATTAAAATCTAGGTTTAAATTAGATGCAAATTGAAAATTGTGAAATTTAGTGGAAAAATATATCTTGAAGGTAAGTATTTTTAATTGATATAAATATTAAGCTAGAGTATGTCTTTATAAATCATTTTTTAAAAGGTAGTGATTAAAGATTTGTTAATGAATTATGCTGCTGTATTTATCGAGTTCTGTTTTTACAGGAAAAAGAACACAGTTGACTGAATTGTGTGCTGCCAGTATCAAACTTTAAAGAGATCTTCTGAGATGGGCTTATTGCCCCATTAATAAGCACCTTACCCATCTGGTGGCAGCTTCCAGAATGAAAGCTCAGGGCCCAAGCAGAAATAAGCAGCTTTTAGAAAATGTTAAACCTTGAATGTGCTACTTCTCTATTATTAATCGATTACCCAGCTCTTAAAATGGAGGTGACAGCTAATCCTTGACTCTCTGGAGTGGTGTAAGCTTGGCTGCTGCTCTTACTGAATATAGTTTCTGGAGGTGGTATGAAAGAGATCCCAAGGTGCCTGTGATGGTAATGACGGGCTTCATTTGTCTTTCAGTAGTGATTTAGGTCAAGGATTTTTCTAACTTTCAGGTTAAAATCTTCAGAAGAACTTTCTTTGATAAAGTTTTACTTGTACGTACAAAGTATATATGATTTTATTATCATTTGCCATATATTTGATTCATGTTCAGAGTGTATTTAAAATAGTTTCTTCTTTAGAATATATACATATAAATATTGGGACTATATATAATTGTTTCTTTACTTTTTATGTGGTTTCTTTTCTGGGTCACGTAAAAGAAGACTAACAGAACGTGATATTTATTCTCAAATATTTGAAGTTTAGTGATGTGTAAATACAAAGCACGCCACATACCCGGCTAAGGAGTCACTGTGTACTATTTCAGGACTTACTCCCTTGCTCAGTTTCTTCGGTCTGGAACTTCAGTGTCTTTTTCACTTTAGAAATGATGCTGGTTGATTGTCACAAATTAACTAATCTGAGCCAATTTGTAGACCAAATGCCAAATTTTAATTTATTGGGAGATTATAATTTAAAAAGCCGATGTTTGGACTTTTCAGATGGTGTAACCTTGCCTGGTTTGATTTTGACAAAGACACCAAAGTATATACCGGCTATAATGTTCTTAAAAAAAAAAAATGGTACTCCTATGTAGACCTCTAGAATCTAGAGTGGTCTGTCCAATAAAAATGTAATGTGAACCTCAAATATGAGCCTTAAATGTCATTTTAAATTTTCTAGTAGCCACTTAAAAGATTAGAAGGAAATAGATGAAATTAATTTTAATATATTCAACCCAATATATCCAAAATTACCATTTTAACAGTAGTTAATATTACTGATTATTGAGATTTTACGTTCGTTTTCATGTTGACTTGAAATCCAGTGTACATATTATACTTATAACACATCTCAGTTCGGACACTAAGTTTTCACAGAAAACATCTGTATCCAGATTAAAATTGACAGTTAAAAAAGTGGATTAATATACCCAAGTTGTTCCAGACATGCATATCAGTTTTTAAACAACTGAGTGTCAATGTCTAAATTTTAATTTAATTAAAGTTAAATAAAATTTAGAGTTTAAGATAAAGTTTAGTTCCTCAGTCACACTAGCCACACTTCAATCACTTAGTAACCAGATATGGCTGTTAGTGTCTACCATATTGGACAGCACAGAGAGGACCACTTTTTTCTAGCTTCTTTCCTTCACTTCCATATCCGAGTACCTCAAATTGGGAAACCTGTCTGAGAAGTCTAATGGAGAGAGAATCTCGCTCTGTAAGCATGGAATTGCAGACAAAGAATTGACACTCTTAAAAGGAAATTTCCATTCAAGCTATATATTAGAACCTGCCTGGCAAAGAGTGAGCTATCTGGTTGACCATACTATCTCCACCCTTGCTCCCAAACCCACCCCTCATTGTCTTTCCAACAGATAAGAACATGCCAACATTGACATTTTGCCTCCCTTAGGCTCCTCTGGCTCTATACTCTGGCTGGCTCATTTCCATTACATCAGTGCATTTCCTGGTTATAAGGCCCCCTTTTATCTTTCTCATTGTTTCATATTCCACATTTGGTTTAATTTCTGTTTTATTAGTGAAGGATTCAAATGTTCAAATTCCAGTTTAGTTCTTAATTAAGGTCATCTATATCAAGGTCAGTGTGGTTGATTTATGTTCATTTGAATAAGAAAAATTTCCTCCAGATTTCTAGAGTTGGCTGGGACAAGAAACCTCACTCTCCCCTTTACCTATGGAAGTATTCTTTTTCTTTTTTGGAGGGTAGGGGGCAAATCGGGTTTCTTCAATATAGTCACCTGTATTGGTCAGAACTGTTAACTTCAAAGAACTTCTTTCCCGTAGACAGGAAGAATTAAAAAATCGATGCGTAGGTAGGTAGGTAGGTAGGCAGGCGGGCTCGTACATAATGACTGGGAAGGTAAAGACTCCCCTTAGCCTTGCCAGAATTTTTTGCCCTGAACCTTACTTGGTTCTGAAACTTATTTAGCACATAGTATAATAGTGACACCATTCCCAAAAGGTTACAGAGCACAGAAGTTCATTAGTTCCAGTTGGGTCCCTGCCACTTTTGAGGGACACCATTGATGACAGTGTTGAAATTCACCCTCGATGTTCTGGAATATATGAAGTTAAAAAACAGAGGCTTTCCAGGTCTAGAGAATGGTGTATTAGCCAAGACAGTAACAAGTTCTCTCGGCAAAAATGCTAGCTTGGAAATTAAGAAATATTCGATCTGTTGAATCATTTTAAATTAATCTGAATAGAAATACATTCCGTTCCCCTTCCTTTATTATTACCGTGTTTCCCCGAAAATAAGACCTAACTGGAAACTAAGCCCTAGCATGATTTTTCAGGGTGATATCCCCTGAACATAAGCCCTAATGCGTCTTTTGGAGCAAACCCTAATATAAGATCTGGTCTTATTTTTGGGGAAACACAGTATAAGAATCAAATCATTTTAAATAGGGCTTTGTAAAATCCGTATCAGTGACAGCTGAAAAATCTTGGATGCAAATCTTTAGTCTAATAATCAGCTGTAAGGGGTGTGACATAAGGAAAGCCACTGAATTGCTCTGGGCCTTACGTCTTACCTGTCAAGTGAGAGTGTTACACCAGGTGGTCTTGAGGCTCCTCTCAGTCATCACGTGTTTTGGTCATCTAGTCTAATCCCAGTTTCTGGGATTATGTATATATATATATATATATATATATATATATATATATACTCATTTAATTCTGTAACCATTCTGCAAGATAGGTAGGTATTATTTTCTTTTTACAGATCAATAAAAGTGCTCAGCAAAGTTATTTAGCTTGCCTAGAATCACATAGTAAGTGAGCAGGGATTTTATTTGGCTTTAAAATCTGATTCCTTTCCACTAACATCCAATAGTAGGTGACAATAGGTAGAGCTCAGTGATACCATTTTGGTTCCACTGAATTTGAGGACCCCTGATCTCATGCTGCTGATACCAACATAAATAGCTCCAAAAGAAAGGTAGATACAGTAATGGAGAAAATTTCATTTATAAGCAGAGGTTGTTAACCTGCATGTCAGAGATCCTTTGAAGATAGCAAAAGCAAAAATATAAAGGATTTTTTTTTTGGCAAATAATTGGCTTATAAATATACCCACTAATCTGTATCATTGATCAGTGGCAAAAGGTGCAATGAATCCTAAATCAAATTTAACTTTCAGAAGTGGTGTTTGCCACTTTTCAAGTGAAATGCAGTGCCGTCATCTTGGGTTTTTAAGAAACCATGTTGTTTGGGTTGGTAGTTCTCAGTCTTTTGTTTTTGGGGTAAATGAGAGGAAACATTCAACATTTGAATTTCAATGTCCTTCCCATAGATATGGAAATTGTTCCAGTTATCTAATGCTACACAACAAACTTACTGTCTTATATCAATAACCACACTTAATTTTGCTCACAAATGTGCAATTTGGGCAGGCTCAGTGGTACCAGTTCATCTCTGCTCCACTCAGCATCAGCTAGGAGGCTGGGGGCTATCAATCGTCATCTGAAGCTCACTCACTCACATGCCTGGAGCCTGGGCTGGAAAGATGAACAGCTGGGTTCCTCCGGAATCTCTGTTTCTTTGTGGTCTCTCCAGCATGACAACTTCAGGGTCGTCAGACTTCTATGCCAGCTCAGTGCTCTCAAAGCACATGACCCAAAAGAGAGAAAGGCAAGCAGGAACCTTATCTTTTATGACCCACCCTAGGAAATCACACAGCATCCCTACCCTGAATTCTGTTTATTGAAGCAGTTACAAAGGCCGTTCAGGTTCAATGGGAGTGGAAATAGATTCCATCTCTTGATAGGGAAGTGGAAAGTTTCTGGAACTGAAAATATTGCAGTGGCCATTTTTGGAAAATACAGTTTGCTACACAGATAAGCCAGGCTATGGGTTATATGCTGGTGCCCAAGATGTATCTTTGGGCATTTTTCTTCCACCCACGGGAACATATTGACATGCAAATGAAATATAATCTATTCCCTTATAATGTAACCCACCATAATTTACATTTTTCATAAAATTAAGTCATCTGTAAATTTTTGGCCCTCTACCATTTCAAACAAATTAGCTGTAAGACACTAGTGGATTAGGCTAATGAAGGAGATAGTTGAGACTCTCCCTAATTTTCCATCATTGTTGAGCTGATGCCTGTTTAATATTCCTTAATTGTCATCATATTGCTGCTTTTCTACCTTATGTGCAGAGGTAAACAGCTGAATATTTATGTAAACAGCTAAGCATAGAAACCTTTCCATTTGAAACTAAAAAGTAAAGATAATTTGCACTTAAAACTGAATGTTTCCTGAAGAGGTTTGTTCTAACATCTTATAGCAGCTGCAACCTCCTCTTTTGGAAATGAAATTATTATTCAAAACACATTTCCAAGTTTACAAAATTAGTGTCTTCTCTCCAGCTCTACTTTAAAATGTGGGAATCCTGTGACGTGGCATACAACACTTACGTACTTTTAAAAAAAACCACTAAAATATCTCATTCATACAAAAAAGAATATAAAATTTATTAATTATAATTAAAATTAAAAAACATGAATACTCGTATACACACGATCCAAGTTAAGAAGTAAACCATCAATTTCCCTACCCCTTATAGTTTAGTTTCCATTTTTATTTCTTTGGTTGTGAGTTTTTTGAAGTACATTTTTATAAAACTTCTAAATGTATGGGAATTTTCTGGTTAGTTTTTAAAAATACATTTCTAATATTTAATTGCATTATAGTAAAAGAATCTTTTGAAATTTAGTGAGACTATCATTATAGCTTAGTCAGTTTTCATTAATTGTTTAATGAATCACTAATAATTGCACTCAATATTCCATATTATGTTCTATATATTATTAAAAAGCTTATGACTTATGTTATTTAAATCTCTATTCTTAGTGATTTTTTATCTGCTCAGGCTTTCAATTACTGGTAGAGTTGTATTGCAATTTTTCCCTTTGGTGATGAGTTTGCCCATTTTTTCTATTTACCACGTCAGTTTTTGCTTTGCATATTTTGAAGTAGTATTAATAAATACATACAGATTTATAATTTTTGTATATATGTGAGTATCTTGTTCCATATTTTAGGTATGTCTTTTACAAGCAACATATAGATAGATTTTTGTTTATTCAGTCTAAAATTATTTATCTTTAATTGGAAAGTTGGGTCCATTTGCATTTATCGCAATTCATGATATATTTAAATTTATTTCTATAACTGTTTTATGTATTTTTATCTATTAATGTTGTCTATTTTTCACCCTTTCTTCTTAACATCTTTTGAATTGATAATTTCTTTTTTTTACCCCTTTCCAATTTTTTTCCCCTACTTCTTTGGAAGTTATATGCTTTATGTCTATTCTGTTAGTAGTTGTTCTTGCTATTTTAACAGGCATACTTCAAAAACTTTTTATTTAATGAGTATGTTACCACTCACACACCAAGATTCAGACTTACCTCTCTTCAGCTTCCCTATTTTTCCTCCACAAATTACACATTTTTTCTTATAGTTTTAAATAATTTTTTGCTTAGTTTTACCCATCTATTTACCAGTATTTTCCCTCATTGACACTTAATTCCATTTTTGGGTTTCCATCTGCAGTCATTTTCCTTCTTTCTGAATTATGTCCTTCAGAATTTCTTTTAATGAGTCTTTTTTTCAATAGCAACCTCCGTACTACATGTCAGTGATACAGAGATAAATAAGATACCCTCCCATAAAATATGCATATAATTGCAGTAGAAACTAAGTACAAAATTAGAGATCAGGACCAAGTGTTGAAAGCACAGAGAGGAGAGGCTCAATGTAGGG
Organism: Rhinolophus hipposideros; assembly: GCF_964194185.1. Taxonomy (NCBI): domain Eukaryota; kingdom Metazoa; phylum Chordata; class Mammalia; order Chiroptera; family Rhinolophidae; genus Rhinolophus; species Rhinolophus hipposideros. The sequence goes on along the minus strand of NC_138060.1, from coordinate 34,955,904 downwards.
AATGTGGAAAGGCGTCTTAGGAAAGACCATGGATGAGATATGAAATCATGGAGGGCTATGGGTGTGTTCATGGAACATTCATCAGCAACCTGAGCTGGAGCTTAGACACTGGTTGGTGCCAGATGGAGCTAGAGAGGTTAGCTGGGTAGTAGTGGGTTGTGAAGAGCCTCAAATGCCAAACTGAAGGCAACAGAGAGTTGGGGGAGGTTTAAAGCAGTGAAGTGATATGATTAGATGCATTATTTAGGAGTGAAATGTGTGACTGGCATGGAGGGCCATGAACTGCAATAATCACCTGGGAGGAAGCTGTGTAACTAAATCAAGGGAAAGCAATAGCGATGAAGGGATGACATTTAAAAAGATATTGACAAGGTAAATCTTAATAGCAGATTTAAAGCAGAGAGGATTGGAGGGTGTACTCTAAGGGCTCTAATTTAGAGGACTGGCAAGATTGAGAACACAGGTGTGGTGAACATGTCTGGGGTAGGGGTAAGGTGCCATTGGGAAAAGAGAATGAGTTTAGTTTGTAACATAAACCATTTGACGTGTTTTTAGGACAAATAGGGGGTTGTTTTTAGAAGAATCAATATTTAAGATATTAGGGAAAATCTCTGTGCTGAGAAGTCAACAGCGTTTTCTGATTAGATCTAGTTCTTCTGGTCCTTGACTGTTTTTCCTTCTTTTGCTTTCTGAGTTAGAATATAGGTTTTTCCTTCAGGATACGAAGGGTCTATTTTCAGTAATGCATAAAATATAATTTATTAATAGTTGGATTTCAGCGACACTTTAGGTCAGGAATTTGAAATGTAGAACTGTCTTCACTGCTCTGCACAAAATTATTGTTACTGAGTAGCAATATTGCCCTTGGCTAGTGGGACCTCTTGTTTTGGGTCTATTTTTATCTTAGCACCGTTCACAAGATGGCAGATGTGACCCAGAGTGTCTTAAGAGCATCTGGTCAGACAGGAGAGAAAGGAGAGAAGGAAGACAGAAGCAGAGCAAGGGAAGAGAGGGGAGGGGAAGACATCCTCTATTTAATTAAAAAAGTATTTGCAGGGCTTATGCCTCCTACCTGCTGTTTTTAGCTGGCAAGATCAGATTCTCCCCTGGAGGTCGATGCCTGGCCTGTAAGCCCAGATGAAAGCTTTCTTTTGGATGTGTGAGTCCTCATGGTGATTCAATGACTTATTCGTCACTCACATGTAATAATTGCAGGAGTCACTGCTGAGAGGAGCTTCTCCCTGTCAAGGTGTGAAGTAACGTTGACAGCAGGTGTGATGTGTCAGCCTGAAACCTGAGCAGCAAGGCTTCTGCCTGGTGCCATCTTAGAGTGCCCTGGACTCAGGCAGGCAGAAGGTCCCATCACACCCAGGCATTTCTTGACAGAGGAAGGGGCTGGCCGGGAAGTTTTGGGGGGAAAATGTAGTATAAAATGTTTTCTTTGGGGATCTGTACTCTGTCTGGCAGCGTCATGATCTGAAAGAACTCCTAGACCTTTTCCTGGTGATGGTGGTGGCTGACCCATGAGATCCTGCTGTGTGGATCTGCTGCTGTTAAAATAGCTAATCTTCTAGAAGTGACTCAGTAGGAAAGGTGTCAAGTACAAGTTAATCATTTCATCCGCCAAACAACAACAACAATATATAGAATTTGAGTCATTAAATTAGCGAATGAGTCCTATAATTTTTGTTGTCAGAATTACAATTATGACAAGAAAATATGTTTCTGTGTCTGCATCGAGACAGATTTGTCTCTATGAGCACCTGCCTCTGGATGACATTGGTAGGGCAGAAAATGAGGGACGGTTGGTGACATCTGTGAGCGCATATGAACAGTGTTGGGGATTTTATACCTAAATTACCTCACTCGATTGTGCAGATACGGAAACTCAGAGAAGCTCAGAGAGTGAAGAAACTGTCCATGGTCACTTAGCAGGTACATGATGGCCACAGTTCAAACCCAGGTATAATTGGTGGCAAAATTCATACCACAGTGCCTCCATGCTTGTTTCAGCATTACTTTTTCTCGTTTGAGAGAACTGATGTGGTTCCTGTGATGAATTAGACTCACGCAGGTGTTTTCCCTTGATAAGAGACACCATCCTTCTATGCCTGCCCCAGGTTTCAGCCTGCTATCCCCAGATGCTGTCTTCAAATAATGGGGGTGGCGGGGGGGGGGGACCTGAAAAGGGGACTCACTCCAGGGCGCAACAGGCAGCCTTAGTGCATTCTTTGCTTCGTACTCTGTCTTGAATGCCTGTTTGGCTATTTTGTCAGTGTTGTTTCTAAACTGTTAAAATTTCTGCCTGTTCTTCTCACAAGGACAGATTACATAAGATTCTGAGCAGCAAAGATGTCAGCTGTATAAACACAGGGATTTGTTTCTTCTTTTCCCTAGCGATTTAAAATTGACTAAATGCCAAGGATGAGCCAAATCTCAAGCCATCAAGAAAGACAGGAACACATAAAGGGTGTCGTGGTAGTAAGTTGCCTTGGTACCAACCTGAAGCAGCTTCTGCATTCTGCCACGCTAGGGGAAAACAACCTTTCATCCACATGGCATGAAGTATTCTGTTGTCTCCAAGAGAAGTTATCATCACTCGCTTGAACAAGCAGTATTTACTATAATAGGGCTCGAGGACATGCATGGATAGCCTTTTATTATGGAACGAAGCTGTGCTATAAAGATGAAAATGTTAATACTTAATAGTTTTGGATGGCAACTGGAACTGGAGCATATATCTATGTCATGGTCATTTTCCCTGGGAATTATAGGTACCTAATCAAAACACTGGAGGTTTTTTTTTAGCATAGCTTGTCACTTATAAAGCACATAAAATATAGAGCTAGAACCAGAAGTCAGTAGTTATGAAAAAGTGAAACAGAAGGTAAGAGGATTAAGCAATGACTATAATGTAGGTTGTCATTCATGGGACAGGTGTGCTCCACTCTCCAGTGTAGAATTTCTCACCTGTTTGAGAACACAAGGAGTGACTTCCTGAAGAACCCCTATTATTCTCTCTTTCTTCAAAAGAATTCTCAGGAGAAAAGAGTAAAATGAAGGGAAGGGGGAGGATAAATGTAGAACAAAGATTGAGGACGATCTTTATGTATATCTGGTACAGGTATTCCAAACTTACCTGATCAGTTTTTGTTCGTTAATTTTATGCCACCTTTTTGCAGGTAAATGAATTTTGGCAAAGCCGCAGGAGCTATTTGTATTGACTTCTGCTGATTTTCTACTAACTTTTTAGAAGGTTATGCTCTTAAACTGCTCAGAGGCTTTGGTTTTCCCATCTGTGTAACAAAGGAGGCAAGGTAGATGGTCTGTAATGCATGATTACATCCCCACAGTGGGTGGGTATCCATGAGTTTTGGTTATCATTTGATGTGCTAGACACAAAATGACTAGAAGAAAATCAGCCAAGGACAAGTAGAAAGTAGCTCATTAGAGCTCTGTCTGGTCTCTGCTGAGCATGCATTGCCTTCCAGACCACCAGAAATAAGGGGGATCTTAGCCAGACTCTCTTTGGTCGTTTTCTTCTCTGGATTTCCCTACTAAATTTCTGGCTTGTCTGCATTTTTGTATTTGTCCCAACAAGTATCAATGCTCCATGATGTGGGCTTTTCCTGATGGTTTGCCACTGAGATCACTATTGTTTCTGACAGTGCCCAGGCAGGAATGTTGCTATGTTTTGCTCCAAATAAAGTCAGCCCCCTGCAACCAGGATAGCAGAACTGCCAGTTCCCACAGGCTCTCCATCTGGAGGTAGAATTTCCAGGTAATGGCGTTGAGGTAGAAGGGGCAAGGGATAGGAGCAGTCCTGGCTAAAATGTCACAGACTCCAGTGATGTTTATTGAGATCCAGCAGGTTGTCTTGACTAAATCCTCAATTTGTTGTATGCCTTGGGTCAATTTCTAGAATCTTTACAAGACCAGTGCTCTAACCCCTGAGCTATGGAGCCACTAGAATCTTTAAATGGTGGTTTTGTTTTCACTTTTTTATTGAGCTATAATTGACATATAACATGGTATTAGTTTCAAGTATACAGTATAATGATTTGATACAAGTATATATTGCAAAATTATCACCACAACAAATTTAATTAACATCTATCACCACGCAGTTACAATTTTTTCTTGTGATGAGAACTTTTCATACTGCCTCTTTGCTACTTTCACATATGCAATACAGTATTATTAACTATAGTCACCATGCTGTACAGTACATCCCCAGGACTTACTAAACTTATGACTGGAAATTTGTACCTTTTTTACCTCCTTGACAAATTTCATCCATTTCCCTACCACCACTACCCCACCCCTTCTACCTACTGCCTCTGGTAACCACAGATATGTTTACTGTATCTATGAGTGGTTTTTCTTAGATTCAACATATGAGAGATTGTACAGTATTTGTCTTTCTCTGTCTGACTTACTTTACTTAGTGTAATGCCCTTAAAGTCCGTCCATGTTGTCACAAATGGCAAGATTTCCTTCTTTATGATGGCTGAATAATATCCCTGTGTATATATACGTGTGTGTGTGTGTGTGTGTGTGTGTGTGTGTGTGTGCACCATTTTCTTCATTCATTCATTGATGGCTGCGTCGGTTGAGTCTGTGTCTTGGCTATTGTAAATAGTGCTGCACTGAACATGGGGATGCAGGTATCTTTTTGAGATAATAATTTTGTTTTCTTCAGATAAATACCCAGAAGTGGAATTACTGGATTGTATGATAGTTCTATTTTCAATTTTGAGGAACCTCCATACTGTTTTCCATAGTGGCTGCACCAGTTTACATCCCCACCAACAGTGCACAAGGGTTCCCTTTCTCCACATTCTTGTCAACATTTGTTATTTCTTTTGATGACAGCCATTCTGACAGGTCTGAGGTGATATAGCTCATTGTGGTTTTGATTTGCATTTTCCTGATGATTAGTGAGGTTGCACACCTTTTTAATATTTTCTTTGTATTTGAGTATATATATATATGTATATCTGTATATATACATATATATATATATACAGTGTATTTGTATATTTGTGTATTTGTATATTTTCTTTGGAAAAATGTCTATTCAGATTCTCTGTCCACTTTTCCATTGGATTGCTTGTTATTTTGCTGTTGAGTTGTATGTGTTTTTTATATATTTTGGATATTATCCCCTTATCAAATATGTGGTTGTTTTTCGATGCCAAGGAGATACCATTGTCTTTATTCATAGTAAGAATTGAATAATTACTGCTGGTGCTACTAAGGGTGACACTTAAACCACAAGGCCCAAATAATATAAGGACAAAATAGTCCCTCTTGTTTTCATGATTATTATTGCTGGTAATAATAATAATTTTAAAAAAGGAACCCCAGGCTAGTGGATGTGACCCTGGAATGGAAGTCAGGAGTTAGTGCTTGGCTCATTAAGATATAGAAAAAAAAATCTTGAAATTCAAATGAATCTTAATTTTACACTTAATTTTATTCTGGATACTGCTGGGCAGGGTTTTCCAACTGTGGTACAAAGAATATTTTAAACGAGCTAATTCTCTGTTATGGGGGAAGGTAAGCTGTCCTGTGCAATATAAAATGTTTAGCAGCATCTCTGATCTCTACCCATTAGATGCCAGTGGCACCTCACTTACTCAGTTGGCCAACCTAACATGGCTCCAGACATTGCCAAATGTCACCTGGAGGCAAAATTGTCCCCAGTTGAGATTCATTGCTGAAGGATACAAAACAAGCCTGTGTAAGACATGGCTCTGTTCTCAAGGAATTCACAGTCCAGTTGGGTGGACACATCTAATATACATGGATAATGTAATAAAAATCATGTTTGCAATGGTGTCTATCCCAGCATGCATGTGAAAAGAGTTAAAAACAGAGGAAAGGCTGACCTGAGGAAAGATGCTGAAGACGAGCCAGGAATAGAAGTGGCATGTACAGATGGACAGCATTTAGCATGTGAGGGGAGGCGGGGAGGACAGCTCAGCTAGCAGAGCAAGCGACAGTGCATGTGTCAGGGGACTGTGAGAACAATGCCCTCCTCAGAGTGGAGGCGTGTGTTGGGAAGTAGAGGTCTGGGCCAGGGAGCTGCCCTGAAGCAGAATCCCATACCCCATAGTTCTCTGCTCCCTACAAATCACATCCTAGGCATGAAGTTAGTTCTAGGAAATGGGCTTTTCGTGTTTTACTGAGATTCTATTCTACTCTTCCCCTTTCCTCTTGTGATTAAATATGAAAATAAAATATCTGCCAATACTTTTAGCAACCCATGCCCTTTCATTAGGAATTCTACCTCATAAGATTATTAGTAAAGTATAATTGTAGCTGACATTGACTAAGTTGTCACCACGTTCCAGGCATTGTCCTAAATGCTTTACATATGTCAAATCATTTATTTTCATATGTCAAATCATTTATTTTCATATGTCAAGTCATTTATTTTCCCAACAGCCCTAGTTCATTTTCTTGATTTCACATAAGAGGAAACTGAGGCATGGAGAAGTTATGCAAGGTTATGCAACTACCCTGTTTCCCTGAAAATAAGACTTAGCCGGACAACCAGCTCTAATGCATCTTTTGGAGCAAAAATTAATATAAGACCCAGTATTATATTATATTAAAGACCCTGTCTTATAGTAAAATAAGACCAGGTCTTATATTAATTTTTGCTCCAAAAGACGCACTAGAATTGATTGTCTGGCTAGGTCTTATTTTTGAGTAAACACTGTAATAAGTGGCATAAACAGGATTTGAATACAGATGATCTGGCTCCAGACTCTGTGCTTTTAACCCATACTATACTCCTTCTCTGTAGCCATGCTGATAAACTGTCATATGTGACAAAGATAGCAAAAAACTACATAATAAAAAGAAACAAGTGTGTGCCACTGAAAGAGGTACTAGTTCATACCCAGAGCCTCTGGTCTCATGGAAATCCAAAACTGTTCCTGAGACAGGGGCTTGTTTTCTGGGAGTTCATATTCAGGGGTGAATTTAAAGAAGCTCAGTGTTTGGAATTAATATCACAAAATACTGGGATATGTTAAAAGTACTAGAAACTTACTTTGGTCTGAATCTTTCTCAATAGGACCTTTTGAATTGATCTCATTTCCAGATTTTGTGAGCTAATATAGTCAATTCATACTTCTCATGATATTAAATTAAGTATATTGTATTCATCTCGACCTGTTAAAAATAAGAATGCCTGGTGTTTATAAAGTGCATTTTCAGCTGCGTTATTTATTTTTGTCCTCAACAGCTCCAGAAGCAAAACTGCTTTTGAAGCAGAACAGTTTGCATTCATCTTTTCGTTCCTTTACCTTTTATCATTGTCTGGTATGGTAAAAGAAACATCATGATCATTTTTCAGATGAAGAAATGGGAAGAGAGAGATGAATCCATGTACCCAAGGATGCAGAAGCAGGATGTAGGTGTGAAATTCCCTTCGGACCCTGGACAGATCCTAAATATGCTGCACTGTACTGGGGAGGGAGGCATTGGACTGGGAGCAGAGCCTCCGTGTTCTGCCCCCAGTCTGATGGCCTGCAGTGCTCCTTCTCTCCTCTCCTCTCCTCTCCTCTCCTCTCCTCTCCTCCCTCTCCTCTCCTCTCCTCTCCTCTCCTCTCCTCTCCTCTCCTCTCCTCTCCTCTCCTCTCCTCTCCTCTCCTCTCCTCTCTCCTATGATGTACCAAGTTATGAACATCCCATAAGAGCGGGGAAATCTCATCTCTTACCAGTATGTTAGATACTGGACAAGTTCCTTGACCTCTCTGGAGCCTCACTTTTCTCACCTGTAAAATAGAGCCGGTATGACCTACTGAGAAGATTTTATTCAAACAAATTCAATTAATGACCATTTCAGTGTTTTCTGCTTTCAGTCTGACCTAAGACTCACCTGTTTTGAGAAATCTTGGATCAAAACCTTTCTCTGATTAGAAGCTACTCTGCTATGAATGCTTGAGTGAATCATTTGGTGCTGGATTAAAGTTGAAGACATCAATATGAATTCATGTTTATTTAATGTGCGTATGGAAATATAGATATCTATGTAGACATAGCTTAATTTACATACATATATTTTCTAGCTCGGTCCCCTGAGAGAACCTAGAAATAGTAACACTCCTATACAGCTATGAGCATACTATGGTTCCCCGAAAATAAGACCTAGCTGGACAATAAGCTCTAATGCATCTTTTGGAGCAAAAATTAATATAAGACCCGTTCTTATTTTGCTGTAATATAAGACCGGGTATAATACAATATAATATAATATAATTAATATAATATAATACCGAGTCATATTAATTTTTGCTCCAAAAGACACATTAGAGCTGATTGTCCGACTTATTTTCAGGGAAACACGGTACCTGGTACCCAGATCTCAGTTTCTAAATACGGGCATACCTCATTTTATTGTGCTGAGTTTAATTCCAGTGGCCAAAGCTGGACAAATTTTAGCAACAAAATAAATCAATATAGTATTGTTTCATCCAAAGAAGAAAAATATCAATGATACCATACTAATATAAATAAATAATGACAAGGGATAAATAGTTCTTACTGAAGGATTCCATTTATTAGATATAGAAGAGATGAGGAAAACAGAAACTCATCATTAGATTACCTCAGTAAATTGCTGTAGGTAAGATCTACCAATGAATACTGAAATTAGGGCAAAACTTTGAGAAATGTACATAGATTCCAAGTGTCTCTCGAACTAGTCATTACTGTGACGGTTTTAACATATGTCAACAAATTCTTTGAGACGTCTCCTCCAGTAAGTGAAGCTTAATTTCTCTGCCCTTGAGAGTATGTCGGACTTAGTGACTCACTTCTAATGAATAAAGAATGGAAAAGAGAACATTAGTAATTTTACAGTGGAGAAACCTGGCAGATACCACCTTAATAAATCCAGGTGAGCAGCAGCAGTAATAAATCATGCTGATATCATGGACACCCTGATATGATGTGATGAGAAGAATACTTCACCTCTCTGGTATTCTTCCCCAAAATCCACAACCCCAAAACAAGGGGGAATTCTACAAAAGGCCTGACCAGTACTCTTCAAAAAAGTATCAAAATCATGAAAGAGTGAAGACAAGATCAGGAAACTGTGATGGATTGAAGGCGATAACTAAAAGCAATATGGGGTCTTGGATTTGGAGCCAGGAACAGAAAAGGGATGCAGGAGAGGAATAATTATCTTTTACCATCTTAAGATCTCTGGCTGGGCTTAAGAATTACACTGACATAAGACTATTAACAGGAAAAAAACATGCAAGTTTTTAAAAATTTTTGTATGTGTATGGGGACCTCCACAAGAGAATGATGATCTGAAGAAGTGACCAAACCAGAAAGCTTTTAGACCTTTTAGACAAAGAAATGACAGATTTGTGAAGAAATGACAAGACAAAGGGATTTGGGCTGGGGATAGTAAATTGTGGGAAGTGACTAGGAGAGAGAGGGGTCGAGAGGAAAACTAGTAGAAGATAATGGTTATTTTAGTAAATTGTTTGTACACACGCATTTCTGCATCAATTTCCAATCTCTGGTGATACAGATGTTCTTCTCTTCCTGGTATAGGGAGGGCACCTTTCTCATGGGAAATTTTGTGGCCTGTTTTTAGGTAGAAAAGGGGAGGTTGGAGAGCCCTTCCTGCATCTGCCGTTTCTCAAGTACCTTCAGCTTAAAATTAATCAGTGCCAAAGTGGTGTATTTTGGAGTGGCATGTTCTGAACTCCTTTGAGGACATTAGTGAAAAAAATGTGGAAATTCAAATGAAGTTGTAATTTAGTTAATAATGTTGTCTCAACGTTAATTTTAGTTTATAGTTATACCATGGTTATGTAAGATGTTAGCACTGGGGAGAGCTGGGTGAGCGGTATATAGGAACTCAGTACTATATTTGCAACTCTGTAAATCTAAAATGATTTCAAAATAAGTTTAAAAACTTTTCTGCATTTTTCTTGCTTTGCATTTTTTTCAGCACTTGCATTTATAGACCTTACAAGGCCACAGGCATTTTCCCCAAAAATAAGACCTAACTGGAAAATAAGCCCTAGCATGATTTTTCAGGATGACATCCCCTGAACATAAGCCCTAATGCGTCTTTTGGAGCAAAAATTAATATAAGACCCGGTCTTATTTTCAGGGAAACACGGTACTTACTTCTTAATTAGGAATTAATGCTCTTTTAAACATGTATGCTGCAACAGTTATTATATAAATATTACAAAAAATTAACTGGAACCTCCTTGGTTCCAAATATAATTCTCTTAAAATAGATTATTTTTAAATGAATGGATAAACAAATGAACAGAAACTGAGAAAACTAGAAAATTATTGAAGTATACCTGGTAAATATCTACTACATGCAAGTTTGTTAGTTTTTTTTTTTTTAAGGTATTTCTCAACTATGCCTTCCCCTGAAGGTGAGTTAGGCTCTTTAGTAGATGATTTCTAAGCAAACAGGGCACGATTTTCTCAATTATGTTCATATGGTAAACTATAGAACAATATCCTCAAGGGCTGGGTCTTGGAAAGATATGAACCATAGTTTACATGTATTATGTTACTACAGATAAAAATAGGATCTAACATTTGCCTGTGTTCTCCTAATTTTAATAATATTCAGGGTTTTTAGGCTAGCAAAAGCCATTACACCGCCTGTTTGAATTCCTAGCCAAATGTTTTCCGAGGTTATAAAGCTCAACCTCATATGCTATAATTAAATTGTCCTAGTGGGATGTACATTACCTGAAAAGATTATGGCCACTACTTTATTTTTCAGGGAATCCTTAAAAGCAATAATTAAAGTCTGTATAATAGCTGTTTTTCTCAAAGCAGTTGGTAAATGCGTAGGATAACCTAGGAACCAGAGAGCCTGGTTTCGTTGAGCTTGTGGTATTGTCTTATTGTTTCTAGAGGCACTAATTTTTAAAAATTATCTTCCATAAGGATACTTCATGTATCATATGATTATATTTTTAATTAAATGATGTCAACACCAGAAAAAGTCCTGAGGTTTCGTTTATATGTCTTCTATGCACTCAAAATATAAATCTACATTAGTAACAGGACTCCATGACAGCATTCTTATATTCCTGATTAAGAATGTTCAGGAGAGTTCCTCAGCTTTCAAATGTACTGATAAGGTTAAAAAATTCATTAAAGCCAGCTTTCATGATAAGATAAGAAAAATGTCCAAATCAGTCAAATTAGACTTCACTATCTGATACTGCTATGGAGAGGAATGACCAACAGGAAGACGGGTTTTAGGTCTTGCTTTGCCTGCAGCCCCCATAGGCCCTCAGATAAGACAGTTTACCTTTCTTAACCTTGGTTTCTTTACCTGAAAAGTGAGAGGAGTTAGGACACATGATCTTTAAAGTCCCTTCTACATCAAGAACATGACCGACTGATAGTTTTGCTTTTTTTTATTTTAACCAAGGTGTTATTTTATACCCCCCAAAAAAGAGTTATTCAGTAGTTATGAAATGTCTACAATAGTTTCTAAAGTGGGGTGGGGTCAGGTGGCATTATCTATGGGGAAAGGTGGTCTGACGGCACAGATCGTCATCATTCTAGCAGTTACCAAGATGGCGGGAGGACACAGCCCAAGAACACTCCCACCTTCCGCTCTAAAGCCCTTTAATGCCCCCTTCCCCATACTTTTAAAATAAAGCCAAACACTTTCACTTGGCTGACATAACCTTCCCTAATTTGGCCCCAGTTTACCTCTCTTGATCTCAGTATCCCAACCCAACTGTATCGATAGTGAATTTCTCTCCATTTCTTTCACTTTCCATGTCCTCTCTCATCCTGGTCTGTCTACCTGATACTCCCAGAATGTTTTCTCCTGCTTCCTCACCTCTTATATTGCATCCCCACTTCTTCCAAGAAGTCTTTCCTGAACCCACTCTGGATCTGGGTAAGAGTACATACCATAGCTAGGTGCTTCTTTAGCTTTGATCCTCCTCTGTCATTAGCACATGGCATGCTGTATTTTATGTGACTGCTAATTTTTTGTTGTCCTCTTGGGACTGTAAGCCTGAGGTCAGTGAACACTTTTATCTTGTCCTCATCCCTAGCACCTAACAAGATGCTCAATAAACACTTGTTGAATGATTGATAAATGAATGAATGAATGAACAAATGAGCAATATTAAAGCTGAACTATATCGAGGAGACTTTCCAAAATCCACTCCAGAGATGTTCAGTGGGAAAAGCACCATGGAAATCAAATTACAATCCACCTTTGAAGCGTAAGTGTCCTTCGTAGGGTTGTTTTATGACTTATATTCCAATAAGAGTCTAATAGAAACTTAGGGGGTTGGAGAATGATCATTGACATTAAACCCAGGATTTTAAGCAGTGAAAATAAATAACAGTATCAAAGAGCCTATTGCACTGCAATAAAACTAGTCTTATAGTTTGAACTAATTTAATGAAATATTTGAGTGACAGATACTACTTTCTTTTGTGTTTATGTTTGAATAGCAATAGAGCAATTATATAGTACTTCCTAAACATTTTTAATTGCAGATTGTCATTGAATTGTCATTTTGTGGTATCTTCTTACTTTAACTGGAAGTTTATTTGTTCAGGCATTCCCTGGCATCTCAGCATCTTAGGTGCCTCACATCAGTTGTCTCTTTTAGTGCTGAGTGGCAGGGTAGAGCAAGGGGCTTGGTAAGAGAATGGGGAGTTGAATGTCATGGTAGAGGCCAAACAGAGCAGACCAGATGCTGTTGTATGCATCTACAGTTGACCTGCACAAATAAAGTAATGACGTATTTATTTGGTTTGGAGACTTCCATTGACCAAAACAACATCTGATTTCTCAACTCCATGGACAAGCTTTGTCAGGTGAGTGAGTAGTTCCAAGATGCCAGTAGAGCATTCATTTTAGTCTCAAGTTACACTTCAGATACAAGAGGTAGAAGAAGGTACTTAGCTTACTTCACCATTCACAGTGCCTTTGAAGAACAGCATTGGTTGCTAAGGAACAACAGTGTTATGTTCTCATGTAAACAATTGGTTTGCTGGGAATTCACGTTATTGTTTCAGTCAGGCACTTTCCCCCAGAAGGAAGGAGGCAATATCTCTTTTTTGTTTCCCCACGTAATGGTAACATACGGACTTTGGTTCACTTCATCTATTTTGGTGAAGAGGTACCTCAGGTGAATTTTCATAGGGGCAGAAGAGAAGCTAGGGTGGCATACCTGCTCTCCATTGAATACTGCTTTAATTCTGGAAAGAAAGAATAACAAGAGGACATCCACCTTTACAGTTATTTTAGAAATTGCCACCCCCTGGTTGGGTAATGTCTTTGTCACATGGCTCCTCTATATGTCCCCAGGGTTACGAGGGTCATGATTTCTATGGCAAAGAATTTTAATGGCTTACTTTGGAGGAATGGGAATTTAACTTTTAGAAACTGGGAAGGCTGGAAACTTTCAGGAATTTCCAGACTCAGATCACCTGGAAAAACACTTTTAAGCTCTTTCCTGAAATGTCCTTATCTAAGACTTTTTAAAGAGAATCCAAATTATTTCACTATAAAGTACTTGGGAACACTGCAAGCATTTCAGTAGCTCTTAAAATATGTGCAGTATAGCAGTGAAGGGTGACTTAATTAAAAAACAACTGACAATATCATTAAGCTGGTGAGCAAAATAGAACTAATTTCAGACGAGACCTACTTCTAGGCTGCAAAGAGCTTTGATTTAATATTTGGACTTGTTTCCTTTTGTACTCATGACAGAATTTAATAGTGATGGAGGTTGATTGTGTACTGTGTACTTAAATAGTAGATGGAATTTCAGAAGAAATAAAAACTAACCAAAGTAAATCAACTTTGATTCATGCAGAATCAAGTAGACAGCTTCTTTCTCGTGTCAGACACCATTCTAAACAAGATGTCCCAACCAGACAGAAAATTACAGTCAGAAGATCCAGATTCCATCTGGGCTTCATCATAAACTATGTGATCTAGGCAATTCTCTTGAATTTCTCTGGAGCAGGTGGATTCCAAAGTTCTTTCCAGCCCTAAAATTTCATAGTATGTTAATATCTGAGCTCAACTAGCTCAAGTAGAAGCATCTGGTAAAATCCAAAGGAAAGTAGTGACATTGAGTACCTACCAGGTATTAAGCATGTTTTAAATGCTTTTTGTATTATCTCCTTTAGTTCCCACAACAACTCTAGAAAGTAAGTACTGTTATTATCCTACCTTTACAAATAAAGAAATTGAGAAAAGTTAAGTAGCATGTCCTGGGGGTTCAGTCTGTAGTTATATTAAGGCAAATTAGACAAGCTATTGAAGAACTGCTTTCCTCATTATCACCGCTGCTTTTTATTCAGAGTCTGGTGCTAGTCAAGCACTTGGTTTTTGAATCTTCCAGTCTTGCCCTGTATGCAGGAGCACTGCATCCATTCCAGTGCTTTCAGAAGGAATGTTTGTCTCTGGTGATCTATGGAAGTGACATTATCATGGCAAAGTAACTTTTAGTGAATTCACAAAGAGAGGAACTTTCAGTGCTGAAACCAAGGCGAATGGAAGTCTGAGCAAATCTGTGGAGGCTGATGTAAGAATGATGCATTGCCAGTGGTGCATTTCATTTAATGTGATGCATTAAATGAATTTCATTTAATGTGATGAAAAAGGGAAGCCCATGCATGTCAAGTCTCATGCCTGTGAAACACTGTGCCTGTAAAGGCAGGTGACAGCTGGAGAACATCTCCAAATGGAGCAGCCTGAAGTTCTCCCTAATAATAAAGTAGTTGATTTCATTTACCTGGTTGCCATCTTTCTCCAAGAATGTGCACAGCCTTGGTGTTCAGAAATTAGTGATTCAGTAGGTGTTTTACAAGTCAACCAAGGTACAGATATATTGCCATTTATAGTTCGCAGGTAACTGAGGTGCTGTGGAGAATGCAAAGAACTATATGACAGTATGTTCTCAGGAGACACATAATTTAGTCAGAGATGAGACGAGTAATGTCAGATAACATGTTTAATGAATAGTGCAAATAAATAGCAAATTGGAATGTACTGCAAATTATGGGTACAAAGATTGTACCTCAATAGCTTTTTAATGAAAAGTTTAGGATTTAGAGTTCCAAAAACTATTGGACTTACTGTTTATATAACTTAAGCCAGTCACTTAATCTTTCTGAGCTTTGGTTATTTCATTTGTAAAATAGGATGCTGATAGAACCCAAACTGTAAGGGCGGAGTAGAAACCAAATGAGTGTGAAAGAGCTTTGCCAAGTTCTTAGGTAACGTTGTCATTTGAGATAATAATGCTCACCAGAAATGTTCAGCTCGGCGCCTTCTACCAGACATATGGTAGAATTGTATAGCCCTGCCCCCTTTCGAAGTTAGGTGTGGCCCTGTAACTTACTCTGGCCAATGAAATGTGAGCCCAAGTGGACACTGATCACTTCCAAGGGGAAGCTTTCACAGCTTGCGTGTGATTCACTACTTTCTCCCTTGCTCTGTCACTGGAAGCCTTGTTGGACCTTAATCAACATGCAGTCCCTCCAGTGGCCGTGATGAGTAAAGCCCCCGGCCAACCAGTGCTGAGTAGAGAGCATAAGCAAGAAATGAATTTCTGTCATGTTTAAGTAATAAACTTTGGGATTGTTTGTTACTGCAGCATAATCTCCTAGCGCACTCTTACTAGAATGTGTGTCGTTCATCCTTAGTATTACTTCAGTACCTATATACAGGCTTTAGGTATGTTATGTTGGCACTGTCTGCTGCATATTGGAGTTGTTCATATTTTTACTAACTTCATTTTCTGAAAAAAGATGTCAGTCTCAAACCAGTCGTGTCTTTTTTCTTCATCTTTCCTGTCAGATATTTAGGTACCTACAGAACAAGAACAGAACTGGGCTTTGCTGTCTACTTCTATTTTTCAAAATCAGCTTAAGTGAAGGGAAAAGTCAAGACAAGATCTCTTTGATTATAACAGCGTTTAGAAGATGGTTGAAAAATAACAAGAGACAAGTTACCTTTGTTGTATGCAATAAATATCATGTGTTTATTTCTTTAAAAAAAATAGTCTATAGTTACTACAACAAAATAATACCTGACGTATTTTAGGCAAAGTAACCTCTTACTCGTGTTTTAAATTCTCACTCTACTTGACATACTTTTCCACTTAGTGAAAGAAGATTGGACCCCTTTTTGAATGAGTAGTTTTAAAAACTTCAGGATGACAGATCCTCTTGGATGGTGCCTAGGACTAAACTGTTTTTTTGTTTAACTTTTTTCTTACTACCTTTTTTCTTGTTGAAATTTTTTCTTACTACCTTTTCTCTTACTACCTTGAGGTGCCCAGGTAGTAAACATCCCAGAGAGTAGTCACTGACCCCAAGGATCTGAGCCATTGATTAGAATGAAGATTCAAATGTACCCCATGAATGTAGCTTTCTGTAGGTGTATGTGAGGCAGGTGAATGAGGCCCCGTCTTTGCTCCTGGATGAATGATTAGCCAATCCCTGAGCAGTGTGAGTCTGTTGGAAGGCTGGTTGGTTACAGCCCTGGAGGGAGTGACTTGGGCCTTTTGACTGTTTAGTCTCTTTGGACTGAATGGACTAATCCACCTTTTGAGCAAATCCTACATGCCTTATAACAGGTACTGGTGTAGTCACTTTCAAATGGGTTATCTCCTTTAATCTTTTTTGCAATACTATTAGTCTTGTCAACTCCCTTTATAGATTAAAACAAAACAAACAAACAAACAAAAACCCAGAGGTGAGTTCCACCCTCCACATTTATCTCTGTTGTACCTCATACATCTTGCAGATTGGTTAGATGAGAAATAGGTTGGCCTAAGGAAGCAAACTTTTTAGTTTTGTGTGTTTTTTTTTAACATTACAAAAGTGACACGTTTTTTCACAGATAATTAAAAAATGCTGAAGAGTCAATAGGAGAGAAATTGCCCATCTTTCAACTATGATTGGTAAACCATTGTTGATACTTTGGCAGTCCACCCCCTTCCTATGCCCAAGGGTATCCTGGGAGGAAATGTGACAACACTGTCCCTCTTCCAGCAATACTTGGGAACTGAGCGTGTCACTAGAACGGAGTGTCTCACAAATGAGGGGCAGGAGAATTGTTTCAGTAAATAGGCAGTTGTGAGAGATGCTATCACAGGGCTAGTGTCGCTGCTGATTGTCTCCTGTTGACCTTTCCCACACTGGCGGGTGTCAGCCAGTTGCTAATCAAGGCTGTGAAGAGTTGCCTAACACAGCAGAGTAGAGCTCAGCCTGCAGATATATTAACCAGGCTGTGGGCACCGCCAGCCGTTCCCTTACAGGGGTAGTGTGACAGCCAGGCTGTGTCTTTTAGAGCATGCGATGAATGACGTGGAAAAGGACAGCAAAAATTCAGCCTTGCCATGTACAAAGGGAGAACATTGATTTCTCCCCGGATAGCATTCATTTTCTCTGCAGATCTTCGCTTGTCTCATCCTGCTGTTTCTGATAGATTGTCCTCTATGATTTTCTTCTGTTTAAACCAGGCAGTGAGGTGTTCCACATGTCACTTATCATACCAGTTGACAGTGATGAGTAGGAACTTGTCATCATGACATATTTTGTGGTTTTTCACCTGTAAATTAGTTTTTATTCTAGTTTTCTTAATTAAGTTAGGTGAATCCCCACAGCCCATTTTCCTGGAATTTAGATATTCTAATGCATTTATGCACCTGTGCAATTCTCTCAGTTCTCCTTGGCTGCATTTATCGATGCTCCAAATGACTATTTTCCTCCATCTGCTCAAGGGGATCCAACCCTTCGAGTACTTAATCTTTGAGCATTCTTGTATCTTACTTGGCATCTTTCCAAGAGTAGAACCACAAGTTCACCTTCAGTGTTAAGAAACCCACAGTGATGACGATGATTACAATGGTGATGGACACCTTACGTAGCTCTAACTCCAGGCCAGACACTGTTCCACATGTTCTCGATAACTTACTTAAAACTCTCTCAGCAACCCTGTGGGTGGAGGCTGTTGTTATCTCCATTTTACAGAGGAGAAAACTGAGTCACAGAGAGGTGGAATAATTAACCCAAGGTCACAAGGCTCTAAGTGGCAGAGCTGGGTGGGATTCAGACTCAGGCAGTGTGTCTCTAGGGCCTCTTTCCTTTAACTATACCCTTTCATTCTGCTTCCACTTTTCCATTTTTTCTGAATTCTTCCTCAATCTATGTGAGTTCTCTTTCTGTTTTGTTCTATTTTATTCAAGAAGATCCAGCCAAGACATAGAGAATATAATGGTTTTTCTCCTGCTACCACTGCAGGTAAGAATGAATGCATGTTGAGAAGCCTGGGGAGAGGCAGGAATCAGAAAATTCCTGAGTCCTGGTCACCTTCTTTGTTGACAGCTGCCAAGAACTGCAGTGGTCTCCCGTGATGTGTTTGTGAGGCAGGCAGGGGGCTTGCCTATGGCCCACTTCACCTCAGGTGGGCCACTCAGCTTCAGGTTAAAGTCATCAACCTCACAAGGGTGTAACATGCAGGGAAGGCACAGTGCTGACTAGAGTCAGGAGTTCCCAGCACTCCATGAGCATGGCATCTGTCACCTGAGCCCCTAAATGGCCTCCTACCTGGCCTTCCTGCTTGCACCCAGTCCCCCGAAAGCTATTTTCTAGGTAAAAGCCAATACGATCTTTTAAAAATGAAAATTATATCTTGTCATGTCCTTGTTCAAAATCCTCCAGTGACTTCTCAATTTTGGCGCATGGTCCCCATCCAAGCCTGCATAGCCCCGCAGGATCTGGTCCCTACCTCCATCTTGGGTGTCGTTTTGTCAGTCTTGCCTTTTTGACAACCGCACTGACTTTTTCCTTTTCTAACACTCAAAGTACCTGCCAACATTGGCACTTGTGTGCCAATTAGAACCTTATTGACTCTGATTAGATGTAGTCATTAACTTGCTTCAATATTTTGTTTTTAACTACCGTGGATTAGAAACTGAACCTAAAGGGCAAGGGGAACTGTTAGAGGCAGAGAAAAGAACGCAATACCAGACAGCCTGACATAAGCAGACCAAGATGAAGAATGGGCTCACTACACAGTCATAACAGCGACCCTGATTCCTAAAGTGGGGGTCAGGTCTGTTGTGCAGAGCGGCCTGCGGGGTCTCTGCTCCCGTTCCCCACATAAGAACTCAGGACATGGTGAGGCCAAAAAGGAACACCCACGGAGCCATAGGTTGGGAAGTCACACCACTATGGTCTCACTGGAGGCTGGGTTTACACGACATGCAACCTGCTGTCCACTTTGCTGCCAACCGACCGACTCTCCTCGACTCTCCTTCACTCTCTTCCACTGTCCTCGCTTACCAGCTGCAATCCGTGCTTGCTAGCTCAGCCACCATCTTCTTGCTGGTCCCCATTTTCTGCTAGCGTAGCCACAGCAGTTATATTAGTGGCCAATGGCTCACTGGTTATAGCTGACGGCCAACTAGCCAAAGCTGATGGCCATCCAATCACAGTTGATGGCCATTTAGTACCTGAGCCAGCACCTTTCCACGTGAGGCCGAGAGCCTGGAAACTGCACTCCTGTCTCTGTCCCCACAAGGTCATATTTTATCCCTGACTTTTTTGTTCAGTAGTGGGTTCTGGCTTCTAGAGCCATCAATGTTCTCCATTAGCTCCCTGTCCACCGTATATTTGCAAACAGACCCTAAGGACGGCAGGATGTGGTCCATGGGAAGCAGGGCAATACCCTGCAGAATCGCCAGGTCTGCCAAAGCAGTGTTCATGAATCCTCCGCTTCGTTAACACAAGGCTCCAACCACCTGACGTCAACTGACTCATCAGGTTGTAAGAGGAGTTGGGAATAGAAATGATTTCCCTGTGGGGATCCCGGCTGTATAATAGCTATCATTTGTATGCAGTTAAATGATTTGCAGAGTAGCACAGCTCAGAGCTCCCAGCTGCATTCTGTCTATTTCTGGAAGTGTATGAAACAGTGTGCTGGGAATTATGATTTCCGAAAGGTAATGTGAGCACTGTGGTAACATCTGGGGCCAGGGGGTTCTCCCACCCCATCTAGATTTTGGATGGAGGTCTGCATCCAGGGAACCTAGATGTAATGGCTGTTGCTTGCTTTCAATCACATGCCTGTTAGTTCTCCCCTATTTCTTCCTGCCAAAGTCTTGAGCCTCTTGGCTGCCATGCCCAGAGAGTGTCAAGGGAAGGAGTTAGACATTAATATTCATGAGAGAAATAGACTAAGAAGGCAGAGGTCAGGGCACCCTTTTTCCGAGATGCACTGCTGACTTCTTGCCTTGCTTTCAGTTTTCCTCCCACCCTCCTCTTAGAGTAAATTGACATATTAAGTGGCCATTATCTTCTCCATCCAGTGGGGGAGATGCAGGACAGTGTGGAAGGCAGCAGCCAAGAAGGTGAGGGAACGACATGTGATCCTAGGCTGGCAACGTTTCCCAGCCCAGCTTACCACCAGTGATGGGGATCTTGCCCCCAAATTCCTCATATACTCCAGGAGTTAAGGAGAGCAGACAACTACAAGTTGTTTTAGGTGTCATGGTCGACAGTGGAGAGGTAGGAGAAGAAGAGGCTATTCCTGTTTGACCCGAGCCAGGGTATCAGGGACGCTGCCCTGGGGTAAGTCATTCGTGAGCTCACACTGCCACCTCTGATCCCCCAAATCTTTCAGATTAATCAGATTAAATGGAGTGACCGCTGTAGCCCTGAAGGCTGTGAGAGAGGGAGGATATTTCAGATCTTTGCCTTCCTGAGGGGTGGGAGGGATGATGCTCAGTGGCCTGAGTCCATGAGTCTTCAGAGAATTTGCCACCGACTCTCACCTTTCTCCTCCTTCTGAGTTAAGTCAGCATTGGCCACCTGGTTTCCAAAGCTCAGGCTGCTGCTAACAGCCCCAGTTTGTCCTACACCAGGGATTTGCTGTCTGACAGCTGTGTGTTTCAGTCTCAAGTTCTTGGTTTTTAGTTTTCTCACTATTCCAGACTAGGATTTTGCCTGTTTCTAGTTACCCTTCCCTAGGTTTCATTTTGTAACCTCCAATCAGAGATGCACAGTTTTACTGTCTCTTCATACCACTCCTTTTTCCTCTCCTTGCATTAGAGTTGATCTCTTAAATCCGATTGATTTATACAGCAGCCATCACAACCATCTTTCTGTGACCACCTTTGCATGAACTATATTTAGTGCCTTTTTCTACTGCACGGCAAGAATAGTTTTATTAATCTCAGCAGACAAGACCAAGTGTCAAGTCACAGCAAGGGCAGTGGGAGCCAGGATTTCTCCCTGACTTGACCTAACACCATGAAGTTTTTTGGCTCCTCTAAAGGCTAGTTCTGCAGGTCATGGTACGCACCAATGATTTAACACAGTCCTTAACCCCGCCAGTCTCATGAGCCCTACATGGATAGCCTAACACCTTGAACAAGTGGGGAGTCCCTGAGCTGAACAGTGAAGACCCAGTAGGCTGTCACTGGTGAGAATGAATGAAAAGCTTTGTCTTGTTGCTTAAGAGGCCAATGAGAGGTAGTGTCATATGGTAGAAAGAACACTGAACTTGTAGTGAGAGTCCTTGGTTTGGGAGCACCCTCACTCTGCCAACTTATTGGCCACATGATGTGTTCAAGACCTTTACCTGATATTGTTCAGGTGTTAATGCTGACTCTGCACTGGCCACCATGCTTGGCATTGCTGATACAGTTGTGAAGGGACGTTTTGCAGCTGTGGGTGATGACCCTGGCTATGTTAGGGGTTCTTGTGAGAGTCCCTTCTTTTGTTAACTTTAAGTGTTCACAATACGTGTATTATTTGTACTGAAAACCAAATTAGTAGCAAATGTATTTTAAAGTCCACATGGGAGAGCATTAATGTATCCAAGCAGGGTTCCATATTGAAAAAGGTACGTAGCAGTGTAGATGGGGAATGCACATTCTCCTGTGGGAAAAGATTTATTTATGCCTTAATACCCATACACTAGCAAAATGTAAAAACACTATTGCCACTGATACAGAGGATGTATGGTGTTTATTAAAAATAAATTTAATGAAACACTACTTGATTCTCTTAAAAGCCATTTTTCTGTGTTCTCATTGAATACCTAGGGAGACTGCAGGCTTATAAAGAACAACTTCTATTTGCATAACATATTTCCATATCACTTTTAAAAGGGTCAAAAGCAGCAGAACAGAGTGGCTTGAAGGGATTAATTGAGGACAGTCTTCAGGTCACCCTTTCATGGAGATGAAGAGGCCTTGTGAGGGCTTCTTTGCTCATTTGGAGCATGAAAGACAGCCGTTGGGACTCCTGAGAGAAGAAATAATACCAAACAGGAGAGTAGACCTGGCAGACTTAGAGGCAGTACACATTGGATGATTCAAAGTAACTGAGAAGAGCATTTTAAAATAATTAGCTGTAAAAAAGAGTTTACAAATCAATAAAAACACAATGTGCCGTTAAAAACTCTTCATGACATATTGGTAAGTGGAAAACTAAAGATTATATAGACTGGTACATATAATATTACTTTTTGGAAAAAGAATTTGCAGGTGTATAGAATATTAGCCATGGTTATCATTGTATGATATGGTTCTGGGCTTTTCTTTAGACTTTTCTATATTTTCCAAGCTTTCTACTGTAAGTATGAATTTCTTTTATACTCAGAAAAATAATGATTATAAACAACACCCTAAAATATTATCTATGTAGGGAAAGGACTGTGTGCTGTTCACTGTTTTACCCCCTGTATCTGGACTGTACCTTAGAATGACCTGAGAGCTTGTGAACTATACAAGCTTTCTGAGCCTTATCCGTACAGATGCTGATGCAGCTGGACTGGTAGGAGACGAGACTGCCAAGGAAAGTTGAAGCTGATGCTAGACTACGTCATACTAAGGAGTATTATCAGACCCATCATTTCCCATGCAAATTCCAGGTTCATTGCAACATGGGGCAAACCTGTCCTCCAATTGAAAATTATCCCTTTAAACTTCCCTCCATCTTGGCTCCAGTAGTTGCTCTTCCTGCGAAGGATTATCTAGTTCAGTTTCCCCTGAGACGCCTTTTGGGCTCCTGGGACTTGGAAAAGGCAATTATCTATCAAATACCAGATGGCTGTGTAGATTAGCCCCGTTGAGTAAAAACACAGTGATGCGAACAAAAGACGTGATGAGATGGTTGAATAAAAACAGGCCATCTTAGTGCAGATGTACTGGAGACAGGGGAGGGTTCCATAGTAGCATTTTGTTTTCTTGGGTTCATTAACAATGCATTCATTATGTCAGTACTACTCTGATGTTAACAGGGGGCAGACATGGAGAGAGGGCATTCTCATTTTTGTTAAAATAACATTTTCCTTAAAATTTCATAGTAAGAGATGACAATGTTATTTTCCATTCACTTGTAAAGACTGGTAATGTGTGCTTTCTGGGGTTTTGTGTGTTTTTTTTAAGAATTTCAAACTAAGCATTTTTAACTCCATTTTTTTAACTCCATTTTTAACTCCATGTATGGAGTTAAAACTAGTTAAAAACTAATTAGTTAAAAACTAATATTCATAATGTCCACCTCTGCATATACACAACTATGTCATATAGAAAAGAAAAAGACAAGTTGAAGCCACCCAAATGTTTTTTAGGCCACCGTTCCATTTCTGCTTAGTTAAACACACAAATTGAAAGTTTCTAAGCTGCTGCCTATTGAAATCCTTGCTATCGACTCCAGGTTCTCCTGGCTCTAGATTAACTATGGTATATAGTGGGGAGAGGAAAGAGCACAGATAATTTTAAGTATGGCTAAACCAAAACTAGTCAACATATGGTACCATAATTGTCGACATATTTATTCAAAATGTATTCAATATTCAGAAACACATTAACATTCTAAAGCATCATCTAAAAGCATAAATAATTTAGCTATTGATAGTGCATAAGCAGCTAATCATCATTTTGCCTCCTCAACAAAGAAATGGTCAAAATATTAAAATCAGTTTTAAAAAAATCAACATCTATTAAAATAAACTGTTAGATTTTTGTGTGTGTAAAGAAAGAGAGATGTCCCCAAGATGTGATAAGAGAGCTATTATCTATTCATTAATATGTATACATTTCCAATAATAGATACATTCTAAGATATAGATGTTCATGCTGAATTATCATTTTATTTTTTGACAAATGTGTTATCTGTGTATGTATTTTGGGCGTGGTTAATCTTCACATTGATTTGTCCACCCCAGATAATCAATAGTAAAACCTCATATCACCCTGGCCCATGTTCCTAACCTATAGGCAAGTGATAAAGATTAGGCAAATAAAAGGAGTGGAGGTTATTAGTAAGTTGCAGCTTTGTGAGGTGAGTAGGTTATCAATTGATATTTTTTTGTTGTTGTTATTTTACTTACTTGTTTATGAGCCTGAGGTCGTTTGCTCTGGCTTGCTCCTCTCTCTGACATTTGATAATTCACCACCTGATAGATGGTGATGGTGAAAGCTGGATTTTCATTAATCTGTGCCTCCACATTGTAGTTCGTTCACACTTACTTGGTACATGAAAGAATTTAGCAAAGCTATGAACAGACAAATGTGATGTACTTTTAGAGTAACAATTTTACTTGATGTTGGGGGCAAAATAATGTAAATAAGTTTTATTTATATTAAATATTAAAATTATTTTATATTAAAGTGATATGTTCATACTATGAACTATAAAGCAAAATGTATATGATTTTTAAAGACAAAATAGGAGACTTCAAGGAAATTTCCTGCATAGAGAGGCCACTTTCCACTTTCCACTATACACTGAGACTCCAAAAAGTGGGATTAGGGTTGGGAGGAGTGTATATTCACTCTTATTTTTTATTAGATGTTCTTCTGTGAAAAGATTGATAAGCACTGCATGGGGAAAGAAAAACAGCATAAAATTTGGTTAAATAGATGTCCATTTAGTTACGAAGGGACTCCATTCAATTCCACTTTTTCTGAAAAAGCCTAACTCTTAAATGAAAGCATAAATCACTAACTATCCTGTTTATGATGACTCAACATTTAGAGAATAGTTTAAAGAAAATCAAATAGCTAGATTCTCACAATTTCCTGATAGAGAACCATTAGTTTCCTTACCTACTTTAATGGCTCATTTACCACTGGGTGTCAAAAGTTCCCATGACTTAGGCAAAACCTGGAATCTTGCTGCTAAAGATTCTCTACAGACTTTGATGACGGTAATGATGATAATGAAAGTGGACACCTACACAGTGTTTACTGTGCGCCAGGCACTGCTCTAAGTGCTTTGTGTTTAAGTCTCACAACAACTCTATGAAATAGAGGTATCCCCATTTTTCCATTTTACAGATGAGGAAACTGAGACATAGAGAGTTCAGCAATTTTCCAAGGGCATGTGGCTTAGAAATGGCAGAAACAAGAATGGACCCTGGGCAATCTGGCTCCAGAGTCCTGCTTTACCTTTTCCTGCTTCTCATCATAGAAAATGATTAAATATTTACTGTTTACAGGGTTAGAATCCATGAAGTTGTTGAAAGTGCTGCTGCAGAACTGCTTGACTCACATGAACAGCATTAACAAATAAGGATCCGGTAGCATTAGCACCCAGATACAA
Organism: Rhinolophus hipposideros; assembly: GCF_964194185.1. Taxonomy (NCBI): domain Eukaryota; kingdom Metazoa; phylum Chordata; class Mammalia; order Chiroptera; family Rhinolophidae; genus Rhinolophus; species Rhinolophus hipposideros. The sequence continues at coordinate 34,930,269 of NC_138060.1, read as the reverse complement.
GGGGTGCTGCCAGAGAGAATCATTTGGGTAACGAAGAAAATAAAATGAGGCCCTGAAACAGAATTGGTTAAAGTTACTTTTGTTATGATTGTGCTATCAACATCCTGTGTGGAATAAAGGATGTTGTATGGTACCATTGGGCAGTTCTGTCCAGAAAAAAACAACACTCTCCAAAAAGCATTCAATTTATTCTTTACTTGGAGACATTTATTTGGTATGCTTGGCAGGATTCCACAGATTCTGAAAACAATTTTCCAATTGTTTTCAGATAAAGGCAATCTGTATTAGATAAACTGTAGGCTTGAAAATTATGTTTGGTCTAGTATTGACACAGGAAGCTAGGTAACCATAGGAAGTAGATGGTGCCAAGGGTCAGTAAAGGTATAGAGGAGTCTCATCTGTGATCAGTTGTCCTATCCCAATAAAGAAGAACCCGAGTGGCCTTACATATGTCCATCACTCCGTATTTCTTTATCATAAGAAAGGAGAGAACCCTTCTCCTAGCAACGACTCAAGGCCTACATTGCTCCTGATGGCTGCTCTGAACTTGGAAAGCGTGTGTGCATGTGTCTGTTTGATTTTACTCTAGTTGACAGCTTCCTTCCTTTGTTTCTATTTTGCCTTTTAAAAGCAAAATCTGCATTGTTTCCAAATACCTAATGCTTAGGGTCACTTCTCCATCACTAAAATTACCCCTCCCACAGCCTGGACTCAGAGATTGTCCTCTTATGAAGAGACCCCATTGCAAAGAGAAACATTTTCATGCACATTTAAGTGGAACATATAAAGGTTTTCAAGGAGTGACTTTGCTCCAAGAAAATTAAGCTTTTAGCAGACTAAATCCAGATGCACAAATTTCAGTTAAACAGACGAGAGGAGATTTTTCATGATTACCGTATTAATCTTGGACTTTGGTAATTGGAACACAGATTAACTGGCTAGCCAACTTAAAGCAGTTCTAAATCCACTCTTGAGAAGTTCCGTTATCAAGTAGCTTGACAGTAATCAAAATTAAACTTCAGCTTTTATGCTTTAGGCTCTGAAATTTTGCAGATGGTTGATATTGAAACAGAATCTAAATATTCAGAAGTATTTTTGCCCAGCGCATTGAGTCAAAGACACTTTTAGCCACAATGAGCCTGTGACAAGAGCCTTTGACTCTGAACCCCAAATCTTCCCAACCTAGTACTCCCTCCACCTAACAGAGCTCACACCCTGTCTAGGCAACCACACTTGGCTTGATCTTCCACCAACCTGCCATTTATCTGCCAACTGTGTCAAGGTCCAATCGTTTCTGCATGCACTTGACCACTGGCTTTTCATTCCAATTTTAATGGAAGCAGAGTCCTTTCTTCCCATTGGTAGATTGATGAACCAGGCTGCATTGAGGGCAGGGAAGATTAACTTTTTTCTTCAGGACTGATAGTCCTAAGCAGAATATAAAAGATTAAATTTTGCTTTTATCTAGGAAAATACATAGATTTGATTTCTCTCTAGTGAACTCTAAGCTTCAGAGTGAGTGGGCTCTTAAAAAGACCTGCTGGGGATCATCTTTTGGAGGGAAAAGCCTGAGATTCCAATATGGATTTATCACTGGGTACATTGACAATTAGCAGACCATGAAAAGGAAATCCTAGGAATCCCGCGTCATAGGTGGTGGTATACTACGGTCATGTTGTGGTTTTTATGTCTGCTTGTTTGAAGGTTCATGATAAGGCACTTTCTTTCCATGTTTAAATAGTCTTGTAGCCTTATACACACTGCCTTATGTCTTCATTTGCCTATGTGTGCTGGAGAAAGTGCTTCAGCCAGCAGACCTCATTCTTCCCTTGTCCCAGGAGCAGAAAGCCCAGCTAGCGGTGTGCTGAATATACCTGTCCTTTCAATGAAGCCTTCTGGAGTCCAGGGAAGACACCTCTTGTGTCATAGCACTCAGGCAAAATACACCTTAATAAGATGGTGTTTCTGTAGGAGGTGCACCTGACACGGTTTTGTCCTCTCTGGCACCAGGATCCTCACTGTGCTGGCCAGTCCAGACATTTATATACAGCAATAGCAGATGTTCATCTTTGGCAGGAGATAGTGGAGACTTTATGAAAATAACAAAAGTATGACTGTGTTTCCCCAAAAATAAGACCTAGCGGGACCATCAGCTCTGATGTGTCTTTTGGAGCAAAATTAATATAAGACCTGGTATTATATTGTATTATATTATATTATATTATATTATATTATATTATATTATATTGTTATACCCAGTCTTCCAAGACATGTTAGAGCTGATGGTCTGGCTAAATAAATGTACATTGTCACAGCTATTAAACCCTCCTCCTCTTAATGTCTTGTCTCATTGTAGCACATCATTCTTAAGGCACAGTGGACTTATGGCTCCAGTGTAGGAGACTGGCAAGATAGTGGACTTGAAAGGAGGGCCTGCGGAGTCAGAAGGCCTGTTATCCTTTATCTGCTCCTTAGGTGTAGAGAAGGCAAGCCTGGAGGGCCCAGCTCACAGGGTCTCCTACCGTGTGGAGAATATTGAAGTCAGGAAGAAGGATGAGATGATGGAAGAGAAATAAACGAACAGTCTGCCTCTGTCCTAGCCAGAGTAAAGATGGGAGGAAGGAGAAAGGAAAAAGAGAGGAAAACAGAAGTGGGCACAAGAGGGGCATCACCAGAGGTGTTCCTATTTAACCATTTCATGTTCAGTGCCATGCAGACTTGTCCTGTTTTATGCCCGGGCACTATGTATTTATGCAGTAGCCTAATCCCAACTCCCTGTGGCAACCTGAGCCTGCAGTAGAGCCTGCTAAAGGGAGAATTGGTAAGCTCTTCCTTGACATTCTGGCAGTGTCTGTGTTCCCCTTCCTGTCTACAGAGCCAAAGATCCTAATGGCTGACCCCTCAGCATGGGTCAGAGGGCAGATCTTCAGTGAGTGCTCAGTGATTCCTCCAGGTATAAGGAAACTCACCCAATAAAGAGCCGTGCCTCCACTGCCTTTAGCAGATGAACTGAGGCCCTTTCTAATCTGTCAAAGAATGCAGTCTCTACAACAGAACTGACAGCGTTCTCAGACTGAAGGATCAAGAGTAATAACCCACTTTTTTTGTTTCATTTTGGTATTGTTTTCTCTGGAGCCAACACTGTTCACTTCACTGGGAACTGTTAACTAACACAGTTAATTATTAGATACTATTTGTGAATCATCTGTGGCACATTCCTGAATCTTACTTTCAAAATGTTAGAGGTAAGAGTTGGTCAACTTCCCTGAAACCATTTGATTGGGTGACTATTGTTCTGTTCCTACAGTGAACACAGCTTGTAATTTATTCCTTACTGTCCCAGCTCTGAAGCATCCCTGCAAAGCCATGTCATGTGAAATGATTTTAAAAGGCATAGCATCAAGCACTGAGCTGGGGTCAATCTTTGATACTCTAAAAAGGCTTAGGAATCAAAACCCACTTAAAACTTAGTCTGTCCTCTTTGTAAGGAGAAACAGAAATGTCAGTCAAGAGCATATTGTGACAATCTATGGAAATGTGTCCTCCATTGATTTGTGCTGTTATCTCTGGAAAGGGCTTATAAGGAAATAGTCTTCCCAGGCCAAATTTCCTTTTGATAAAACCTTGGCAAAAGCTTTTCTAATCCTAGGTTTCAAGTTTTTAAGAATAGTTTGCTGGATAATGCATGTTTTGAGGACATGATATTTTAAATATTTTAAATATTGATTTTAAATATCATCATATTTTAAAATTTTAAATATCATCATATTTTAAATATCATCAAAATTTTAAATATCATCATATTTAAACTGAAGGTTTAACATGCAAATTACTATATCATTCTCTCTCTCTCTCTCTCTCTCTCTCTCTATCTCTATCTCTATCTCTCTCTTTCTCTCTGTGTGTGTGTGTGTGTGTGTGTGTGTGTGTGTGTGTGTGTTACTATATTAAATCAGTTGGTCATATCAGAAAACCAGACCTTGGGCAAGTCTCTGGGCTGTGTTCTCACATTATAATAAAAAGGAATATAACTGTTTTATTTTAACCATTTCATACTTAAATCATTCTTTCATTCAATGGGAAAGAATTTTTCCTTTCAAGTATAGTTGGCATACCATATTATATTTGTTTCAGGTGTACAATGTAGTGATTCAACATTTATGTACCTTGTGAAGTGATCACCATGATTAAATCTAGGAACCATTTTGACACCATAAATGATTATTACTCACTATATTATCCATGCTATACATTACATCCCGTGGCTTATTTATTTTATAACTGGGTATTTGTACCTCTTAATTCCCTTCACCTTTTGAGATCATGTTTATGTGTGCCCCGAACTTATAGATAACATAGTTTACCTCTGAGAGCCTAGAAAAATATTTGCATATATACAAGGACTATTCTCTTAACTTTTGTTTTATATTTTAATATATGTAAACAGAAGGAGAATTTTTAAAAGATTTCAATCTTTTTTGACTAAATATTAGGTCCACACACCTAACCCCAGTTTTCATCGTCACCCCAGGACTACCAACTCCAGTGTTGGAGTTGGAATAATCAATTAACTTCATGAACTCATCCTAGAAAAGTGCTACCTACCTCATTGCTGGATACCACTGCCGTCACCTGCAATGTATTCCCCTTGGGAAGCTAATGCCAGTGCCTAGTCCACCCTTCAAAGCAATTTGGGAACTCTTTTTCTGGAATTGCCATTAAAGCTGTCGTATTATCCTTGATGTCCTGAATGTCATCAAAATGTCTTCTTTTCAATATTTCCTTTATCTTCAGGTAAAGAGAGAAGTCATTGGGGGCCAGATCAGGTGAGTAGGGAGGGTGTTCCAGTACAGTTATTTGTTTACTGGCTAAAAACTCCCTCACAGACAGTGCCATGTGAGCTGGTGCATTGTCGTGATACAAGAGCCATGAATTGTTGGCGAAAAGTTCAGGTCGTCTAACTTTTTCATGCAGCCTTTTCAGCACTGCCAAATAGCAAACTTGGTTAACTGTCCAGTCTGTACAAATTCATAATGAATAATCCCTCTGATATCAAAAAAGGTTAGCAACATCGTTTTGACTCTTGATTTGGACTGACAGAACTTCTTTGGTCATGGAGAAGTAGCTGACTTCCATTGTGCACTTTGACACTGTGTTTCAGAGTCATATTGATACACTCATGTTTCATGACCAGTGATAACACAGCCCGAAAACATCATCTTGCCTCTCCAAAAGGTCTTGGCAAACTTCAACTCTCCTTTGCTTTTGTTCATTGGTGAGCTCCTTCAGGACCATTTTTGTACACACCTTCCTCATGCCAAGATTTTCAGTTAAGATTTTCCTAACTGTTTCTCTATTGATGTTTATTTGGTCTGCTATGTTTCTCACAGTCAGGTGACGATTTTGACGCACAATTCGACAAATTTTTGCAATATTTTTTTTCAGTTCTGCTCATCACTGGCCACCCTGACCTCTCTTCATCAGTGATGCGTTCTCTCTCCTCAAAAAATGGTTAATCCATTTGTGCACTGCCATAAACTTGGACTAACATGTCCCAAATTTCACTTCCACTCTTGCTAAATTTAACAAGAAATTTAGTGGTTGTTCATTGGCCTAATTCGAGCTCAGACATTCTCACAGCAGCACACAAAAACATGCAATACAATAATGAACGCCACTCAGCAAGACACCGCCACACATCAACACGAACACAGCTGTGAGACACTGATATACCAAGGTTCTGAAATCTTATACAGTTGTTTGTATAGTGCTGCCAATGTAAGCACACGGTGGCAAGTTCGTGACCTTAATTGTCAGATCTCATTACTAAACATGTCAAGTTAATGTCAAAAGAAACTGACAAAGCATTAGAATTTTAGAATGGTGTCGCATGGAGCTACTGCAGAGTTCAGAAGTGGGAGGAGGAATTCTGGGCCTGAGTCTCCCAAGGGGTTCACTAACTCATTACCATAAGTAGTCGTCTTAAATGTGATCTAACAGGACAGCATGGCTTTCCCAGCAATTTTCTGTCCACATCCAGGGGAATGTCCCTCTAGTTTACTTTGAACTTTACGTATATCAGGGGGCTAGTCTCTAGAAAAGGAAAAAGACAGGAACAAATAATCAATACACTTCTAAAATACGTATTTGATACCTCACGTGCCACTTCTTCCTCAGAGTAGTTAAAGGCTGTCTTTTAGACTGAATTCTCTGTTTCTAACCTGCTAACATGACAACCATAGCTAGTCCTTGCCTCCATTCTCGATTCTCAGACCCCACTAAGATTGAAGCTAATTTGTCACATTGATGCTGAGGAATATAATTATCCAAAGCTGAATTAAAAAGGGAATTTATATAGAACAAAACCAATAAGCCAAGCAGCCTTGACATTTAATTTTCTTGGAAACCTTTCCCATTGAACCAGGAAAGTCTGCACACTACACATTTGCAAAATGAAAAGTGGTATTGTAGGAGGACAAACTCATATAAACGATGAGTGAATAATTTGAAAGAGATTGGATGTTACAGATGGTCCTTTCTCCTTCCTTTGTCCTCCCCCACCCTACCCTGAAATGGCATTTGTGCATTCCAGCTTTTAGAGGCAGTCCTATTTATTTTATTCATCCTTTTGAATGAATAATATGGAGGATTTGAATGAATAGATATGGAGGATTTGGGGAATAAAGGGGGAAAAGTTATAGTTATGTTTTTTACCATCATTTCCAGCTTTGTACTAACTATTAAGAATACTGCTTCTTGGCTCTAAAGCTCAGAGGCTGAATAAGCAGTGTCCATCTACCAAGAGTTACCTCAAAATCCCAAAGTGAATTTAAGATTAGTTCAAGACTTTGGCTCCTTAAGGTGGGCTGAACATACAGAAGAAACCATGTTTCAGAATCCATTTAGCTTCTTGTTTTAGAATAGGTAATATTAATTGCTTTAACAAAAAGTCCAAATCTCAGTGTTTTGGTATGATAAGTTTGTTTATCACTCATGTCCTGATTTATTGTTGGCGGGATGGGAGATAGAAGGGTCCTATTCCACATATTTATTTTAGTCATTTATTCAGGGACCTAGAATTTCTCCATAATGTAAGTCTGCATCTTCTCAGATTCAGCATCCCTCCACTGGATTTTCTATATCTACCTGGCAGGGAAATGAGGAAGAGAATAGAGAATCAGCAGGATAGAGATATGTGGATCTGTATCTAGGCCCTTGACTAGAACTCAGTCACATGACCCCTCTTAACTGCAGAGAAACTCTGTGGCCTGCAGAAGGAAGAAACGCATTTGGTGAACACACAGTGTTACCTCTGCCTTGGTTCCCATTCCTCTTGCTACCCATACCTTTGTTCGGAGTCCTAGTTCTGGGATAGTTGACCTGTGATGACACCAAGGCATTCACTTTGACTTATCTAGTGGTTAGGCACATATCTGTTGGATCCCTTTTTATTCCATTTATTTTTCTCTGGAAGGAGATGACCTTTATACATGGAATAGGACTTTTCTGCTGTTGGGTAAACATGTATAAATACAGACCCTGCTTGAATCACCATATTTTGAAAGTGGAATTCTACAGCGGGTTGATGCTGACTATTCAATATATACACATGAGAAGTAAGAGGAGATCTCATCTATTTATTATATTGAGAAAAGCTTTAAATGATTATTCCTCTCTACCAACTCGTTCCTTTGTGGGGAAGAAGAGATCAAATGATCAAAAGAAAAACAAAACCCGAGAGATTTTAGCTTAAACGATAACAGAAGGAATAAAGCGTTACCAAGATATCTAGTAACAGAAGGTTACTTGACACAAATTGAGACACAGTATCCTAGAGAGATTCATTTTTGCCCCTTACCCTTATTCCAAAATCCGGGGTCTCAGGAATTCCCAACTCAGGTTGATTCTTGATCAAGAAGCAATCCTGACATATGAAGGACTTTTTAGATGTGGCCAAAAGAAAGACACACTGACGAGGAGCTGATAGGAGGCAAAGAGTGGCCCATACAATCCAACATTTAGTGAATCCTTGAGCAGAGCATGCTGAATGCATAGATTGGTATTTTATTGGGCATGCTAGTATTTCACAGGGGATATTTCTACCCGTGGACATCTAGGGCCCATAAAATGTGGTTCTATATGCTTTTTCTCGGAATCCTATCCCCAAGAGGGTTGTGGAAAATGAAGTACTGCTTTCCTATTGATTATAGTACTGGCTTCATATGCCAGCAAAAGGCCAGCATTGGAAGAAACATCCCATCTCCATGGCAACAGAAATCGCAACTTTTAACTTGATACCACATGAAAAATTATTTTTTCTCTGGCCTTAAAGATCGCAATTTTGTGGATGTGCGTAAAACCTTTGGCAATAGAATTGTGTCAGAGCACCTGGACCAAGGGGCTAATATCCAGGATGTAGGCCTTTAGGACTTTTAATATGTCAAGCCTGATTTTATTTACATCAGGGCAAGAACTGATAGTTAAGCCATGTAAGATATTTTCCTACTGAGGAACAATGACCTTTTTTTTAATTCCAGAGGTATCTCATGGGTAGAAAAATAGGAAATTTCATTTGTTGAACTACTCTGAATATTGCAAGACCCCCAAAAATAGGGTGAGGGAAGAGCTAATTAAATTCATCTCTGTTGGACGTTACTACCTTCTGTTCTTGCTAAGTCCTCCTTCCACTGTTATGAAGCTTCTTAAGATAGTGGAGCCAGTCCTGTAAGAGACACTGAACCATCCTGGTCTAGAAAACTGAGCTTGTCTAGGAACTGAGCTTGTGTAGAAGCTTGTGGAGAAATCACCTGCTCTGTCTGTTTGAAACCCTTAAGTGACAGTAAATCTGATCAGCCAGATAGCTCCAGTAAAGAGGCAAGGGGAGTCTGGGTACAAGAAAGTTGACATTTACTAATCACATGCTCTGTGCCAGGCACTGTGCTGGCTGCTTGGTCTTCAGCGCCCGTAGTGTGTGCCATCTTCCCGCTCTCGTGAAGAAAGAGGAACACTGGCCCATGTTGGGTGTCATTAGCAGCTGTCACTTCTACATGAGGTTCTAAACTAAGGGTTCAACACATTCTGTAGCCATTGGTGCCACACGTACTATGATTCTATCAGTTGTTGACAGCTGGTATTTCAATTAAAAAGCGGTTCCTTGCAAAGAAAAAAATGTAATATGTCCGTCGGGTTCATTTTTATTCTTAGTGATCAAAATATCAAATCATTTTTTTCATTTGCAATATTTGGAGGCTATGACAGAATATGTTTTTGAGTAGTACCATTGTAAATAGAGTTTGAGGGTTGGGGTGGGGATACCATAAGCAACACAGCTATTGTTGTTTGAAGAGAAATGGGGCCGGGGGGGGGGACAAAATCAGAGAACGGAATCAGTTTTAACAAAGCACAGTCCCCTACGTAGCCTTAATAACTAGGTTTTAAATTCATCCTTGTGTTCTCCCACTATTTACTAACTTTGTTTAGCGAGCAAACTTTCACCTTTCAGGATGAACTAGCCCTCTTTGTAGTTTTGAGAAATGTTTTTAAAAGTCGCCGTGTCTGTCAAAGTAGGCTGATTTATGCTGTGGCAGCAACCAACCACAAAATATCAGTAGATGACAATCAGAAGTTTATTTCTCACTCATGCTACCTGCCAACAAGGATGGGCTACAGCTCTACTTACTATCTTCTTTACTCTGAGACCGAGGCTAATGGAACCTCTCTCTGGAAGACAGCCAGTGTTGTGGTGGAAGGAAAAGAGAATACTCTCCTGTTAATTAAGTACTGGCTGTTAAAGCTTCAACCCAGAATTGACACGCATCACTCCTGCTCACGTTTCATTAGCCAAACAGATCATCACCGAGCGTGGGCAGGGAAGGAAGTCCTTCTTCTCGTCCTAGACTTAATTTTAGTTAAGTACCTTAGATTTCTTGGGAGCGAGCCACACTTTTGGTTACTTTTTCCTAAGCCATTTTTATCCACCTGGGGGCCATCTTAAGGCATTTAGAGTTTTTTATTAAGGTTATGAAGTCCACACCTTTAATTTGGTTCTTTTCCTGAGATTTAATTAGCCTTCATTGTTCAAAGGTCTCCTCAGTTTTTTCCTGTGACAGTTTGGGTTGTAAAAAGGTTGCCTCTTCTAATCCTGTAAGACTTGGAATGTCTGGCCTCTTAGTCCCTTTCATTTCTGCTTACAAAAGTATTCGTTTCTTAAATCATCTCTTGCTTGTGGCACCTTGTCAAATGCAGCCAACAGAAATCAAAGGATGCTGTTCGTTTCATTTTTTACCCTCTTCACCTAAAGCAACAAGCTCATTAGGTACATTATGTGTATTCTACATTGTCACAGCTGACAGTTGTAGCAAATGTTTTCCTACTGCAAAATGGCCTGCCATTCTTCCAGGCTCCACTAAGAGTTTCCGCACAGGACCACTGCCTGGCTCCAAGCCAGTGCCTTACATTGTAGGGCATTTTATTGTTGCAGGAGCTATTCCTGATACCAGTTACCACTATATTAGTCAGGATATGTAAGGTTATGCTATAGTAACAAAAGACCTCCAGACCTAAGGAACTTAAAACGGCGAAGGTTTATTGTTCACTAATGCTATATGCCCATCAGAGATCAATGTTTTTCTTTTCTCCTCCAAGAAAGGGCATGGATATTTTTTTAAAATACAGTCAACTATAATTATTGATTCAAAATGTCATTTAGCTCATAAAATCTGACTTTGCTGCATCTTTATATACTTCTACTAATTCATGCATTCAACAGATATTTGTTGATTACCCACTGTGTGCTAGATGCTGTTCTTAGGCCCTAGGGAAATAGCAGAGAACAAGACAGACAAGAGCCCGGCTCTCACATCAGCCCATCTGTCTAGCCCATTGACTCTGCTTTAACAAAAGTACTTGTTTGAAAGTTTAACAAAAACACGTTACTTTTCCTTCCTCACCCAGGAAGCTGTCTTGATCAAGGTCCACAGAAGAGATGATATTTAAATCAATCCTTGAAAAGTGAGCAGAGTTTGGATAGGCAAAGAAAGGGTAAAGTAGCCAACAGCATTCTAGGTGGCGGGATCAGAAAGGAATGGAGTCATGAAAGCATAGTTCCCACTCAGGGAATTGCACCTGGAGAGCATAGAGAACACAGGATACTCTCTGGAGTGGTTAAACTTAAAAGGAAGCATCATCCCCTGAGGGATCTTAATTTTAGGTTTTTGTCTCAGACCTGGGTCCTGTGATCACCTCTGATAGGCTTCGTGAAGCAGGAGCTTCGTGAGCCAGCTGTTCTACCCAACCTCCTGCTTCCAGCTGGTGATGATTCATACTTCATACCCTTGTCATTGCCCAGTGGGGAGGGAGCCACTGAAGAATTTAGAGTGCAGTGGTATGGGATGAGATCTGAGTTGTAGAAACTGAGAGATAGAAGGCAGGAGATCAGCAGTTCTCGACCACAACTCTCAACTGTCTACCAGAACTTGGGTCCTGCTGTGAATGAACTGATTGGTGAAACTGCCCTGTTATTTTCAACATTACTATTGATGCACCCAGGCTGCTTGTCTGCGTGCTCACATGCTGGAGTGGCCCAGCTTTTAATCAGAGTGGCCCAGCTTTTAATTAAAAAGGCCCAGCCTTTTTAATCAGATTTGTTTCCCCAGCCCCACCCCCTATCCCACCCTATCCAGCTTCTTCCTCTTTCCAATTGGATATTTTGCTGAGATCTGTGCATGTCCCATGGCCAAAGATGCCCAGGCTTGACAGATTGAAGAACCAATGCTTGGAGATAAGAGGAAGAGTTAGGAAGCTATTTCAGTCGCAAAGGAACGATACATTGCGATTTGGTACTTGGTAAGATGTAAAGGGTGAGAAATGCAGCTTGGGTTATTGAGAGAGTAAGTCCATTACCAGATAGAGAACTCAAGGTGGTGTTCTTATTAATCTTATTTTGAACACATTGAGTTTGAGGTTTGAGCAGTATTTCTCTGAGGAGTTTTCAGGCAGGCAGATGGAATCCTCAGAGGCGTAACTAATACAGAGGTAACTAAAATGTGGGAGTTTGAAGGGATTGTGCAGAGAGAAAGTTTGGAACAAGAAAGGAAATAGGGGAGGCCAGAATAGGCAGGAATGCCCGCACTTAACTAGCAAAGAAGAGGAGACAGAGTAATGAACTCTAAGAGGAATATGGAGAAAAAGGAAATGAACCAGGCAAGGGGAAGGCCATTGAAGCTTAGAGTCTTTTTTTATTTATATTGACAGGTAGAATTGAGGCCTGAGGGCACAATGACGTGGACTTTACATCTCCATAGATTTACTTCTACTCTGTGTCATATGGCAATGTATTGAAATAATTTTTGCTATATACCATGTTTCCTTACAAGTAAGACCTAACCGGAAAATAAGCCCTAGCATGATTTTTCAGGATGACATCCCCGAACATAAGCCCTAATGCGTCTTTTGGAGCAAAAATTAATATAAGACCTGGTCTCGTTTTCAGGGAAACACAGTATCTCTTGAACTGGGTATTCCTAACCGGAGCAATTTTGCCTCAAGGATATGGAACTTGGTTCTTGGGGAGGAAGGGGAGGTAGGGTGGCTCAAGTCTTAGATATTGCCATAGTTTGTGACCTTCCAAAGCTTAATCCTCTCCAACAAATCTTATTTCTTGGTATATAATTTCTCTCACTGGGTTTTCTTGGGTATCATACAAACAGCACTGACATTTAGTTCATGGAAGAAACAAACTATATGCAGTGCTACAAAATTATGACAAATTGATGTGATTGTAATTGGAGTACTTTTAATCAACACCTCAATGTCAGAGTTACATAGCTTTGCTTATGCCTGCTGGGTGCATTGTGGATATTGTTTGTGCTTAATCTTCAGTGCTTTTGTGTGTAATTTGAGTCTTCAGAATTAAATAAAAATAGTTTACATTTTATTATTCTACAAAAATTATCCAACCCATCATTAATTACATCATATATGTAAAGAAAAATACCAACAATATCTAGCAGAGAGCTAAGTTAAAAATTATTTACTCACATAAGGCAAAGTTAAGTTTACTAAACATAATCTGTAATAAATTCATTTAGTTTTCTCAATTATTTTGCTTTTGAGGGAAAAATAAATAGTTTTGAATATTTATTAAATTTGATTATATTGCTATTATATAATTACGTAAATTACTAATTTGCATATTTAATTTCATATGTTATAGTTTATATAAGTGAATTGTATTAGGTTACTCAGTAAATACATTTATATACCTAAGTTTAAATGTTAATAACATTTTAACTTTTAACTTTCTAAATGTTTATTTAGTCATTCTTAACTCTGCATTAAATCAAAATAGTAAGCTTTGTATTTACTATTTTTGCATAAAATAGAGATATACATACACCACATGAACAAACATATCTATGGTATTAAAATTTCATGGGGGGAACATTTAGGGGGAAAAAATGTCCAAAAAGTCTCCTAAAGGGGTAAGTATGAAAAAGTTGAGAAATGCTGCTCTGAACAATTGTGTCATTCATAGAAGTTTGGTCTTAGTTTCAATATTGAGAGTTCATCTCCTGTATTTCCTCCTTGAGTTTTTCTTTCTAGATTTTTTTACCTGAAATTTGAGTTGGCTGCCACCAGATGATAGCTCTGGTCTCAGTGGTCCAACCAAACAGACTTAGCTGCGTAGTTCACGTGGGCAATAGGTAGGTAGTGGACTTACGGCAAGGTTAATGCTTCTTCTTGCTTCTACCAAAATAGAATTCAGTTAAAAAAAACAAAAACAAAATATACCATTGCATGTCCTTTTTTTGAGTGGACAAAATACTGAAAGCTGTTTTGAGTAGGGATTCCATGGAGCTTTATCTTACCATGTAGCCTATGAGTTTGGAACCTACTAATCAAAATGGAAACGAGTTAACAAGCTAATTACGAAACAAGTACAGTGTCCCTTTCCAGAACATATAGTTTCAAATTATGATGGTGGCCATGTAGAGCTACTCCTTTCCTAAAATAACTTAGCACACATACCATAAATTTATGCATTTTCATAATCCTCTTTTGACCCGGCCATGTCCTCCTCCAACTGTAGTGTCTGTCCCTGGTGGGAGAAGAGAGCAGATGCTGTGCGTCGTATCTGAAATTTCGTCCTTCCTGTCTCAACAGCTGCTTCCATAGCCTTTAGTGGTTGAAGGGGAAATGGAAAGAAGCTGGAGCCCAGGAAGCAATGCCCACCCAAGCTGCTCTTACTGAAACCACTTCCCAGTGTCAGAAATAATAGATAAGGTTTCTGCATTACATACTCGTTTTTCTTTTCTTTTGTTATTTTTTTCCCCACACATATTTTCCCAAGCCCCTATAACTGTGCTGTCCGATATGATAGCTACTAGGTACATGCAGCTATTTAAACTTAAACTTCAGTTCTCCAGTTACACTAGCCACATTTTAAATGCTCGGTAGCCACCTGTAGCTAGTGGCTAGTGTAAGAGATGATACAACTTACAGAACATTTCTAGCGTCACAGAAAATTCTGTTTGAATTTTCCTACATCAGTTTTGTAGGCTCATTCATGCACTTATTTAATCAGTATACTGAACACCTACTGTGTGCCAGATCATATTCTAAGCAATGAGGGTACAGCAGCAAACAAGAAGGACAAAATTTCTCCCTTCCCAGAATTCGTATTCTAATTTCGAAAGCCTGTAGCCAAATGTCAGTGTGGATCGATAGCTTGAGAAGAGACAGACAGCACTGGAAAACAGATATCCAATTTCTTTTTAAAATCCTGATTCATCTCCAATTTGACTTATTTGAGGTATAGCTCAATTTTCTTTAACTTTATACCTCTGAATTTTAGATTTCTGATGTGGGTTGATTTGCAAGGTACAAATGGCTTACACATTTGATTTACCTTTAAGTATTAGCTGTTGTTGTTAAGTCTTTCAGGTTTTGGATGAGAGTTTTATTTGAAAGTAGTTGTTCTAGGATTTAATTATTTAAATCAATTCTGGCTGCCTGTGTTCAGAATTTTAACTCGATGGAAGGTCTACATCTTATTGGTTGTGTATAACCACAGAAGAGACAAATACATTACAATTATTTTGTTGGTTTTTCTACCACAAAGCCCATGTTTTAATACAACCTCTTCATGTGGCATTACTGATACAGCATTAATATTACTAGTCCAAAAAGGTGAATAATGGAAATGGGTGGTATTTCTAAATTTGCCGTTAGAAGTCAGACATACCCTGCTAATACACTCAGCAAGATCCATGAATGCTAACACCAACAATCCATTTGAGCTAATGAACTGTAACCATTTCCCCCACTGATGAATCAGTGAATTATAGTATGTTACAGTTGAAAGAGACCTTGGTGATGGCTCTTTCTGCTCCAGCTCCCTCTTTCCTTATTTATTGGTCCTTTGAAGATGACAATGATTGGTCCTTTGAAAATGACAGTTGTAAACTCCTGCCATAACATAATAAATGTGTTCAGAAATTCCCCGCAAAGCAGGGGTTCTCAAACATTAATGTGCCTGGTGGAGGATTTAGTGAAGCACACATGGCTGGACCCCACCCCCAGAGTTTCTGATTCAGTGGATCTCTGATGGAGCCTGATAATTTGCATTTCTAACAAGTTCCTGTGTGCTTGGTAGTCTGAGGATCACATTTTTTAAAAAAATTAAAGTTTATTGGGGTGACAATTGTTAGTGAAGTTACATAGATTTCAGGGGTACGATTCTGTAACACATCGCTATGTATCACATCGTGTGTTCACCACCCAGAGTCATTTCTTGAGGACCACATTTTGAGGACCACTGGTGTGAACCATGGGGATACATGACTGTGAAGTTATTGAAATGACGAGAGAGAGCCCACATAGTTAGCCAGCCTGGAGATCTGCAGGTCCAGCTATCTGACCAGATCTATCCAGCGTAAACTTGGGTTTGGTACCACCGAATGCTGTGTAAACCTCAGTGGGAATGACTCGGGGTCCTGTAGCTGTCTGGGACTTCCAGGACAGTGACATTCCAGCCATCTCATGGTTCATAGGCATTTATTTTGTTCTGATCTGGGAAGATTTAGCCTTGGGAACCCTGCCCGCATCCCTGTGCTTCCCAGCTGCTGCCTGCTGCTTCCCATCAGTCTGTCCTGAGGGTCCTCCATATCCTTCCCTCCCCCAGAAGATGAGAACTTTGGCCTGACACTATTTGAGAAGCTGGAGACCCAGTCGCACTATATCCAAAAATGTATTGCTTAGGAATTTTAAAGCAATCACTGGTAGCTTTTCTGTTGTTCAGTGTACTCATCCTCAAACTCCTGCCTCACCATCCTCACTCAGCATCGTTGAACTTTTCTACCTTTACCTTCTTCTTGAAATCCTCCTTAACCTTGAAAGTTGAGTGGAGATTCTATCTCCTTTAAAAACCTTGTCTTGTTACTCAGTAGGAGACATCCTTTTTCCTTCCTCTGAAGCGATAGGAATGTCATTTTATTCTTAAAACATCCTTACAGCATAGCTGTGATGCCTGTTTTATAGGTAGGGATGCTGAGACTGAAGAATAGTGACACATTCTCTAATTTGTTATAATTTGCTATAATATAGTTTAATGATTTGTCTAATGCAACTGGTAGGGAGAAAACTGGCTACTGAGTGATTTTTGACGTGATGTCCTCTTCCCCTGCTAAACTGCAGGCTCCTTGAGGGCAGAGACCATGTCACATTTGCTTTTATTCCCAGCCCCTGCTGCTAACACAGTGCTTGTCACGTGCTCACACTCATACTTTCCAAAGAAATGGATCTCCAGGCTCACTGCGGCTGGTACTATATCTTCCTGCCCTGCTTCTCTCTGTGCTGTTGGCTGTGGTCCCCCACAGGGAAGAGGACCCTTTAAGTGTGGCCTCTCCCCACTGCTGCCACTCAGAATTTGCAGCCCCAGCTACTTACTATTCCGTATGAGTGCAGTCTTCAGGGAACGGAGCGTCACACCACCTTGGCAACAAGTGATTTAGAGATTGTGGTGGTGTCAGCTTTATGCCAGGCTCCTGGTGTGCGTGTGGCTTCCATACAGTCTTCCCTGAACCTCAATCTCTTTACCTTTCAGACGTTAGCTCCTTCATCTTGGGCATCCCTATGAAGCAAGTAGCAGGGAAAAGTCAGAGGTTTACCAAAGAGAGCTCACACAGCATTCACGTTGTTTAAAAACTTGAATTGCATGAGAGGCTGTAGAGCTAAATATTTAAGAAATACTGAATCACTCATTTTCTGTTTTGAATATAACTTGCAAATGTGGTTTCATTTATCATCCCACTTCCTCCATATCTCATGAAACTGCCGGGAATGAGAACAAGTGAAACTGGCCTCACTGTATCTCTAGTTCTCTCTTACGCAGGGCTGGAGATCCCTGCTTCTCGACCACTGCATGTTAGAATCCAGTGGGAGTCTGATTTAATTGGTCTAATATGTTCTTCCAGGGTTCTGATGTGTAGTCAGGGTTAAGAACTGCTAGATTAGTTCTTGGTTTCCATCCCTGGCTTATCAGGAGAACCATCTTGGGTTCCTTTTCAAATTGCCTCATCTAAGAACCTGGGAATTAGAATTCCTGAGAGAAAGACCTAAGAATCTGTTTTAAAAATAGATTCTGGGGGCAGCCAGATGGCTCAGTTGGTTAGAGCGCGATCTTTTAACAACAAGGTTGCCGGATCAATTCCCGCCTGGGATAGTAGGCTGCGCCCCCTGCAACTAAAGATTGAAAATAGGGACTTGGAGCTGAGCTGCGCCCTCCACAACTATATTGAAGGACAACGACTTGGAGCTGACATGCCCTGGAGAAATACACTGTTCCCCAATATTCCCCAATGAAATTTAAAAGATTCTGACCCTCAGCTGGTTTGGGGAACACCAATCTTGGCATTTCTGGATATTTCTTCTAGCCCTTCCTGTCATCAAAGCAAGGTAGAATTATCAAGATAGTTAAGTGAGCTACTACGGCCCTCACAGGTGAAATGTTTTACCTCATTCGTGCTTCCTGGAGCAAGGCATAAAGTTGAGAATCAGCAGCAATGCTTGGATCCCATGGCTTACCAGGTGGCTGAGCGTGCCTGCACTCGTCTTACCTGTGACCTTAATCCATATCCTTCTGGTGATGGATGCTGCTATTTCATGTTGGCCTACCCTCCTCTTGCCCACATAGTTTTTCATTTCATTGTAATTTTTATTCCAGCTGTACATTCAACAGACTTGACCTATCTTGTGGCATCGCTTGGCGTAAATTACATACATATTTTGAAAGATTAAACCAGAACCACAGATTAAAACTGTCTTTATACCAGCTCAAGAATTACAGCCTTTAGGTGGATGAAGTGGGATGAGAATAACTAAAGAAGGGGAATTGAAAAAAAGGGTTTAAAGTCTAAATTAAAATTTAGTCATGACTATGATATTGTGAATAATTGCGCATACTGAAATTACTGCCTGTGTTGCCTGTTCAAAGCATCCATCATGGGTTTAAATGTTCCTTCCACATGTAAAACATTTTGATAAGAGTTTTATCAACTTGCTGTGACCTTGCCTCCCTTTCCATTGTAAAAAGTTGACACATCTTTCAAAAGAAATGCCTACGACCCAAAGGAAATACACATATTTTTAGGTCCCCAAATTCAATTTCTGAAGATGTTTTTCAGACACTACAAAAGAAAAATGAGTTTGCTGTGGAGAAGAAATAATCTTTTTCATAAGCAGTGCAGTCAAAATGATAGAACATGCTCCTTTAGTATTTGCCATTGCTACAATATCATTTAATTCCCTGACCTCAGTTTTAGGTCTTTAATAACAAACCAGAAAAGGGGCAGTGTGGTGGTATGTATTCTTCACCGTGCCCAAGCACCTTTCTGTCTCCCCAGATGAGATAAATGGTCTTCATACAGCGGAATGCCGGAAGGAGGTCTGTGCCATTCTAATCAGCCTCCAGCTCCTGGTCCTGTTTTTACTCGGTTACTGACTTCAGAGGCTGTGGACAGCAGGACACCCTTCCCCAACAAATGCAAATAAACCCCAGCTGGTGTGGAGGAACACTCACTCAGGCAGCTCTCAAGCAGAAGCCACATTACAGGCCCACCTCAGAGATACTGCAGGTTCATTGCAAAGCACCACAATGAAGCGAGTATCACAGTAAAGTGAGTCTTAATCTTTTTGCTGGTGGAACATCTTGCCTTCAATTTTTTTAAAAAAGAGGCAACATCTGTGAAGCACAATATAGTGAAATGCAACAAAATGAGATACGCTGGTAGTCGATTCCCTTTTGTAGGCTTTTCCTTAGCAGGAGCTGAACAATCTTTGTCCTTGTGTTTGGAATTCAGTGTCTCGGTAGATCTGACACCTCCAGTGTTTTATTTTTCAGAAACGTAAATATGAAGGGGACGAGAGGCAAAAGGCTCTACTGAAGGTGTTTTTTATCCTCTAAAGTTTACTGCATGAGAGCCTGGAGCCCTGGGCCACTGGAGGACTAGGTGAAGGGAGCCCCTCACCTCCCCTTCCCTCCCCCTCCCCCCCCCCCCCCCCCCCCGTGGGGGTAGATCTGCCCTGCTTCCCCTGTCAGTAGGGTTCTCTCCACAGGAGGGCACCGTGCTCCTCAGTTTGCTAGAACAGTGCTCATGCGGGTTCTGCATCAGGAAAGCCTTGTCAAATCGGAAATCACACAGTCCTATTTCTTTTGGCGTGTGGTCTTGGCCCACATGAGTCAATTGCTAGTATATTTAAGTAAGAAGATTCTATGTCTGGCTTCTCTTGAAAATTTAGGGAAAACATTTTTGAGAGGACGTTCAGTTTCTTTAAGAAAAAACAAAAACAAAAAAAAGACCTATTTTCCTGCTGACATTTGGCTGGAGCCAAAAAGCACTATTCTGTTATTCTTCCTAGTTCAGCAGAGCCCCAATGCTCCCTACAAACAAAGTGACAGTCAGTATAACTGTGCTCACACTGTTGATGATTGCTTCGGAGGAAAGGGAAATACTTCTTACACAAAAGTGAGAAAATTGGGAAGGGCGGCTGTAAGAGCCACAAGTGTCAAGAAAAATGAAAGAGAACATCTATTTTCTCTTTATGGAAGTGAAGGATATTCCTGTGTTTAATATGTAAAACATCTGTATCAAAAGAATTTGACTGTAAAAAGTCCATTATAACCCAAACCCAGCCCTACGGACACGTGCAACCTTTTGCGAGTTATGGCATAAGAGCCTGAGAAGCCTTCTCTTTGCTTTCCGGAAATAATCCAACACTCATGATGCTCACGCCCTGGGATGACTTGCTGAATATCAATTGATTCCTTCTGTTTTCTCAGCCTTCTTTATCCCCAAATAACCAAAAATGTCATGTCTGTACACCATTAGCTTCGCCAAAAAAGGAGAGACACATACGATGTACCAAGTACCCAGTGGGGGCTTTACTTCATTTAATTCTCTCAGTAGTCCTCTGATTTAGGTGTCAGCCCCATGTATAGATAATCTGTCTAATGATCTTTTATCAGACGTCAGTAGCAGAAAAGATTTGTATTTCTAAACAAAATAAAAAATGTTCTTCCATTTATGCAGCCGGAAAAAAATAAAATGATGCTAGCTATCCTTTTTGCCTTTATTTTCAGGAAGCTCCAAAGAAAATGTCCTTTCGCATCTGATGGTAAATAAATTAATCCCCACTTTCCTCCACATAATTTTGGATCCCCTTTCTGATGTCATTAATGTACTTTGATATGTTAATAATTCTGTTGTACAAGGTGCACCTAGTAGTAAGCCTCATCAGATCCTTTTTAAGGAAGACAAAGGTATAAATTATAAAAAACTTAAATTTAAATTTATACCCCTAAGTGTAATTTTTAAATCCAATTTAAATGAAACACTGGATTTAACAAAAGGGGCTTTTGGGGGAGTAGCCCAAAAGCCTTTGGTTCATGTCTAGCTTAAGAGAAACAAAATTAAGAGACAGTTGGTGAGCTCTGGCTTGATGAGTCAGTATCATGCCTTCTGCTCTTTAGAAATAGTTGCTAATTTCCCCCGGAGCACTTACTGTGTGCCAGGCACTGGGGCAAGTGCTTTGTATGCATTGTCTCAGTTTTTGCAACAAGCATATTAAGTACCGTTCTTACCCCTTTTACAAACAAGGAATCCAAAGATCAGAGAAGTCAAGAAACTGTCTCGAGATCTTGCAATTTGATCTTGAGCAAAGTACTTGACTTCTTGGTGTCTCTGTCCCCACCTGTAAAATGGAGGAGTTTGCTCCTTTCCAAACTTCTTCTCAAGCCTGTGATGTTAGTTGATAATGTCAACTCTCCCATTCCCCTCCCCCTCGTTATTTTCCTAGAGGGCTCCCTAAGGTATGTTGGTCACCAGGTGAATCAGATCTTCCCTTGTCTTAGGGAGATGTAGAGCCATTGTTCTGTTTTGATCAATTTCTACCATTGGCCTAGATTGTTGGTCATCTTCATTTCTGCCTCACAAGATATTTTAAAGCTCAACTCAAATACAGTTGGTTCTCATTATTCGTGGTTGTTCTATATAGTTGTTTTGAGTACTTAGTGAATACTGAACCATTGCTCCTAGGGGAAAAGCAAGGTTAGTTTAGGTTCCTACGAGCCTCTGGTCACATTTTTGTCAACTGGTCAATCTTTAACCTTGTTTCATGTGTTTCTCTTTAAAGATACCTTATTTAATATGTATTGTTGATTCATTCACTTTGAACTCCAGGCCAACTGCACTGTGACTCATGCCTACACGAAGCTTATCAAAGACATATGTTTTGGCTGTAAGGCCCATCACTGCCTTCTTGCACTGAGGAAGACTAGACAGCTCTTCAGCACTATGCTTGGGGACCATTTCAGACAGATAGCAGGGGGAAAACCCACAAAAATGCTGAAAACATGGCATTGAGGAACGTGGAGAAAGGACACTTGTTCCCAGTATGAGAGCTGAAACGAGAAGACAGATTGTTGCCTTGTTTGACCTCAGGTGGGGACACGGCCCCCTGGACAAGTCATATGTTTCACTACTTCACACATGTCTGCAAGATTGCTAAAGCATCTGAGAACTGATTTGGGGGTTACAAATAAGTTTTGAGGACATTAACTCTTTGCTTGTTATAAGTTGAACATTTTTTTCCAGTTTTTCATTTGTATTTTTACTTAATTTCAATTTTTTACTGTGTAATTTTTTATGTAATAGAGTTTATCTTTTTCTTTATTGCTTCAAACTTTCATTCACAGTTAGCAAAGCTTCTCTACTTCAGAGTAATAGAAGCATATACCCATGTTTTCTTCTAATACTTGTATGCTCTACTTTTTATACATTTAAATGTCTGGTCCATTTGGAACTTAATGCTGTAGTTATGTAGTATTTTATGTAGTATCTAATGCTGTAGATATGTAGTATTTAGAATGAGCACAGTTATCTTTTTTCATATGACTCTGCCATTCTCTCAGTATTTATTTAAAAGTTCATTGTTTTGCCCACTGATTGGGTATGCTGCCTTTATCATATCCTAAGCTTCCATATAAAATTGGATCTATTCATGCGTCAAGATCAAATTGTTTTCATTATAGAGGATTTAGAGTGTGTTTTAATGTCTGGTAGGGCTGGTAGCTCCTTCACCATCTAACCCCATCTTGTTGGGAGATTTTTTGGTTTTATTTTCCAGAGCATTTATGGCTATTCTTCCTTATTCTCTATGAACTTGTCATTTCAAGTCAGTTTGTGTATCAAATATCAGAGCTTTTTGTTTGGCTCATTATTACTTTTTCCTTGCTACATGGACATTTCTAATTGGAGGATTTACAGTGGTCTATGAAAGAGAAATTTCCTCCTGAGTCAATGGAATGGATTTAACTATCCCACTTAAGCCAATGGAGAGGTAGGATTCCATTAGGCTTGCTCTCTTTAAGAAATGAGTTGTTTGGGTTACTTGCACCCCTTGTTTCTTCTGAGCTAATAATCAGTGAAGTCCCCACCTGTGCCACTGTCTCTGCATGTTTGGTTAAATGTTTTCATCATTAGCTTTTATTCAGCCTTTTGGCTATAAAACTCCGTGCTTTCTTCAGATTTCATTGCAAAAACTAGTTGTTATCTTTGGAGCTCCTAAATTATGAGGGACCAGATACATTTGTTTCCTACTATACAGTTAAAAATAGGCCTTTGATAGAATCTCATGGTGGTTTACCATCCACCCAAAGCAGCACAATTGACTCAAGTGACTCAGCCATTATTGCAACAGGGAGTTCTGTTAGTTCACAAAATGAATATACAAAACTCAGTCATTTTCATATAGAGGCAATTAGAAAATATAATGGAAAACAAATTCCATCACAGTGGCAAAAAATATAAAACTCCACAGAAGGACCTAAATAAAGATGAGTTTGAAATAAGTACTAGGCCATACAGTACTTGTAGTCGGGATAGCCCTGTGTAACTGATGGTCCCAGTATCTCAGATTTATGGGCTCAATTGTTTCTTGATATGTGAATAAACTGGCTCTACTCCATGCTTTGTGGACAGTCTGACCATTTCTCAAAAATCTCTAAGCACTTCCAGAGATGATTGAGGGGCATATGTTCCTCTTGATCTATGTAGACTGCAGCTATTTCTCTGCTCTCCTCTACTTGATCATTCATTCATTCATTCATTCGTTTATGCACTGTACACTTATTGAGTATGTAGCATAGCCTAAGTACTCCATAGATGCCCACTAATCATTACTCATGGCTCCGGTGGTTCCTCTGTTCCTGGGCACCCTTGACTTGAGACACAGTGCCTACTCTTTCATTGCCCAGCTGAGCGCCCACAGTACAAGGCTGGTTTGTGTAAGACTTTTGCTGAGGTTTTCAGGATACTTGTGGTAGCTAATGATTGTGGAGGAGAAGGAAGACAGATGTATGTAAGTACAAACAGCATAAAAAAGGAGCAATGAAAAATTAAATATTACACATCTTAAAGTTTACGGGTCATCCCGTGGAGAATTTCTCACTTTATCCTTTATTCTTAGCTCTCACCTGCGGCTGTCTTTTGGAGTTGCCTCTTTCTGTTTCTCCACATTACTTATTTACCATCTCAGCCTCTCTGACTTCTGGATCACTTAACCCCTCTTAGCCTTTGAGAACCCAAACCTATTATTTTATAATGGAGACTAATTTAACTATCTTTCTCCCCATCTTACTCATCCAGATGCTACTGGGGGGAGGAGGGGAGGGTCCTTTCGTTTTCCTAACCAAAGAAAGCATTGAGCTACTATCCCACCCTCCAACCCCAAAAAAGGGTATTTCTCACCCTCTGAAAAGAGTTTTTCTTATCTTGAGAGCTACAATCTAACATATTTATTTTCCTCCTCACCACATTTGGATTTGGAAGAGATCACGTCTTTCCCAAATTAATAAGACAAGTAGAAGATAATTCCAACTACAATCCCAATGATTATTTTTCTGGAATTTAATAAAATGAACTCAAAATTAATTTGGGGGAAAAACAAGCTCAAAGAACAAGACAAACCTTAAAAAGAAAAGTAAAAATGAAGGACTAATTCTACCAAGAGTAATTTAAGCAATACTTATAGTGGAAACAAACAGAGAAGTAAAACACTATACAAAGTCCAGAAACAGATCTAAAGGAAATAAAAAATACCAAAAGAAAATACAGTCAATTATTTGTGTCATCGTGGACTAACGAAGGCCTTTCTAACCATGGTAATGTGTGTGTGTGTGTGTGCGCGCGCGCGCGCGCGCACGTGTATGTATCATTCTTACAAAAAAAGACAAAAAAACATCGCTTCTCGGCCTTTTGGCTAAGATCAAGTGTAGTACAAAAAAAGACAAAAAAAAAAAAAAACCCAGCATGCTTTACAACATGAATGAACCTTGAAAACATGCTAAGTGAAAGAGCCAGACACACAAAAAAACATGTATGATTCTATTTTTGTGAAATGCACAGAATAGGCAACTCCATAGATTAGTAGTTGCCAGGGACTGGGGAGATGGGATAATGGGAAATGGCTGCTAGTGAACATGGGAGTTTCTTTTCAGAGTGATGAAAATATTCTGGAATTAGATACTGGTGATGGTTGTCCAACTTTCCAATACATTTACAACCACTCAATTATATATTTAAAGGCTGAATTTTATGACACATGAATTATAGCTCAATAAAAAAAATAAAGATAAATCAGTTCCACTTTGAGTATCATGAGAAAAAAAACAAAACACCAGCATGCCAGTAGAGAATGGTTAAAGAACATGTTCAAGAATAAAGTATTCAGTGACACCTGTTAAAGATGGTAGGACAGACTTTATTCTGGACCATCTAGAGATAGGGACCCCTGCAGTGGGATTTTACAGTGTGGGAGAGAAATTGGGCTCAAATCCTAATACAGCACTGGCAAGTGAGAATTTAGCAAGGGCCAGGGTTGGAGGTCATTGGATGGAGTATTACTATGAAGAAACAGCAGGGAGGTACTGGCTAACCTGACCTCTCAGGATTCTTCCTGAAGACAGACCAAGGGAACCATCTCCTGCGGGTGGTGGAGAATGAGGGACCTGATCAGATAGTGAGGGTGGAGGGTTCTGGTTAAATGACTTAGCGGGGTTCTTGCTAAAACTAGGTTTTACAGGGAAGTGCACGGAAGGACCCAGGAAGAAGGGTCAGGACCCTGATAAAAAATCTTTGTCAAATGTAAATTTAAAACGTTTTAAAGACAAATGATTAATAAACATATAAAATATCAATTAAAGCAATGAGATGGAATATTTGCCTGTTTACTTGGCAAAGGTGGAAAGAAATTATAAATTTTCATCATTGGGTAGGTTGTAGTCTATATACTGGTATTGATGAAGGTCGATTTGGCAATATACCGTAACGGGGGTGCCAAAGCAATATATACACGTGACTTGTATTCATCTTTTGTTATCGGTATATATTAAGTATCACAATTTCAATACAATCTTTTCCTTTCTTAAAATGTGGATAATTCTTTTGGCACCCTCTGTATTTTAAAAGCCATAAATTGTGTCCTTGTGATTCCATTTCTAGGAATTTATCCTAAAGACTATATACCATTGAAAAGAAAGTAGCAAAGTAATAGTCACAACACAGGGAGATGTTTCAGCTGCTAGGGAGAAAAATTAGAATGTATAATACATAAAATGAGACAGACCCATAGAAGTGCACACATGAAAGGCTGGGGGTAGGTAATTTGTGTTTTCTTGTGTATTCTTATCTGTATTTTCAGTTTTGCTATATTTTCCAAATATTCTGTACTAGACGTATCTTATAATCAGAAACTAATAGAAAAGTTGTTTAATATAATATAATTCCAGTGTGGCGAAGTTTTTGGGGTTGGTTGGTGACATCGTAGTGGAAATGAGATTAGAAATTTATTTCTCCTGTTTCAAAACTAGAGACTCAAGGGAGATTAATTGAAAGCCCTCAAAAGTCCCAAATCCAGATTCTTACTCTCTATCTAGTTACCAGTATAAGTTTCTTTCAATGGAGTGTGTAGTTTCAGGATTTGATCAATTGATTAATTGGAAGTTGTATAACATAGACTGTTGTAAATGAAACTGTGGTGTATCCATTCCAAGAATTTTCCCCTTCAGAATCGGGTGTTTTAGGCTCTACAACCAGGATTCTGCTGAGTGGAGTTCCTTCTGATTATGGACTTGAATTATGTTCCCCAGATGTAACAATGTTTTTCTCCCAATTTCCTAGACAGAATCATGAATAAACTGAAGGACAAGAAGGACCAGATGATACCATGAAGAGAAGTTTACAGGCCCTCTATTGCCAACTGTTAAGTAAGTTGATATTTATATTGCTTTTTTCCTAGAATATACCAATGTCATTGTTTTTCCAGTGCCAAAAACTTATACACTTTCTGGGGGAAGACCAGGGTTTGGTCAATGAGACTGGACAGTAAATTTTCCCTCTGCTTTGTCTAGGTACTTAAAATATCAAGCATTAAGTTATTCCATTGCCATGGGTATCAGCTGTAATGTAGACTCTTGCAATAATTCTAAATGTTCATGTTAATCATGGTTAATTCAAGAATGAGTGTCAAAAACATTATTGCTCTTGTGTTTGTGGCAAAATAAAGGATGTTCCTGTGTGACCCTCTGTAGAGTGCATTCATGTGGAGAGGGAATCGTAGGCTGTGTTTTGTGGATTTTGTCACATACAACCTGTAACCATGTAGTGTTTACACAGCCTTTGACTTAGAATGTTTTGCATAGTTCTGCATGTTCTTAAATACTGAATAGTAAAAATATGGTTTCTTTACATTCGGTGGTAGAATGAAGAGTGTTTCATTATGACTTTCTGCATGTTGCTTCTGTGTTTTGAGGATTTGCCACAAAGTGCCAGTGGCCGCTTAGTTAAGCCTGTATCGCCTTTGGGACTGGAATTGTTAACGAACGAATGTAAAAACCAATGCCAGTTGGTGAGTTTGATGTCAGATTGACTCGCTTGGGACAACAGGCATCGGCCACTGCCAGTCAAACAAAAGCCGTTGAGTTAGGAAAACTTGAAGTCCATTGTGTTTGTCTGGTTCTTGCTGAGGTAAATAGAGGACCTGTCTTTTCTAGGCTGAGTGGCTCCTTATTAGCTTTTGCCAAGAAAATAACATGAAAAGAGATTGAGATGCAAATCAGTTGGCCCTTAGAATTTAGCAATTCAGGTTATATTGCACCCCCAGTGCAAAGCACTTTATCTACAGACAGCATTCTGGTTGTTATTTTAATTGACTCATTTCTGCTACTGAATTCTAATCCCAGAAACACAGACCACGTCAGCCTGTTTTCAGCCCAGTGGAACTTCGCCAAGAGTTACAGGGATTCTCTCATGTTCTTTTTCTATGTATTCTATAGGACTGTGGATTTGTTGTGGCCTTTTTTTTTTTCTTAAATGATAAGCTTGCTTGTTAGAGAAAAGGCTTTACAGATTGAAGAAGCAATGTCATCAAGAAATGATTAACTCTACCTTGATGGGTGAAGGGATATTTGAAGGATAAATAAAATTACACACACACGCATACACATACTCCCTCAAGAAGGGGAGGCAGGCTTTGCAGGCAGAAGAAACAAGAAATGAAAAAGAGCATAGTGAATTTGGGAGGCAGCAAAATGTTCAGGTTCACCGATGCTGATTATATGCCCCTAAATTTACATAATATTAGGTTGGTGCGAAAGGAATTGCGGTTTAAAAGGTTAAAAATAATTGCAAAAACCGCAATTACTTTTGCACCAAGCTAATAGTGGAAGGTCAACTATTATTTGAAAGACATCAAGTAAGAATATTCTATGGTTCAGAGCCAAGTCTTATGCTATAACAAGAGTCCTCCTTCCCAGTGGAGCATATGTGAAAGGTGAAGGGGTTTTCCTCAAAGATCGTCTGAATAGCTGCAGAAATCTACTTGGTCTTGACACTTCCATTGCAAGTTTGCCTAGAAATGCAGGCAGCCTGAGTAGGCAATTTCCTGCTGGTTAGGAGGAAGGTAGATAGTGGCCTTTGATAAACCATCCTGATGACTAGCTTACCTGAGTGTGGGCTGGGGGCCAGCTTTGTCCAGAGCTGGGAGGGTGGAGCGCTTGGGCACTAGGTCAATTAGTCTGACTCCAAAGCATAGTTTTTCACAAGTTCACTGAGATGAAGGGCTGTTATTTATAGCATTTTAACTTCTCATAAGAGCAATTGGATACATAGAAAAAGCGCAGATAACTTAAACTCTGACATGCCTACACACGCATACACACAAAATAGCTCATGTATGTCATTGGACAGCTAATTACTGAGTCACGCCTGGGTTAACATTGTCCTCACACAGAATGTTTTTTTCAGGGTCTAAAATAGGCTTGAGAACTACAGATTCAATATGAATTAATATGTTACTTCACATAATTCAGCAAACTAATGTTTTGAATTTGGGGGAGAAAACCTGATAAAGAATGTTCTGGTTATCTTTTGTTGCGTAACAAACCACGCCAAAACTTTGTAGCCGAAAGCAACAACAGTCATTTATTTTGCTCACGAATCAATTTGAGCAGGGGTTGGCAGAGACTCTGCTCCAGTGTCTGGGATCCAGGCTGAAATGACTCTTAACAGTTGGAGGCTGGAACAGCTGGGACAGCCAACATCTTTTTTCCCTGAGGCCTTTTCACAGGACAAAGTGCGCCTTCCCGCAACATCGTAGCCTCAGGGTTGTCAGACTTCTTACCTGGCAGCTCTTGGCTATGAGGCCAGTGCAAAACCTCCAAGACTTCTTATGAATTAGGCTTAGAAGTCCCAGAATAAATACTTCAGTTCCATTGCATTAGCCAAGGAAGTCACGAAGTCCAACCCTGATTTAAGGGGAGAGGGATTGGATTCCTCCTCTCAAAGGGCAGAATAGTAAGAACTTGTGGTCATCTTTAATCTTTAGTCTACCACAGAGAATATGTTTAATAATAAAAAGGAAAACAAACCAACCAAGCAGTTACTTACTAGTGGACATGAGCCAGTTCATGAGGCATTGTAATCTTCAGAGAGGCTACACCCTCTTGAGTACCTACTGTGTTCACAGATGTCTGCTGATCAGTTCAGCTGCATTATCTCATTCATTTCAGAGTACATGCTTCAAGGTGAAGTGTTACCCGTGAGTAAATTAAGAACTTGCCCATGGTGACCAGGCAGGGAGTGATAGAATTGGAATTCACACCCAGATCTCTGACCTATTTGTTCATGCCTGCTTTTTCATCCTGCCTGACACCTCCACCACACATAGGAAAAATCAGCCGTGTGTCCACTTTGTTGTCCCTATGGCTAGACACAGGTGGTTCTAACCTGTGACCAGTAAGGTGTACATCTTATTAGTGATGTCAGGTGAGGCTAAAAAAAAAAAAAAAAAATCCAGGCTCCCTCAGGATCACTGCAACAGTCATTGGGGCTTGTGTGTGCCTGATAGGGGCTGACGGATGCAATCTTTGGCAGGCAGGGCAATTGAAGTTTTAATGTTTTACTTTTATTGTAACTGACTGTCTCTGCCTTTGTTCTGTCGCTGGGCTCCATTCCACAATGCAGTACTGAGTGTCTCATCCTGCCAGCTTTAGCCCTTTGGGAAGGTTTAACACTCTTTATATGGTACCTTGGAACAACCAGAAGCCTGAGGATGAGGGTCGTGGCAGAAACCTTCATGGTTATCTAAAAACCAAATGCTGCATTCGATTTTCTTTCTTAGACCTAAGTAAGAAAGTAGATGTGAAGCTAGTGCTAAGAGTACCTGGGTTTCTGAGCTGCAGACCAGTGCTCAAATCCTAGCCCCACCACTTACTAGGTGGCTCACGTTTGGTAAGTTCCTTAACCTCCATGTGCCTCATATGTAAGATGGGATATTACCACCCACTACAGAAGATGGTACTGAGTGAGAGATACCATGGCGTATAGAAGACCTACAATAAATGCCAGTTCTCTCATTGAGCCTTCTGTCTGTAAGCGAGGGGTGCAGCCTAACCAGGAACTCTACTATAACTAACGTTCACACGGGACTTTTTGGTTCACCCAACATTTTCATAGAAGTTGATCCTCACAGCTCACAAGGCAAGTGCAACATTAATTATCATTGATCCCATTCTACAGAAAAGGGAGTTGACGTGATCAAGGCTGCCTTTCCCAGGCCATGTCACAATTTTTTTCACAAAAGTAACAATGGAAAGTAAGGGGCCTCATCACAAACCTTTAAGAACATGCCACTGCTGGGAAGGCGCTGAGTCCCAAGTTAGCAGATTTGGTCTTTGCCTGGGTACTGTGTGCTGGAAATTGTGTTACTTCGTTGTTAAGATGACTAAGCCAGTTATTCATGAGCTTATGAAAATAAGAAGTTTCTATATACCAATATCCATTCTGATCAAGGTTGTTTGGGTGCTTACTCAGATAAAGGAGTGGTTAGGCATAGTAAGTTCAGTGTTTGCTCTACACCCAGGTGTTTGTATGTCTTACTTAAATTGAGCTCTGTATTATTGTTGGTACATCTCGCTTGCTTTTCCATCCTCTGCATATACTGGACTTTGTTGAACACACAAAGTAACCCTTTGCTCAACCCAAAGAACTGTCCATAGGCTCCTATCGTACTCAAAAGGAGGAAGAGAAAGAGAACTCCTGGTGTGGATTTGGGCCCCTAACCTGTAGAATTTAGAAGGAAAAAGATACCATGTTTTCTGCTCTCTTTACTAAGGGTATAGGGAATTGTGTCCTGGTCTTAGACTTGAATTATACTTATGTGTGCCCTTACGCATACATACTCCAAAACCCGTATTACCCATCTTTCTAGACTTTTCCAGGAGTAGTGGGAAGTTAATTGGGTGTAGAGTTCATTTCTGATGGGATGATCTGTTTCTCATCTGATCTCTGGGACTGAGCAGAAGCCCCTAAAAATACTGTAAGATGAGAAAACTGCCTTTGGTGCCTTTTCAGCTCTAACTGGCCCTCTCACCAGCCAGCTATCCAGTGACCTTATTCTTCTCTCCAGTCACGTCTTAAACTAGAAATATCCATATAAGTAATATCTCCCACAAGGATTAGTATTTTTCCTCTCTTGTTCTTTTATGCTTATCTTCCCCCCATAGCAGACCCAAAGTCCCCACCATGGTACCTACCCATGCGAGTCGTCCTACAGTGGTCTGTGATGAGAAGTTCTCATGTGTTCCATTAAGATGTAAGGCAATCTGACTAAGGTGTGCTTCATTGGTGAAGGAGACTTAAGGAGCTTCTCCATAATGCAAGGATATTTGAGTTTTTTAAAGAAATCAATTTTACCTTCTTAAGGCAAATGCTATTTTGGTATCGTTTTAAATGGTATTAAATATAGCGGTTTAGACAGGTAAGCTTCCCAAGGCCTCTCTATTTGTCTGGATCTCCTTGAGTCAGGGGTCTGGAATCTTTTGATCATTTCTGTCTCTGGCTCATTCCTTTCCTCTTTGGCCAGCTAAAACCAGAAATGATCTGATGCCTTATCTGTGCCCTGTCATCATGACCGTCCACCCAGATTTCCAACCCTGAACACCTGAAGTCATCCTTGGCTTGTGCTTGCCCCCCCCACCAGGGTGCCTGTGGATACCAGCTCCCATGGACTCGAACATGTTGTGAATCCATTCATTTCTCTGAATACCTACCGTCTCTTCTGAGTGATGGACTTCTTGTGGTCTTGCCTAGGCTCTTTTAATACTCCCTGTTTGTTGCCCTATTATTCTTAGGCCCCTCTTTCTAATTCATCCTCGTATTACTGCAGAATTAGCTGCCTGTCATCTGCAGATAACCTTTCAGTGGCTTTGCAGTACTAAGCGTAGCAGTTCTCATAGAGTGGTCCAAAAACCTCTGGGGATCCCTGAGACCTTTTCAGGAAGCCTGTGAAGCTCTCCCTTTTCCAACTACATATCTTTATGAAGCTATATTTTCTTCACACATCATACTTCAACTCTTTCACAACAGGTTGAATGCAGGAGCTGACATGAGAGCCAGCTAGTTTTCTTTCATAACCAGATATTTAAAAGATTTACAAAAAGGTAAAGCAATGGCACCTTTCTCACTAATTTTTTTGTTTCAAAAAATAGTGGTTATTTGATCTTTAAAAATGTCATTTGTTAACATGTAGTGAGTTTATTGTATTTAATGAATTAATATTTTTTGTTTCCCAGCTTTAATTTTTAATATAGTAAATATGAGTAGATATAACCCATGTAAACAAAGGCTCTTTGTGGTCCTCAATAATTTTAAGAGTACAAAAGGGTCGTGAGACCAAAATGTTTCAGAACTACTCACCCTATAGGATAAAACCTAAATTCCTTAGGTTAGCATTCCAGACTGGATAAACACCATGTGTTCTGGTCTCGCACTACCTTTTCCACCTCATCTCTCACGACTTTTCTCTTTCATGCCCCCTACTCCACACACACCCCACTTTATTCAGTGGATGCCCACAGTGTGCTCCAGCCACCACAACTGACATTTCATCCCCCACAAAATATGTAGCTTGGGTACGCATTTACTTGTTTTCCTGTCTTCTAGCTCCTTGAGCATGGGGACTCTATTTCATTCATTCCCCTATCTCCACTCTAATCTAGAGCTTGAAGCATGGTAGGACTCAATATAGGCTTAATGTAATTACCATATTTCATCAAATCTAAGAGTTCATTAATTGTAAGATATGTTATTATTTTATAAACCACTCAAAAAGAAAAACATGGCTGCTTAAACTATAAAAGTATCACACACCATCAATTACATGTTACAGTGTGGAAACACATGTATGGGTAAAATGAAGAATTATTAGGGTAGATTATGGCTAATTGGGTTACATAGTCCCTGGGTTTCTGCCACTACGTTCTCCTTTAGGACTAAGTCTCAGCAAACGCATCTGTATTCCAGCTCCCACCCTAGGGAGGCCCAGTGTGACAAAGGAACTTCCCTTTGGAAGCTGGAGAGAGATCAGAGTAGCTGGGTTGTCACTAACTGAAGTTGGCTCATGTAGTCTGTCTTCATGGTTTGTTTCTCCTGATAAGTGAGAGGAAATTTTCCCTGA
Source organism: Rhinolophus hipposideros (assembly GCF_964194185.1). NCBI lineage: Eukaryota > Metazoa > Chordata > Mammalia > Chiroptera > Rhinolophidae > Rhinolophus > Rhinolophus hipposideros. Next base: position 34,896,699 of record NC_138060.1, on the reverse strand, counting down.
GGTAAAGGGGAAAGAATTGATGTAAATCGTAACTGACGTGGTTTTTAGGCCCAAACAAGTGTTAACTCTAGAAATGTAGGCTCTTTTAGATGTTACAAGCATTCATAAAGATTTTGCATTGTGTGTGGGTGTGAAACGAAGGATCTTTATTTCCTCCTCCTTTTCTGCCATTGAAGGTGTCTTCCTTGCCTTGTACACTGCATGGTCATAACCTCCATAGAGCGAGACAGTGTGCAGCCATGGTTAAGGTCTAAGATTCTGGATTAAGATCGCTTGGGTTCCAATCCTGGGTTACCACAAATTCTTTTCCATGTGATTATTACCCCTTTCCATAGAAAGTCTAACTGAGCAGGCCTCCACTGCTGAAAAGCTGTGGGACTGTCTGTTACCACCCCTTGCAAACCTATCACTTCTGAGTCTATTAAGACTCTGCTCCTGAGGAAATAAAGGATCATGTTCCATTTAGGAGCAGAGAGCAGTTCATCAGCCTTTAATTCTCTCGCACTAACCCCCAGTGGCTATAAGAATGGTAATGACACGTTGGTCTTCAGTCAGCATTATGGAAATGGAGGCATCCATTTCATCGACACTGCAATTCAGTATTTTAGACTGGATTACTCTGATTGGCTTTCATCAATGTTTCTCAAACCTACCTGCACATTAAATTCTCTAGGGGAGGTTTAACAAATCCCCTTTCCTGGCCAGACTCCACCCTAGATCAGTTAAATCAGAATGAGGGTAGGAAGTGTGGAGCCTGGACATCAGGTAATTCTAATGTGCAACCAGAGTTGAGAATCACTGGCTTAGAGCAGTGGTTTTAAAGTTAATCTTCCAGCAGAATCACCTGGAAGGCTTGTTTAAACACAGATTGCTGGGCCCTACCCCCAGAGTTTCTGATTCAGTAGACATGGGATGGGCACAATCATTAGCATTTCTAAATTTCCAGTGATGCTAAAGCTTTAGTCCAGGGATTACACTTTGGGAATCACTGTCTTAAACTTGTGAAGGACTGTTTTGGAGCAAGAGGTGCTTTCAGCTTCCCTGAATCACTTGAGCTACCTGGTGGTAAAGTGGATCTTGGAACCAAACCTGGATAAGTTAGGAAGAGGAGAGTCAGAGAAGGAATCAGAAGAATGACAGTGTTGTAGGGTTAGGAACTGTTAGAACTTGGGGTTTCATGTTACTCTTCAAGATACACTGGAAGTTTTTATTCTGTTTTAGGATGAGAAGGGCACAAGGAATGGACTAGCCAGAGTTAAAAAGCAAAGGGAAAACACGAGTGGACCGTGGCTCTGTTCACTGCAGTGGTCTCATTTTAGAACTTGATTTTATAGGACTTGTCTTCCTCAACTTATGCTGGATAATTCTTTTGCAAATCAAGAATTTGAGACTGGGTTATTTTTTCATTAAGGAAAGATTTACAAATGTTCTCTAGGGAGAACAGGTTTCTTTGATTCTAAAGGATAAGTCATTCACACAGAAAAATTGAGGAAGTAACACTTTCAAATGTGACAGTAACCTAAGGAGTTTAGGTCCTTAAAGGTGTCATGTTGATTTATTATAACATCTTATACATTTTAAGTTGTAATTTTTTAATTTACATAGTCAACAACTCTTATGCTGACTAAACAAACCTTAATAAGACTTTCATATTGTAAGCAGTGCCAGTGAAGATTGAGAAATAAAATATTTTAAAGAAATTCTATTTTGTGACTTTCAGGTACATTCCACTATATGGCTGGCAGGAATGAAGGTGAAGGAAGTCATGCTCACACTCAAGAAAGCTATTGACTAATGCAAATTTAAATGTTAAGTCTTAATTAAATTCAAATTTCTATATGAAAGTACTTTTGCTAAAACATGTGGTGGGAGAGAGCATAGAATTTGGATTTTAAGGATGCACTTTGAGCTCTTTTTTCTTCTCTTAGTAGTTATGTGACTTTGCACAGAGTACTTAACATCCCAGAGCTGCCTCATTTTCCTTAACTACAGTACATAGATGGTGAGTATAATATCTACCTTGAGGATTGCTGTGAAAGATAAATGAGAAGGGTATAAAAACATCTCGTAAGTTGGAAAATGCCTTCTAAACATGGGTTGTTGTTTCACTACTGTCTTTACTTAAATAACTTAGTTATTTCTTTTGTTGTTAAATTGTACTATGGTTCGCAAATCCTGCTTTAAAATTTAAAAAAAAGAAAAGAAATATGAACGTCTAGCATGTCCTCACCCAGATTCCAATTCAGTAGAACCCTCATTAATGCACATAAACCTCATCAAAGGGGGCTATTCTAACAGGGGTGTTTCTAACTTAGTAGGATCTGGTAAAATTCTGCAAGATTGTTCTGCGTAAGAGTAGTTTGTACAACATTTTTTAAATGAAGAAGGATTGTTTTTTGGCAACTTTATGTTGGCTTTCTAATAAAACTTGTCTGAAAGTTTTCTGAAACATTTAATCATTGCCTTTACAAATAGGGTGGACATGAGATTCTTCAGGCTAGAATCCAAGAAGCTCCCAAAACCTAAGACACATTGCCTTTGCAGTGTCTTCTTTTATATCTCCCTCTTCTATTCACCCATCCCCCTTCCTTTCCTTTGTGTCGTTTCCATCAGCAGGCTCTCTCTCTTTTCTTTGCTCTTCCCCCTCGGAAGTTTTTGAGCCTTTGTCTTCCAAGAGATAAATCCTTCATCTGCTGCATATGTCCAAACAGTTCCTCACAAGTGAATCCCTTGCCTTTGTTTTGCCTTTGTTCTGAGCCATGGCCAGTCTCAGTACTTAGTTCCTTCTGAGCATCATCATCAGTTTCTCCATCTGTAAAATGTATTCATTTCCTATGGTTGCCATAACAAATCATCACAAACTCTCTGGTTTAAAACAACAGAATTTGTTTTCTCTCACATTCTGGAGGTCAGGTATCTAAAATCAAGGTGTCAGCAGTGCCACAGTCCCTCCAAAGGCTACAAGGGAGAATCCTTTCTTGACTCTTCCATTCTGGTGGCTTCAAGATGTTCCCTGGCTTGTGGCTGCATCACTCCAAACTCTGCTTCTGTCTTCACGTGGCCTTCCCCTCTTTTCCCTGTTTCTCTCCTCTGTATGTCTCTTATAAGGACACTTGTCATTGGATTTAGGGCTCACCTGGATAATCCAGCATGATCTCATCTCATGATCTTTAACTTAATTACATCTGCAAGGGCACACACTCTTCAAATGAGGTCACATTTGCAGGTCTCAGGGTTAGGATGTAGACATAACTTTTGAGGGACCACCATTCAACTGACTATAGCATGATATTTCTGTGCTTCATACAGTGGCCAATATAAGTATATCCAGCACTTAGCACAGTGCCCAGTTCAGACTAGGTGCTCAATAAGTGGTGGGGTGGGTCAAGAGGTGAGTAGGAGATGAAGAAATGGAACTAAGGAGTTTATACAGCTTTTCGGAGAAGTTTTACTAGAAAGTGAGGGCAAAAGAGGGCTGTAGCTGGTGGTGAACAGAGGACTGAAAGTTTCAAAACACAGCGGTTTGAGCTGGTATAAAAGTTCCCAGGAAGGGTTTGCAGGCACTGAGTGCTGTGGGACTGTGGGCTTCAGAGGATGGGAGGTCCCCATTGATGATGAGCCCCCACAGCAGGAACAGCTCTCAAAGTGATTTCTGTGCCCATATGCAGTTGGTGCACAGGGTGTGTTTCCTGACCTTGCCAGTGAGTGCCAGTGCTGAGTACGTAATTGTGCCATGTTTGATAAAAAGAGGCCAGAATGAGATTTATTTCCCTAAATTGTGATCAGTGAGTCTGGTTACCACTAGCATAAGCGCTTTAATGATTTCCCTGACATGTTCTCTCAAAATCAGGCACCTCTCTCCCTGCGGGGCAGAGCCCAGGCTCTAGGCTCCAGTCTGCTCATTATAAGGGGCTCAAGAGAGAGCCCAGAGCCCTCTGGGATGCAAAGATACTAGTTTACTTTGAAGTCCCCCTGTTCCATGAAGAAACGAGAGTGTGACCACTTTACCCAAAAGGCAAATAAGAAAAGGTCAAGGAGTCACCCAGATGGGGGGGGGCCAGTATCGTTCCCCAAATACCTGCTAGGTCATTACCCAGCATCCCTGGTTGCAGGAGGAGATGAGTGAGAAGGGAGGGTTGGAAGCTCTAGAGTGGGGCACTTGAGCAGAGATAGTAGTAATTATTACGAGTCCAACTGCTGGCCTGGAGGTCATTATGAGGCATGGACAGCCCCCCGGGTTTGGGAAGTGCCAGCTTGGAAGGAAGCCTGAGTGGCTGGGCAGCTTTCTTGTCTGAATGCGTGGGATCACATGTAGGCAGCTCTCAGCTTGGCATAGGAGAAGCCCTGAGGGTGGAAAAAGGAGGCTCAGACAAATATGGTCTTTTTATGTCATCGGTATGTTATTGTTATTTTAACCAGTGGTAAGTGCAAACTAATTGAGCTAAAAAATAAAACATAATACTTATTTAAATAGCTTAGCTATAGAAATTCCATATGGGAAAAGTGTCTCATATTTCACCCAAAAGTCAGTCTGCCATTGTCAGGACATTCCGTTTCTATTTTGGTGAGTGTCTTCAGTTGGGCTCCCTGGAAGCGGACCTTGAGCCCTGGGACAAAGAGTCCTGAGAAGCGAGGTGTTAGGACGCGGTCCCGGGAAACCACAGGAGCATGGCGTGGGCCTGGAAAGGGGAGACCCAGCAAGGACACAGTGTCAAGCAGAGCCCCACAGAGGCTGACCTGGGCTTCGTCTCTCTTGTGAGCTCTGGTAAGAGTACAGGTCACACCTTGAATTGTGCCCATCACAGGTGACAGAGCTGAAGTGTCGTATTTCTGGATCTTTGGGTCACTAGACATGCCAAGTACTGTTTAAGCACTTTAAATTAGTGACTATGCATTATCATGTTGAATACATTTGACACATGTAAAGCATTTGGAACAGTGACATAAGTGTTGGCTTATTACTCTCATCACCATCATCATCTTCCCCTACTCCTCCCATTTCTCTGGACTTAAAGTAAAACCTCATCTCTCTTCTGTTCCTAGGACCTTGTTCTCATTATCATGGATCATGTAACAAAAACGAACTATTGCATCTCTCTCCTTTCCCCACCGGTCACCCTCCTAATTCTCATTCTTTGAGAACCAGTCTGGAGTTCTGTCTGAGGGTTGGAGGTGGCCAGTGAAGGGCTGATCATGAAGCCATTTGTCATGTGGTCCCTTGGTTAGAGACGTAATTAAAATCTCCCCCCCACCCAGATATGGTCCCATGGGCTTCTTTTGTGCATTATTAAATTGTAGTGATAAATGAGTATGACCAGATATTTTATTCTTTCCCTGGAGATCTTATAGATGTGATCTCATTGGAAATGTTTCTCTATAGATGGAACTTTGGCAGTCATTCCCAATCTGAGAATCTAGATTTCTCCAATCAATGGACACTTCAGAAATACAAAGTTCTGAAAATTAGAAAATTATTTATGGACTTCTGAGAGTTACAGTATGATTATAAAGGACTCTGTGCAGTCTCTGTGCAGAACATCTCTCTGTTCTTGTGAGGAAGCTGGTCCAAGTTTTAGAGAAAAACATTCTGTGTGTGTGCACCAGGGAATTTAGAAGCTTATCTTGTGATGCTGTGTGAGGATGAGTTGGCTAAAAGTCAAATAATTTCATTTTCTTGAAAAGAACAAAAGAGGCATCAGATTGCTAAACTTTAAAAGAGATTAGAGGTCAGGATATTTCGATTTGCTTCCTCTCTTTCATTTTCCAGGACAGGATTTTTATTCCTTAGAATGTATGGAAGTCATAAAATCATACACTTTCAGAGCTAAAAGGAAGGTCCTTTAGTAATCACCACCCATTTAACAGATGAAGAAACTGATGCCATCCTCAGAGGATAAGTGACTTATCCAGGATCCTAGCCTGGTTGATGTGATAGCAGAGGTTCATGCTCCGGTCGCACTGATTTCCTTTTCCTTCCTCAAGTATTCCAACGTATTTCTGGTGTGAGGCCTTTGACCTTGGGGCATTCCCTTCTGAGTGGGTGGGGCTGCTCTCTGCTGTCCAGAACACAGACCAATGACCTCCCAGCAGCTCCCTCACCACCCAGTCCCTCTCCATCACACTGTCCTAGTTTAAGTTCTACAAAGCACACAAAGGTCTCTGATGTTTTCCTTTGCTCTTTATTTCTTATCATCTTCATCTCCTTTTGGAATGCCAGCTAAGAGCCAACAAGCTGTATTCCCAGCCTAGAACAGTGCCCGGCACATGGAAGACCCTCCCCCCAAAAAACATGGTGTAAATGTGGAATGAACTGGACAGAGGAACAATAGGAAGGTTTCTTGGTTGGTCCTATTGTCAGGTGACATTCCATGTACAGAGTATTGGAATTGTGGTCTAGAGCAGCACTGTCTGATAGACATGGAATGTAAGCCACAATTTTAGAATTTTTAGTAGCCACATTAGAGAAAGTGAAGTAGGTGAAATTAATTTTAATATTTTATTTAACCCAGTGTATCCCAGACATTATCATTCCATCTTGTAATCAATATTTTAAAAACAGTGAGGTATTTTGCTTTGTTTTTTTCATACCAGATCTTTGAAGTCCTGTATATAATTTGCACTTATAAAGCGCTTCTCAATTTGGACACTGAATTTCATCAGAAATAGTTGGCTGGCATTTAGAGTTCACAAAATTTACACATGGAAAATTAGATTCACACACTTAAATTTTTTCTAATAATTCAGTGTGTTACCTGTTTTTAAATTTAAATTAGTTAAAATTATATAAAATTTTAACATTGAGTTCCTCAATCACGCTAGCAACATTTCAAGTGCTCACGCCACATGGGGCTAGTGCTGTCCAGGGTCTACACTGGTGGCACCAAACTGTGGTTTTGAAGTTCCCCTGCCTTTCCTGCCCTGCATCAGCCCTGCGGTATGGAGCCTGGTATATGGGGCCTGAAGAGACAGAACACAGGGCCTTATGCCGATAACTGCCTGAGCCTCTCGCCCAATTTCTTGGCCATCATGTTAAGAGACAGGAGTCGGTGAATCCTCTTAAGACTTTGAGAGTAAAGTTGTTCCATTCTGGTTTGTTTTAGAAGCAGGACAAGGTCGGGATTCTCGCACGTATGATCCAGGCTTGAACACAAACCATAGTGCACACATGGGTGCTTCTCTTGAAACAGGTGACATCAGGCTCACGGAGCCCCCAGGGACTGGAAAACACAGAGAAAACGTAGAGCAGAGGGCCTGACCTCAGAGCAGCCCTGCTCGCTCAAGTGGCTGCAATGAGCGAATGCGTGTCCTGCACGCATCCTATGGAGGCACCAAGAATTTCTCTGTACAGGAAGGCTTTTTTCCTCACATCCTCTGCGAGGCCCTGACCTAAGGAGCATCATTCCTTGGAAGAGTGTTTTAAGCTCCTCACCCCTTCTGTGCGCCATCTCATCCTTATTCTGCTTCGGCCCTGGCCTGCTAGTACTGCATCTCCTACAGTTATCAGGGGGCACACATGTTATTTCTCACAGTTTTCCTCTACTTTTCCAGGAGGTCTACATAGTGTGCTGTGAGCTAATTCTACCAGCAACTCCAAAGGAGACTATTTCCTGGTGTGTACATCACTTGGGAGAAGAACAAGGGTCAGTGTTATACTCTGAAACATCGGATGTCACAGGCTTCTGTCATGGCTCTAAGTTAATTACCAAGTGACAGTTCTTATCTGCTAAGAACAGAAGCAGAGTCCCTCTAATTGAGATATCCAGGGTACACATGCCCAACATCGCCAAGGTGCCTGACAAGTAGACAAAGCGAAAGTCTGTCATGGGGAAAACTGTCTCAAATAAATTCCTGAATCACAAACAATTTGCAAGTAGAGCTCTTCCCATATGAACAAGCTATCGAGAATGAAATCCTTAGGAGACATCCCTACTTTAAATCCCTCGCGACAAGCCCTGAGTAGACCATGTGACATACCCTTCTGTTTTCACTATCTTTCAATTGACTTTTATAAGGAACCTACGATGTGCCAGGCCTTACGCTCGGCACTGGGAATGAAAAGACATGAGTCCTTCCCTCCAAGAGCTCCCAGGCTAGTGGAGAGAAAGGCTTCACACAGAGAACCAGAGTACAAATGTGGTTCATCATAATCCTTTATCAGACAATGCGCCTGCTACATGTATGGCTCTGTGGAAAATTCTAGAGGTACAAAGAGATATAAAGCATAATCTCTGCGCTCTGGAAGCTTATAGTATAATCATGAAGACAGGTACAGAAGAGGAAAAGAATACCGTATATTATAGGATATAGTAAGAAGCCACAGGTCAAGCCATGTTCTTAAATCCAATAATCCAATAATAAGTAATGAAGATGACTTTTGATCCAACTTCTGATCCCTCTTTGTACGTTTTCATTGGTTCCAAACTAGAAGAGAGGCAATGATTAGTCCCCGTAACCAGCACTACAACCAAAGGAGACTGACGAAAATAAACCTATTATACTTCATATAAAGTGTTTTCCCTTCTAAAATGCCATTTAGTCATCCTGATGACACTGCTAATAGGCAGCATTTTTATTGCCATAGTACCATTAAGGAAATGGAAACCCAAATAAGCCAAGTGTTGTGCCTTCCCTCCTTGGAGCCAAGTCTTCTTACTCTAAGCCCTGTGTCTTTTCCAGAATCCCACAGCCTCCCATATTTTACCTGTCACAGTGCTTGTGTTTGGAAAACGATGTGACCCACTCAGAATAGTTGTGCCATCTGATTTTGTGTTTCTCCTTGTAGTTTTTTTCAACTTTAGTCAGTGAACTCCTCCAGCCTTCCCCTTGCAATATGCCTCATCTTGTTTTAGCAGCTTTGGTGGTTGGTCTTTTTGTCCTCCCCACCCTCCACCCCCTACGTCTGTTTAAAGAAATAAAACAAACAGTAGCGGCTAGAGGTTTTGGCTCCCAAGTCAGATGTTGGCTGGGGAGTATTTGGGAAAAGAAATATTGCAACCCATTAAGGCAATGGGCCATTCCTTTCATAAGCCGATGAATCTGTAGTTCACTTAGCCTCATTATTTTTTAGCTAGCAAGCTCTGGTTATGCCATCCTTATGGCTATATTTTTAGAAGTCTTAGATTATTATAGCAACTGTGAAAAAAGGATGGGAAAAGAAATCTGGCTCCCAGTATACACCCCGCTTGTTTCTTGAATCAAATTTGTCTTCATCTAGCCCTCAAAGGATGCTGTACCCACCCCTGCTGCTGATTGAAAGCTGCTACCCTTGTGTGGTTGCTGACGAGGCAACCAGATGATGAGAGATGTTTCAGGTTGCTGGCGGCCCTCCTCCTCATCCAGTTGTTTATTCTGGGTACCAGCTAGGAGGGTAGAGGCGGTAAAGGCCTCTAAGATAAGAAGCGTGGACAACTGTGACATCTCCTTCACCATGCCAAGTGAAACATTAACAATTTGTATCGAGTCTGATATGCTAGTCATGGCACTTAAGCCTTGTTCAAGCTGATGTGACAAGAGGAGGAAACAGTAATGGGACAGCCCCACTGTGCATTGGAGAAATTCGGGAAGTAAAGAAACATGACAAACTGTTGGGCTGTATCAGTGCAGCACAGGACAGGGAATGTTAGCCCTTAAACTGTTTCTTGCCCACTATGGTTAATTATAAAAAAGCTTTGAAGGATTTGTAGACGAAAGGGGAATACTCTGAGCTTATACTGAGATTATACTGCCACCTTCTGGGTCCTCTAGCAGCTATCCCTCCCCTACATGCCGCACTGTTCTTTCTGAGGGTTCACCTGCTGTCTCCTCCCCAACCCTGCCTCCACCTTCTGCCTTTGTTTCTCCCCTGGCTCTCCAAGTTCCTGTGGGCCTTAGAACCCTGCCATACATCTGTCAGGATTGCCTACTGAGCACCCATCAGTGTCTTCCCTTAGGGAACTGGATTTTATTTTCCATAAGTCCTCAGCACTGAGGGCCTGCCCTCAACAGACCAGTCACCCAGGGCTGTGATAGGGAAGGCAACTTGGCCTGGAGTCTTCGGGTTTTGCCTGAGCTCTCGTTACCTGTGCAGATGAGGACCTGAGTTATTACACATCCCACTGGCCTTCCCAAGTCGTCACAGCAACCCCATTCATCTCTGGCTAGTGTTCTCCAGCTCCTCCTCCTGCCCAGTCTTGGTTCTTCTTTCACATCATCGCTGGTTCATTGCTGAGGGGCCACTATGCTTTCCTGCCCAGCCTGTCCAACATAGCTCAGTTTCCTCCAATATTTACAGTACGTCAAGAGAAAGGAAAGCAAGATATGGTCATGGGACCAGTGAAAAAAATCTGTTTTGCTTTCTATTTTGTTTTCCCAGGAGGATGATAGAGTCCAGTGCGGGAATCCAAAAGAGAGGTGATAAAAATATTTTGAAGAAGCCTTGGATCCCAGAGTAACACAAAATGAAGAAATGCAGATAAAGGAGTACAAGGAATTAGAGAGGGATCATAGCTGAGTCCAGAGTTATTATAAAGATAAGAGGAAATGAGATCAGGGTGGTGGAAGGCCAGGGAAAAAGATGAGAAAGAGGAAGAAAAATGGGAGACAGAAAATTAGAGTAGAGAGGATGGAGAATTTTTGAAAGCCATCCCTAATCCTATAACTAGAGATCATAATGCTGTGGATAGTTTTAAGTCATTATATTTTATTTGTCATTCAATACAATTTCTGTAACAGAGTAAAAGTCCCCAAAAGCTCAGAATATGGTAGCCTGCATATCCCAGTGATTTGGCAAATATCTTGCAAAATCCAGTTGTTTAACCAGTGAGGCTACCTGCTAACTGCACGAGTGGACTATTGGGGTGAATTTCAGCAGGGGGTTAGGGTAGTAAGTGTATCAAAAGCCAAAGATATCCTGAGAAATAGGAAGAAGATAAAAGCCTAAATAACAAAGTTTGTTAAATTTGCTGAGTCAAAACACTTCCGTACAGTGGATCTGCCCATTGTGCTGAATTATTTATATTAGAAAAAAAGGCAGGAACAAGGAACAACCAGACTTTAGTGATGAGTTTTCTAGTCCAATAGAGACTCCTACGATAGTGACATAACTACTGAGTCTCAGCTGTTGCCATGGCTACTTAGATGCCTCTGGGATAACCCTGATCATCTTTATCCTCTAACTGGTGACATTTCAGAGGCCTATACATCTAATGAGGAACCCAGCTACAGGAAGCAGCATCGTTTTAAATTAACTTTTATAGTTAATAAATTTTCTTCACATTAAGGAATAAAGAGCTTTTAAAGTCTTTGAACAATATGGTAATTTAAGTGATTATCATGCATACAGTAGAAAACTTTTTTTTTTTTTTTTTTTACCAGTCTACTGCTTTGGGTAAGACACTGCAGAATGGTAGTCACACATCTCTATTCTCCTTTGGTTTCTCTGTGTTACTTGACTGTGATGTCTTCTGATTCTTTCCTTAAAACTCTGATTTGTGTGCTCCAGAAATACTGGGTTTCTCCTTTATTTCACTAACCCTGCTTCTCCATCTCTCTTTACTGTTCTGTGTCTAATAGTTCTTCTTCATCTGACATATTATTTGGGGGAGACAAGATCTGTTCTTCACTTACTAAATTTGTTCTCTCAAAGAAAGTAGAAAACTTTTTAATAAGAAAAGGAAAAAAATTTGTTTATGAAAAATACAGTAGTTATATGTGTTTTTTCAAGTTTTATTGTGATATAATTGACATATAACATTGCGGAAGTTTAAGACGTACAACGTGTTTATTTGATACTCTTATAGTATATTGCAAAATGATGACCACCATAGCATTAGTTAACACCTACATCAGGTCACATAATTACCTTTTCTGTTTTTGTTTTGTGTGGTAGCAACATTCAAGTATATGCTACAGTATTATTAACTATAATCACCATGCTGTACATTAGATCCCCAGAAATGATTTATCTTATCACTGGAAGTTTGTACTCTTTGACCCTTATCTCTCCTCCCCCATGGTTACCAACATCCCAGTCTCTATGAGTTCAGCTTTTGGATTCCACATATAAGTGATATCATACAGATTTGTCTTTTTCTGTCTGACTTATTTCACTTGGTAATGCCCTAAAGGTCCATCCTTGTCGTCGCAAATGGCAAGATGTCCTTTTTCATGGCTGAATATTATTCCACTGTGTGTGTGTGATCTTTATCCATTCATCTGTCAATGGGCACTTAGGTTGTTTCCATACCTTGGCTATTGCTAATAACGCTGCAATGAACATGGGAGTGCAGATATCCCTTTGAGATCCTATTTTAATTTTTCTTTGGATATATAACCTAGAAGTGGGATTGCTGGACCGTATGGTATTTGTGTTTTTAATTTTTTGAGGAACCATCATACTATTTTCCATAGCGGCTGTACCAATTTATCTTCTCACCAATGCCCAAGGGTTTCCTTTTCTCCACGTCCTCTCCCAACATTTGTTATCTCTTGTCTTTTCAATGATAGTCATTCTGACAGGCATGAGGTGATATCTCATTATAGTTTTGATTTGCATTTCCCCAATGTTTAGTAATGTTGAGCTCCCTGTCCAGTACCTGTTGGCCTGTACGTCTTTTTTGGAAAAATGTCTATTCACTTCCTTTGCCCACCTATTTATTTATTTGTTTGTTTGTTTATTTATTTGTTTGCTATTGGATTGTCTAAATTCTTTATGTATTTTGGATATGAACCCCTTATCAGATATATGATTTGCAAATATTTTCTCCTGTATACAGGTTGCTCTTTCATTTTGTTGATGGCTTCATGTGCTGCACAGGAGCTTTTTAATTTGTTGTCATCCCACTTGTTTAATTTTGCTTTTGTTGCCTTTCCTTTCAGTGTCAACTCATGTCAAACAAAAATAATTGCCAAGAGTGATATCAAGGAGCCTTTCCCTATATTTTCTTCTAGGGGTTTTATGATTTCAGGTCTTATATTCAAGTCTTTAATTCGTTCTGAGTTTATTTTTGTGTATGGTAAGATAGGGGTTACATGTATTTTTAAGCTTCAAAAATTATGCTTTCTTGGGATGTCAGCAGCATAGCATCCATTAATCTAGAACTGTAATGCTGTATCTTAGTTCTGGATAGGACTATGCTGAATTATAGATCTCTAATGCATTGTATTCTCAATATTAACAAGTCTGTTTGTGCAGTTGGCAGAGACAGCTTCAATAGTCAATCTACAGGATTTTGCAGAATATTTGCAAATCATCAAATGCCAGACAGCTGGGATTTTCAGACACAACGCTTTGGGCGACTTTTACTCTATTATGAAAGTTGTACTGAATACCAAGCATGATGATTGAAAACATTATCATGATCTCTAACTGTAGGGGTGGAGTGACTTTTAAAAATTCTCAATTCTCTAAATTGTCTCCGGTTTTTCTTCCTCTTTTCTCCTTCATCTTTCAAAGCAGAATTCGTTGGCATTGAGCCACTTGCGTGGTCATACATTGTATCACTGACACAAGACTCTCTTAGATTTTGTTTGTTTGTCTGACTCCCTTTGAGGTCTAGTCTTTCATTTGTATAGTGCTGCTGGTATGTCTGGTGGGTTGGTAAACTTCCCTAGGACATCCGTCAGTCCATAGCCAGCCACTCTGTAACCCAAATGGACACTAGGTGGGATTAATAGACAAACATATGCACTCATTTTATTCATTCAACAAATACTTGAGTGACTACTGTATTCTAAGCACTGTATTAGATCCTGTATGTATCCCTTAAAAAGGCAAACAAACAAAAATCTTAAAAATCTTAAACTCCCCAAGAAAGATAACTAAAAATTATCTTTTTGCAAAAAAATTTCAGGGACATCATTAAGACTTACTATGAAGGCACTGCAGAGCATATAATGTATAATGACAGGATTTCTTGTCTTTAAAATAATGTCATACCACCAACAGATATTCATTGTTTTAGTTGGTATAGGACATCTGCTCTAACAAGCAACCCCAAGACCACAATGGCTTAACATAACAAAGGTTTGTTTCTCACTCACACAAAGTCCCCAAGTAGATGTTTCTGGTTGGGTGGCTTTCCTCCAAGATATCAGAAACCCTGGCTTCTTCCATCTTATGATCCCATTATCTTCAATGCCGGCCTCCAAGACCGTCACAGAAGGGGGATAAATTTTGGATGCTTATCCTCCTCTGCCTAGATTTCATCCCATTAGCTAGATCTAACCATATGGTCCACCTAGATGTAAGGGGACTGGGTAATGTCTGTGGTTGTGCAACCACTTCCCAGGAACAGATATACATGATGGGAGTGAAACATGAATCTTGGATTGTCAACTCATCATGTCTATATGCTTGGCTCTACGCTTAAAGCTCTAGGTGGAAGGATAACTAATGAAGAAAATCGGCCCATCAAGCATTCAGTTCTTCTGACAGCCTGTAGTACAGAGTAAAATAAAAGCAATAGGAAAGCTTCTTATTAGGTTGGTGCAAGAGTAATTGTGGTTTAAAATGTCAAAAATAATTGCAAAAACTGCAATTACTTTTGCACCAACCTAATAGAAACAACTAGTTCTAACCAGTGTTGCTATGGAACTCCTACAGCATTGTTTTGCTAATAGTTTTCTGTGATAGAGTTCCGTTATCATCACTGCTGTTATCACCACCTCTGTTGATGAGAGTACCTTTGAAATAAATGAATGACCAAAACCACATTAATTTCAAGTTTTCATAGACTCACGGATGTAAATATTACTGTTCATAGATTGAGAAGGATGAAAGGAAAGTAAAACATGATCCATTTCAACTCCCTGCTATAGTAGTATTAAAAGAGCTGATAACATCTGAGTATGTGAGGTGAATGAAAACAGAGCCATCATCTAAGGTTATTCAAGTTGTGAACTCCTAGGAGCAGCATTCATATTGTAGCTGTGTTAATGGTGTCCTCCTGGAATTAGCTGGCTCTTCTATAGAAGACTGAATGGAAATTTTAGCAGTGAAATGGTTAGGGAGAAGTAGTGTTTTAAATAGTTTATGATGCCATAACTAAGCTCACAATGGGACCCAGCAGAGAACTTTCCTTTTAGATTTTTCTAATATAAGTTCCAAGCAAGTTTTTCTTTAACCTGTGTATAAGGAAGTATTGTTTCCTGTGCAGATATTTCATATTTCTTTAGAAAAATGGAGAGTAAAATCAAGAGGAAGAGAGTTAAGAGTGTAATGAAAGATAAACAAAAGATGGAAGACTCAGAGAGCTATGGCATTTTAAGAATTAAACGAGAAGGTGGGCGAGATCTCTGTGGATCTCTGATCACTTACCTGTAAAATGGGAGGGAAAATGGGAGGCTTAGACTAGGAGGTCTCTGGCATCCATTCCTGTGTACAGTGTTCAAAGAAACATAGAATGTAGAGCAACCTATTGCAGAAGTTGCTATTTTACCCAAGAAATGTTACATAAAACAAGATGAGTAGTTCTGTGGCAGAAACATCTGAGAATCAGAAAAGCTAGATTCCAATACTGCTCTTGATGTTGATTATTTCACATTTCTGAGCCTCAGTTTACCCATTTCTAAGGAGTCTGTTTATCCAACTATAAAAGGAACATTAAAAAAAGAACATCAAGTGTTTTATAAGGTTGTTCTGACTCTTAATATTCTTTGATTCTAGATTTTTAAAAAGGATGGATGTTTTTGCCCTAAAACAAAGAAAAAGTTCCTGAATGCCATTAGGCCTCCACATTGGAGTTAGATAGCATGGGAAAAGCTCACCAAAGAAAAAACATAAGTATAAGGGCATTATGTGGTCTTTTCAGTTGGTCCATCCCAGGTGTTATTGCTTATTAAACATATATTACATTCCTTATGTATGATCAGATGTATACCGAAAACTGAAACACGTGTCACCCTTGTGATAGGCTTTTTGAATTCTAAATCTGTGGGGAGATTTGTTTTGCCAGTAATTAATTTAATTTCACCTGGTTTCATTGTTTACCAAGCTTCCCTTGATTGGCTGATAGTCATCTTCAAAAATGTGGGGTTTTTTAATACTTGAAATTTGCTAAAAGACTAGGTTTTCAATGTTCGCACCACCAAAAAAAGGTAACTATGTGAGATGATGAATAGGTTAATTAGCTTTATTATGGTAATCATTTCACAATATATACACATATGAAAATATCACGGTGTACACCTCAATATATATCATTTTTGTTTGTCACTAATACCTCACTAAAGCTGGGGGACAAAACCAGAAACAAATGTGTTCTGAGCATTTCCTGTGCATGTTGGACTGTTGCAGTCATTGTGAGTACAGGCATGCCTCATATTATTTTGTTTCACTTTATTGTGCTTCACAGATGTTGCATTTTTTACAAACAGTTGGCTGTCCACCAGCAAAAGGATTATGACTCAGTTTATTGCAATAATCACTTTATTACAGTGATCTGGAACTGAACCTACAATACCTCTGAGGTATGCCTGTATTAAAGAAAATAAAGAAAACAGATAATAGGCCTGATCTCGCAGCGCTTCTCATTAATTCCAATAGGTGTGGAAAGTAGGTAATTTAAACTAAATTGCAGACCTGGCTGCAGCCACTTTGGGGATCCTGAACACATCGTGTAAAGGAAAACAAATCATACTGCTATAAAGGAATGTATAAAGGTATTTATTAAATGCTTGTAGGTTGAATGAATGTGCCTAGGAAAACTCCACCTCCGACAAAGGCAACCGATGAAGCAACCTCTCAGTCACTACTATGGCTGTTAGTGGAGAAAAATAGTAATAACAGTAGTCTCCCTGAAGAATTTCTAACCATAGGCCTGCTCTCTTGTGGTTGGGACTTTGAATCCATATGACATGTGCCATATGGGCAACTCCAAGAAGAGATATAAATAAAAATAATTCCAATGGTTAGCCTCTTGTGGGGGCCAGCCAAAACACATGGAAATTCTCCTGGTAGGATAGCATCCTCAACCAAGGGACCTCAGGATACCTACAGATTAACTTCAGCCAAATCTGAGAACTCACTGAAAGTTTACCAAATACATAAGAAAACAAGCTGTGATAGCAGGAGTCAGCAAAGAAGAGGGAGAGAAAGGAATGAGAAGAGCGGGGAGAGAGACAGAATTATTTATTCAGACTGCCAAGAACTTTAGATATTGCAATTATCAGATAGTGAATATGAACTACTGGTTTTCATTCTCGTAATCTAAAGTTTACATAAATTTAATAAATTTATAATAAGTTTATATTAATAAACCTTTTTATTAATAAGATTTTTATTCATAAGTTTATATTAATAAATAAATACGTTTAATAAATTACCCCAGAATTCAATGGCATAGGCAACCATTTGCTATGCTTATGGGCTCTGTGGGTCAGGAACTCAGAGTGCAGAGGGAATGGTTGGTGTCTTCCCCGTGTTGTCTGGGTCCTCAGCTGGGTGACTCAAGACTGGAGTGACTCAATAACTGGCTGCTGCAAGACTCTGAAGGCTCATTCACTCATATTTCTGGTGGTTCTTGCTGGCTGTGATTGAGACCTTAGCTGGAGTTATCAGCCAGAACATCCAAACATGGCCTCTCCGTGTGGCCTGGGCTTCCTCACAGCATGGAGGCTCATTCCCAAGGCATCTGCAGAGAAAGCCAGGCAGAAGCTATATCACCTTTCCTAACTTCGCCTCAGAGTCCCCCAGCATGACTTCCACAACATTCTATTTGTCAAGGAAATTACAAAGGCCTGACCAGGTCTGAGGGAAAGGAAAATAGACTTCACTTCTTGATGATGGTTAGCAAGGTTCTGAGAGGGAATTTGGAACTAGATATATTGTTGCAGCCATTTTAGAAAAAGATAATCTGTCATAAAAATGTAAAAATACTTGAACAAATAAAAAATGGAAATCACACTTGGGGATCATAAGATAATCAACTATTAAAATTGACCAGTAACATTTGAAAAAAAAGAATGAGCTAGAACTTACAAAATTAAAAAAAAAAAATGTGTAATCACGAGAATTTGAAACTTGGTGGATAGATTAAATGTCTTGTTTTTTTATTATTATTAGTTTCAGGTGTACAAAACAATGTAATAGACATTTATACCCCTCACAAAGTGATAACTCCCCTCCCCCAATCTACTGCTCCTCTGACATCATACACAGCTGTTACAATTCCATTAACTTTATTCCCTGTGCCGTATTCCACATCCTGTGACCATATATATATATATATATATCATGTTTCCCCAAAAATAAGACCTAGCCAGACAATCAGCTCTAATGTGTCTTTTGGAGCAAAAATTATTATAAGACTCGGTCTTATTTTTCTATAATATAAGACCAGGTCTTTATAATATAATAAACATAATATAATATAATGCTGAGTCTTATATTAATTTTTGCTCCAAAAGACGCAATAGAATTGATTGTCCTACAATAGAGTTGATTGTCTTGTTTTTGGGGAAACGCAGTATATTAAATTATAGTTGACATTCATTATTATTCAGCTTCAGGTATACTCTGCAGAAAATATCTTTTTAAAAGAATTAATGTACTGGAACACAGAACTTAAAAAATTGCCTGGAATATATTATGGAGAAATAAAATAAAAGATTTGAAAGAGTCAATGAGACATGGAAGATAGTATGAAAAGGCCTAACACAAGTATAATGGGGGTTTCAAGAAGGAGAGAACGGAGACAGTGAGGGAGAAGAAATATTTGAGAACATAATAGCTCAGAATATTTTCTAGGATTTATGAACGATATGAATATTCAGATTCTGGGAGTATTGTGAGTCTGAAGAAAAAAATAAAGAAAAAGAACTCCACATCTGAATATATGAACAATGAGATTGCAGATAAAGGGATGGTCATAAAAGCAGCCAGAAGAAAAGGTTACTTATAAGGGAATAACAGGTAAACCGACAGTTGATTTGTCAGCAGTCATCACGGCATCCAGGAGACAGTAAAATGGTTATCTTCAAAATGCTAATAGTTGATAATTGGCAACGTAGAATTATGGATCCAATGAAACTAACTTTAAAGCATAACAGCAACATAAAGATTTTAATAGATTTTAATAGAGATTTGCAGATTTTAATAGAGCATTTCACAAATGGACCCTCATTTTATAGAACTTCTAAAAGATGTGCTTTAGAAAGAAGAAAACTTTTCTCAGAAGGAAGGTCTTAAATATAAGAAAGAACAGACATCAAAGAAATTGGCAAACAATTTTCTATATTAAACAATATAATGTCTAATTAGTCGGGTTAAAGAAAAACAAACAAAACTTAATAAATAGACGGACAACAATAGCATTTAAGTTGGGAGGAGTTGAACAGAATCAAAGTCTTCCTTCTAGTGTGAGAGGAAGGAAAATGTATCAATTAACTTGTACATTGTCAAGTAGGCGTGGCAAAATTTTAAGGGAACTATTAAAAGAACAGAAATAACTTCCAAACAAGTACAGCACAAAAATTATTGGAATAAGAAAAAAGAAACAGTCCAAAGGAGGGCAATAAAGAGGAAGGAATGGGCATGGAGAAAGTTGGGATCGTATAGAAATAAATACAAGTATCAGTAAGCACAGTAAATGTCAGTGGACTAAATGAACCAGTTAAGTGCTTCACAACTCACTTTGAGAGATTACTATACACTTAGGGCAAAAGCCGGAAAAGGATAATATGAGAAAGGAAAATTACTGGCTCCATCTTACCCATAAACATAACTGTAAAGTCATGGCTTGGTGGGAGGGCTGGCAATCGTGAAAGCTGCAAAGGACACAGTGCCTGCACCTGTCACTCAGCTTGCAGAATGCCTGCTAGGACACAGCCTGCCAGGTTGGATGGGGTCTTTATTGATATCAACTCATTTGAGGCTGTCACTTAATATTCATTACCTGAGGCTGCTACATGGTGCCTATGTTATATAACAGCACCTCTTTTACGACCCAAGATGTCACAGTCTGATGAGTAACGAGGTGCTTGTGGGAGTTACTGAAGGATTAACTGTAGACTCAACCAATCCAAGAGTTGTAAGAGATGAGGCGCCATCATAAAGAATTTATCAAAGTGATTCGTCTCTGTTGCTCTGGACAGATTACATTCTCATTCTGTCTCTGAAAGTTTACAGCCGATCTCTGAGTAGTTACAAATGTATTATTAATAATCCTTAGCAAAGCAATATATATTTTTGCATGGTTTAAGCATTGCTCATATCCAGAAATTTGCAACAGTTGGACCTGACCTCATCATATCAGTGCCTTTTAAAATTTGACCCTCCCGAAACAAAACCTAAAGCGATATTCTGTTTCTCCCTTTGAATGCAGCAGATCTACCTGTCCTCTTTTCAGTGATACCTGAAAGCTTGAGTTGGCAAATTAATTTAAAGTTAAAAGCTTAGATGTGCCCCTCCTCCTTCCATTCTGTGTGAGATATGACTGAGTAAAGGGCAAATGGAATGGGGTGAAAATGGGATTGGGTACTCTGACCTGGACAGAGTAGATGTGGCTTCCTTGTAAACTTTGGCCAATTCCTGGTGATGAGGGAGACAATTGCAGGGACTTTTCTTCCAGGCAGCAATCTACTTACTGATTGCATAGCACTGAGGTATGCATGTGGGGAAGAAGTCAGAGGTTTCTTGTCCCTCGGTTTAGTCTTCAGTGTCAGGCTGTCCTGATGGGTAGCTTTTTAATAGGTGGTGATATAATAGGTCCACTAATTCTTCCCATTCATCAGTGAGGTCTTCTTGATACTTAACACATTACTGGTAGTTCGTCAAAGTTTTATATAAATCAGTGTTGTCATCTTTCTAACTTTGTTCTTTAATAAACTTGGTCTGATTAATTCCCTTTGCTTCTGCAGTCTATGGTGCAATATCACCCTTTCCTTTTTGATACTTGTGTTTTTATGATAAAGACGTGTTTTTAGTGTTCTGGAACTTTCCTGATGGAGTTATGGAAGAATCTTTTACTTTCATTCACATGAATACTTGAGGAACTACCAGTGGAAGCCACAGAGCAGTGGACAAGTGCATGAGTTCTGGACTTGCCACCCTCCTTGCCTCAGATGTGTATTGCCTACAGAGGGCATGACACAGCGCTTTCATGTGTTTATTTAAGAGGTAGGTAGTAATATCCCCATTGTGCAAATAAGAAAACTGAGGCTCGGTGAGGTTAAATCATGTATCCAGAGTTGAATTAGCTGTAAATAAATAACAAAATTAGAATTTTAATTGCTGGATTCTGACTTCAAGTCCTTCAGCTGTTCCACATTAGCAGTTTGGGGAAATAATGGGTTACCAAAAAGGAAATAATAGGTTTTGTTGCAATAAGAGGAAAAAGAGTATCTTTGAGTCCTGATACAGTACCAAGTGAGGACAGCTTAGTACAGGGAGCAAAGAACGTTTTCCAATACCTAGAGAGTGGGTGTAATTCTTATGCATGGGACAGGCCTTGGGAAAACAGGCCTGGCGGATCAGTCCTTTGAATGGCCCAAACCATCAAAGAGGGGATTCCTGAATTGGCACAGAGCAGATGGATGCCCACAGCGGACTCACCAGGGTCCAGATAGGTGAATACCTTAGGGAGACAAAGCCCAGAGCCAAGGGGAATAAGATTGATTTTGTGGGGACATAGGCTGATTGAGACTCTCATCAGACGTGGACACATCTGCGCCACCTCACCAACTCATATGTACCTTAAGCTAGGTGTTAAGTGTCTCTACTCAGCACCTAGATTGGTCGAGGAACCTGCATTCAGTAAAGTTCTTTCTCGCTTGCAAAGCTACTCACTTGTGATTGTTTTTAGACTTGCTTTTCATTTTTGCTAAAAATATTAGGAATCTTCACTGTGCTGAGCATTATTCTTGATGGTGAATGAGATAAATAAGATCTCTGCCTCCTGGAGTTTACAGGCTAGTTGGGCAACCCAGATAATAAGGAAATTTTAAAAACATCAGATAGAATCCTGCTATGCAGAAATCTACCAAGGTTATTGTAATAGCATGTGACTGGGTAGCTAGTTTGATTGAGTGGACAATAAAGGCATCTTGAGTTTGCCAGATGAGAGGGAGTTTGCAGAACTAGGTGAAGGGTTTGAAAAAGGTGAAGGGATTAAGAAGTACAAATTGGCAATTACAAAATAGGCATGAGGATGTAAAATGCAGCACAGACAATAGAGTCAGTAATATTGTAATAACTGTGTATGGTGTCAGGTGAGTACTAGACTTACTGCTTCATGGATTATATGGCTGTCTAGCCACTTTGCTTTACACCTGAAACTAATGTAGTATTGAATCTCAACTGTAATAGAAAAATAAAGCATCTTGGAATAGATGACAGTAGGCTAAAATCTGAATGAAAAGAAGAAGTATGCCCTGCTAAGATGAACAGAAAAGAACATCCCACATGGAAGAACCAAGGGAGCAAAGGCGTTGAGGTGGGACATGCTCATAATTGCTGAGAAACAGCAAGAGGGCCAATCGTAGCCGGAGTGCAGTAAGTGAGAGTACCAGTGGAATGAGATAGATATATGGAGGGCAGACAAGCACAAGAAGTTTGGGTTTGAAGTGTGATGGGGAGCCATTAGAGAAGTCTAAAGAGAGAAATAACATGGTATACTTTATGTTTTGAAAAAATGGCTGGTTGCTTTGTGGAGAATTGATCGTAGGGGTCGAGGAGTGGAGGCAGGGTGACCAGTTAGGAGGTGGTTATAGTAATCAGACAACAGATAGTGATAGCTTAGACTAGGGTGGTAGTCACGGAGATGAGGAAATATAGTGAGCAAACATCTTGGAGGTAGATGGAAGGGACTTGCTAATGGGTTGAATGATAGAGAGTGAGGGAGTCACGTTTAATCAACCCCGGCAGGCAACAGGATAAAAGATGTCCGAATCAGGTAGATTTTAGGTCCAAATTTCCCCGTTAATTGTTCCAGTGGCTTATCCACAATTGAGTTTATAAAGAAAGGCATCAGTGAGACTTTGTTGAGCTCGGTGCTGATGGCAATATTACATCATCTCTAGATCCTGGGATAGTTTAACCGAATGGACAGCGAGAAGCCCCAGGAAAGAATTGGGGGCTCTCTTTGGAAGTGGTAGCTGTTTCATTCATTCATTCATCAAATATTTCATATCTGCTACATGTAGCTAAGTGCTATGGATATTTTAAAAATGAGTTAGCGCTACCTAGGAAGCTTGCAGTCTTGTGTTCCTGGGGGAATCTTCACAGCCTACCTAAAAGATACATCTTTCGATGGAGATCTTTGTGGGTACCAGGGCACTTAATGTTTGTAATAACACAGCATCTCTTTGATTTCTGAGTTGGCTGTGGTCTTTCTACAGCAGCAACAATTTAAACCTCTTCCTTCATGCATGTCTGAAAAGAATGCTGGCATCGCCACTCTTCCTAGCTGCGAATCAGTGATTGTTCTCTTCATGCTCTCACTTACCTCTTCTCACCCAGTAAGTGAGACAGTCCTGAGACTTCCTAGCATACAATGGCAGAAAAAAACATTACTCTTTTCCAGAGTAATATAAAGGGTGCCTAGAGTGCTCTACTTTTCCCTCTCACAAGATCCAAGCTGCATTAATTTATCATTGAGTATTTCCATTTTAAGAAGCTGCTAATTCCAATAAATGCTGATGGAGGTTTGAAGCCCAGATACGTTAACGAAGTCCCAAGTCAGGAAGTCATAGCAGCTTTCTTCCATTGTCCTCAGATAAAATTAGCGGCAGGATAGGTTTCCTATGGTGTTATAGCGCCCGCTTCAGGCAAGCAGAAGCATTGCTAGCTTGGGTTTTAATAAACTACCTTCAGCACAGTGCCCCAGGGGTGTGGAGAAACTGGACTTTGTGGCTCAGGGTCAGACATGTCCTCTTCCTCTCCTGTCTCAGATTCCAGCTCTAGCTTTGGATATGCCTGGTCTTAAAGGTACACACATCTGAGGGCAAGTATCAGTAACAGATATCTTTGTTTCATTAGTTTATCCCTGCCTACAGTAACCAGTATCCCTGCCTATAGTAACCAGTACTCACCATTCAGATCAGGTCCCAGGTTAATATCCAGCATCCACTCAGCATAGCCTCAAGTACTCATCTTTGGAATTCCGCAGCTGTTACCTTTATGTGTTAAAATGAGAAAGTGTCTTATCTGTGGACTAAATTCCCTCTGGTATATTTTCAAATGTCTTAAAATATTCACTTAAAATCTCAGACTTACTGCAGTTTTCCTGGGCTCAGTGGATCGTATCTATTCTATACAGTGTCATATATTATTTAAATGCATTTATCATAAAATAGGACATGCATAGCTTTTCAGATTGCCAAAGAGGTTGCCCTCTGGGCAGATTTTTCTATGAACTGCATTACTCATGATTTCTTCCTCCTTCCCACTTTCATTTATAGAGCATCCTAATACCAGACGTTACCATAGTAACATGGAAAGATTGTTCAAACAAAAATGGGAGAAAGAGAGACAGCACTGAGCTTTCCTCTTCACCGCTTTAGGATTCTGTGAGCTCTTCAACCAAGATAGAGGGTCTGGAGAATGGAGGGAGCCCTATCCCCAAAATTATTGAATGTCATTGGAGATGAGAGTGTTGTAATATTTGTGGATTCTGATAACTCAGTTCATCATATATTTAGTAAGCACCCACTGTATGTCATATCCCATTGGCTGCTGGGGATGCAAGCAGGAGAAGATACGGTTGCTACCTTTGAAGAACTTGTAGCCTAGTAATCATACCCCTGTCACACAAAAGCGTTGTTTCGCAAAAATCTTGATCAACAGTCCAAATAGAGTTCCTTTGTTGCCAGGCATCATTTTTTTCAAATCTCTTGAGAAGGGGCTCTTGGTTTATGATTATAAACCAAATATTTGTCCCGAATGCCCTGCTAATGGAATGAAATAAGATCCTCCATTTCAATACTTAAACAAGCCTTCCATGTTTTGGGGAGCTCTCTGCTTCTGAAAGAGATCATAGGTGATGGTTTATAAAAGTTTGCAAACCTATTGCTGTGTTCCCTTACAAAGATCCTGACCTGTTGAGAATACCCCAGGTAAGGTGGAGAGCACAGATGTTACAAGAACGCCAGACAGTGGTGAACTGAAAATGTTGTAGTTTCTTGGAGGCAAACGATCAAAATACTATGATGGTAAATTAGAAGGAATAGATTAGAGTGACAAGTGAGAAATTGGTTGAATTCCATCTTCTGCATAAGTAAGTAGGTAGCAAGGAGCATTTATGTCATCTGAAGCTAAGTTATGGCTTGAATGTGGACTACCTTTGAAAGCTCTATCAGTTCTTCTAGTATGCTCCATATGGTACTGTTTTCTCCATTACTGTTCTATCCTAATTATGGTTAAAGTAAATCATTCCAGTGCTTGGAGCATCTGACGTACAAGTGTAATAGTGAAATTTCTTCATGGATCTGAAGTGTCCTGGTTCATAGATAAGCTCACAATTATTCTGAGTTATTAAAAGATAAACATTAAGGAGTAGTCACTGATAATAACAGATAGCTAATTTATTGGTTTAAACGAGTAGCTTCTAATCTTGTGTTTTCCTCCCTCAAAGGATTTCTGCATAATAGTTTCTTTCACTTAAATTAAAAAATGATTCAATGCCACATCGTATTTCAGTGGTGAATAAGAAAAAGCCAAACCAAAATAGGATGTTCTAAATTCTTAAAATTTGACTTTCCCTAAATCCCTGAATATTGTATCCTTACTGTTTGACTCATTGGAAGGGTGAAAAGAAGCTCTCAGGGTGATAATACTTAGAGATTCTAAGGATACTGAAAAGCCAAATTCACTGGTTTGACTCTAAATTCCAGCCTCAGGAAGGATGAACTTATAAACAATCAAGTGGCCCAAAGTTAGAAACAGAAGTGAGAAGGGTGCAGAAAATCCAGAGATTGTGTAATCAAAGTTCGCGGGGAGCATTTGGGCAAAGTAGAGAAGTCAGTCTGTCATGCTGTCCTTCTCCAGACTCCTCAGTCACTGCTAGAGGGTGAAGCGTAGGAGATCTGCTGCAAAAGTTATAGTCAATTTAGAACTGATTGATTTCTTCCTGTCAAGCCTGAGACAAACTACGTCAGATAAGTTACTTGGAGTGGTCAGTATCTCATCCTACAAAGAGAATAGTTGGTGAGTTATGGAGTATTGGAGATCTGGAGGTGAAAATCCTTCGAGTTTAGATACTGGACTTTAGAGACGTACGTGACAGTATTGATTCACCCAAAGAAGGCTATTTTTTAGGTTGGGCTCCCCATTGGTAATAGGTAACTTCAGCCTCCATATTCTCTTGTCCAGATGGCTCATGAGCAAGAATTTATAGCTGCTTGTGATTAGAGAGTCATTCTCTGAACTTGGAACTGTGACTTTCTTAGCAGGACGCCAGCTAGTTTGGCATTGAACTTATGTCCATAGGAAACACCATTTTCTAACAAAGATAATATCATTTCCTCTGCTAGTCGCCACTACATTCTGTCCCTTTCTGCTTTGGGTACAAATTTATCACAAAAAGAAGCATTGATATTCTAAGCACATGCCCTGGCTTTTGAAACAGTACATGCTATATAGGTCTAGATTTGTTTGGAGAAAAAGGTGAATGTGCAAGTTACTTACCACAAACAGAACTAGACTTAATGGTTATCTGTAAAACAGGCAATGGGGAAGTTACCTGCCTTAGAGGGTTGCTGAGGGGACTAAAAGATAACCCAGGTGTGTCCATCAGGAGAACAGTACAGGAAGCAGGAATCACTCTAGATAGTTCAAGCAGAAAGGGATTGCATGTGAGGAAATAAGTGCTTACAAAACCATTGGAGAGGCTGGGACAGTAAAAGTCAGGGACTTCAGGTCCAAGGACACACCACCGTAGCAGCATTGCAGAGGTCAGGGACTGCCCCTGCCTGACCCCAGGAGCCACTGTGGCAACCACCACAGTCGTCGTTCTAAGCACCAACAAAGCAGGGACAAGGATACTGAAACCCTGCATAGAGCTGCCTCACTGCTTCTTATTTGGAAGAGAAGCTCACCGGCCAGCAGCTGTAGAAGCAGGACAACGGCCTCTCACTCGCTTGTGTCTTTCCAATATGCCGCAAGCATACGGTACAGAACACTGCTACACACAGGAGCTAGGGAACATGACTTTAAGCTTTTCAACCTCTCCAGCTAGAAAGGTGGAATGGAGGTTGGAAAAATCAAGTCACATTATGTACTGCAGCAGGCAAGTACTTAACACAGTGCCTGCTAAAGTCCAGTTAGTTTTACTTCCGTTGCTTTTGATATGTAGATGTGAGGTAGTACTTTTAACCCTAGTATCTTAGCTCTCATTTCCAAGAGCTTTTTGACACGTGGATTTTTAATGGCGCCCAGAGACCCAGAAGGACTGAGGGGTTGCTCTCCCCCAAGGCTTAATGTTGGCACTACTGGCTTGGGAGGCTGTATTGATTTGGCCAAGACTGCTGCCCAAGCTGTCAGGGCCTACATGATGACCAGGATGCTCATGGAACGCACAGCTTTCCTTGCGGATACCCCTCACCAGCAGGTAAACTCAAGATCCTCAGCAGTTCCAGAAGAGAAGCAGTTTGGTACATACCCTATAGAATTGTGCTGTCCAATATGACAGCCATTAACACACGTGATAAATTAAATTAAATGTAATTAAATTTAAAATTGTAGTAACCACATGTAACGAGTGGCCCACATATTGGACAGTGCAGATATAAAATATTTACATCATTGCAGCAAGTTCTGTTGGGCAGCTCTGCTGAAACATCTCTTCACATGTGAATCAGAACTTGCAGGCATACCTCTCAACTCCATGCAACTTTTGCAAGTTTTCTGGAATATTAATGGCATAGAGTATTATTCCAGGGCTCAGTCCTCTCCCTGTCTGCTCTTGCAGTCTTAAGTCTTTTCTGTGGCACCTCCCTCCCCCAAAATTGTGCTTTGTGTTTGGTAAGAAAAACCAGGAGTATGATGGTGACTGTTTCCTACCTCACTGACCAGTTGACCATTAATCAAAGGTTGGGTCTCCTTGGATGGACCCATTTGGCATAAATCCACTAGGAATCATCACATCCAGACGTAGGCAATGCACAATTCTTTGATTATGTGTTCTTTTTTTTAATTTTTATTGTTTACTGCGGCGACATTGATTAATAAAATTATACAGGTTTCAAGTGTACAATGCTATATATTGCATTGTGTGTTCACCACCTAGAGTCAGTGCTGCTTCCATCACCATATATTTGACTCCTTTTACCCTCTTTTACTACCCCTCCCTCCTTATCCTCTGGTAACCAGTAAACTGTTGTCTGTGTCTATGATTTTTTGTTCGTTTGTCTTACTTGTTCGTTGCTTTCAGTTTTATATCCCACATATGAATGAAGTCATATTGTTCTCAACTTTTTCTGTCTGATTTATGAGTATTTTGCTTAGCATGATAATCTCAAGATCCATCAATGTTGTCGCAAATGGCAGTATTTCTTCTTTTCTTATGGTAGAATAGTATTCCATTGTGTATATATACCACATCTTCTTTATCCAATCACCTATCAAAGGCCACTTCGGTTGTTTCCATGTCTTGGCCACTGTAAATAAAGCTGCAGTGAACATAGAAGTACATATATCTTTACAGATAAATGTTTTCAGTTTTTTGGAGTGGATACCAAGAAGAGGGATTGCTGGGTCATATGGTAATTCTACTCTTAATTTTTTGAGGCCTTCATACTACTTTCCACAGTGGCTGTACCAATTTATATTCACATCAACAGGGTATAAGGGTTCCTTTTTTTCCATAACCTCTCTAATACTTAGTACTTGTCTTGTTGGTAACAGCCATTCCAGCAGGTGTGAGGTGTATCTCATTGTGGTTTTGATTTGCATTTCCCTAACAGCTAGTGATGTTGAGCATTT
The DNA here is from genome assembly GCF_964194185.1 of Rhinolophus hipposideros. NCBI lineage: Eukaryota > Metazoa > Chordata > Mammalia > Chiroptera > Rhinolophidae > Rhinolophus > Rhinolophus hipposideros. Next base: position 34,867,805 of record NC_138060.1, on the reverse strand, counting down.
TTTCATATATCTATTGGCCATTTATATATCTTCTTGGGAGAAGTGTCTGTTCTTTTTTTTTTTTTTTTTACCTTACTCACTCCAGACAGCTGCTTCTTCCTGCCTCTAACATTCTGTATGTCTCCAAGGTTTGGTGTTCTACCTTGAAGCTTTGAAATAATTCATTTAAAATCTTGTCCTTGAGCTCTCAACATGTTGACAGACAGAACACAATCAGGGTTAGATGTGATCACGGTAGCCTGCACTGCAGCGAAGCACTCACTTGCAGATGAAACCTACCTCTCCCTATATCTCTTGCTGAGGATACAGTGCCATGATTCTGAGCCCTGTGTGAGGGATCCTTTGTGAACCATTGTTTCTAGCGTTCATTCCCCACCTACAAGCTTTCTCTCTCCACCTTCTGTCCTTGGCAAACACAGCTGCCATAGCAAAATATCCCACGTTTGGACTACCAAGTATCCAGGTGGAGTGGAGAGATGTCTACTGGTGGTTGAGCTTCTGCAAAAAGCCTGAGTGAGACCATTGAAAATGAATGGCATATTCTTGCTATTTTCTCCTCCAGGTTCTATAATTCTTTTATATCAAGGCAAATGACAAGGAAGTTACATACTTTATTTTTTCACTCTCCATAGACATACCTTCACCAACCTAGAATTTAACATTATTCTTTTGGCTTTCCTTGAAAGTGGCTGTATATAGATTGTATATAGTATATATATTATACTATGTATATTATGTATATAGTATATATACATATACTATGTATATTATGTGTATATATTATATTATATATACTATGTATGTTATGTATATAGTATATATATTGGTTACCATGTATTTGTTTAAAAAAGAGTATCAAAAACACAATGTGTTCTGTTGTTCAGTGCCTCTTATATAAAGACCTGTGAGATAAATTCCTCTTATAATTCAATACTAGGGTAAAAATCTTTACTGACAAACATATATGCTACTTCTTTCAGATGGTGAGAGTTGTGTAATCTATTCAAATCTCCTTTTGCCTTGGCTCAAAGGAAGCTCATAAAAAATAAGAACTTAAAAGTATTTTGTTCACTTGTAGTAGTTTCCCTAGCCTAAATTTTTTGGTATCTTCATTCCCCATTCAGCCTTATCATTGCTTGTTCTTATTATACTTCACTATATTTAAGAATTTTTGGTTTTTATTGTTGTTTTGTTGTAGTAATTGTGTTCTTAAAAACCTCCTATTAAAATTACAGTGATGGTAACCACTTTGAGCACCTTTTGTAACTGCAGAAGTCAACTGTGACTTGTAGTTATCTTTTTTATTGGTATATATTGAGTATTACAATTTTAATACTGTTTTTTCCTTTCTTAAAATATGTGTACATTTTTTGGCATCGTGTGTGTGTGTGTGTGTGTGTGTGTGTGTGTGTGTGTGTTAAATCTCCACAGGTGATTTTGTTGTGCTCTCCTCATTAAAGCCATTGACATAACTCAGTGAATGAGTGGTGTGATTAAAAACAAACGACCTGGAAATGAAGCAGTCAATGGATTGAGTTATAGTTGGCCCACGTGCGATGGAGGGTCAAGAAAGTAGGACAAGTGCTTAAAGAATGTACAACGTAAAGGGATACAGTTTCTGTGAAGTTGTCATTCCAGGGAAGTTGGCTTTTCATTCATTTGTTCATTCTGGCATGTATGTAAGTGCCGACCATGGGTCTGCCAGGTGCTGTGGTTGGCACTGAGACAGGGCTTATGTGCTGAGGGTAAACAAGGAGAGAAGACGGACTCCCAAGTCGTTATTTGCTCCAATTCAAAGCTAGAAAACATATTGCGAACGTTTTTACCTAAATCTAAAGAATGAGTCCAGAGTGCTATGGATATTCACAGTGTACCTAATATGATATAATATAATGACAGGAAGGCTTTCTCTTTTATTATAAATAATAATCATATAAATGGTGGCAGCAGAGGAAACCTCCTACATTTTTCCTGTTATAAAGCTTTACATCATTTTCCAAACAGCTTATTCATTTTGTCTCAGAGTCCGAAGAGGAGATAACCTAAATTTTCAGAAGAGAGGCCATGAAGAATGGAATAATATGATAAACAGAGATTTGGAAAGCTACGAGATAATGCACATTCTGGAAAATGTCCTGATTTCCAGATGACCTTTCCAAGCATTGTCTTTTCTGGGATCAGATGTGGGAGCCAACTAACTACTGGGCCTCACACAGTAAATGTCTGCCAGGAAATCCATTACTTGCATTATGGTCAATGGGAACCACCACCCAGTGGTTTTCACACTAAGTACAAGTGCATTGTTTGATGTCCTCCTGGTCTGTGAGCTGGCAAACACCAACTATCATCATGTGCCATGTGGCAATCTTTGCTTTTTCCTCCCCTTTTCTACCCAGCCCTTTGTAATTAGGAAAATTATATAAATCAATTTGTTCTGGATCTTGAACTCATATAAATATGTTAGCCATTTCTGGGGGGCATGAAGGGAGGAGGTAGCAAGGGAAGACGGGATAAAGGGATGAACGGAAACCTCCACAAGCATTGTCACAGTGAGAATACTTTATTCGTGGATGAGGGTGAGTTTCCTCTCGCAATTCATTCAGCTGCTTCAGTGGCTAATGATTTAATACCTAAAAGAGACTTAATCCAGAGGAGATACTTGAACAAATGAATTCTTCAAAGAGCACTGAGGTTACTGGCTCCAGGAGCTGCTAGAGGTTAAATGGCTTCAGCGGGATGTGTCCACATAGAGGAAAAGCGTCAGGGAACCTGGTGCTTTTTCCTTGGCCCTGCTGCCTGACTCCCTCCCATGTTCCAGCCCCTGATGGTCTTGTTTCCAGTGAGTTATTGATCATTTATTGAGTCGTTTGTAGTTCACTGCTCACAATGATGGGAACTTATTGGTTACCATGTAGAGTGATTAGGCAGGTCCTTGAGCAGTAAATCTGAGTCTACTGATAATTACAGAGCCTTAAGTAATAGATCTCTAAGCTGCTTGTCACCTATAAACTACTTCTCTATGATTTCCAAGGATCCCTGTTGATAGGTAGGATGAGAAGTTTTCAATCGTACCACACCCCTCCTGAGCTTCAAGGACTTTTATGTCAATATTCCCACCGTAAACCCTTAGTGAGTGTTGAAAATAGTATCTGCCTCCTCTTCAAAGAAATGAGCTAGAGTCAGGGGAAGAGATGCTAATTAAGATCGTTTCCAAATTTTATGAAACATAAACCTCATTTTTCTTGAGTATTTCAACTTGATAGGCATCCTATCCCTCTTCCTCAGAAGACTTAGTTTTGAAGGCATTCTTTGAGATTCTAGAAAATCAAATATCAGAGAATTTGCAGCTTGCCTTTTATCCCACCCCCTGACTTTGGCTTCCCTGGTCCTCTCTGCCATATTCTGCTGTATTTCATCCCATAACACTGGTCACCTTCTGAAATATACTATAATTTAGTTATCTTTAGATCAAACTTCCTCCACAAGTTTAAGATCCTAAATGGACCTTGAAACCTCTTTAGTGCCTTGGTTTAGAGATACTGAGAGTAAAACCCTGAGAGTTTGTGGTTCACCCAAGGTCACACAGGTAGTTTGCAGAGGCAGATATAAAACTCGGACCCCAATCTTCCTCTTAAGCCTGTATCCTTTCCACCCCTCTCTCCTGCTTTTGGCTGATGGAGCTGGGTAGAGACTGGAGGTTACTGGCCCTGACCCATCCATAAGAAGGGACTTTCGGAGTCCTGCTAGAAGTTGGCAGGTATCATGAACATCTTCTACCAAGAAGACCTTGGTCATCAAATGTGGCTTTTGTTTCTTGGTCATATTAGCCAATTTCTGCTGCCAGGATTTTCTCCCTGCTTGAAGAATGCCGCCCATACATACATACAATTGTCCAGCTGCTCAAATCAATGCACAGTTCTGTCAGAAAAAGGTCATAACCTTAGCCCCAGGTTATGGTGCAGCTTGGGCAGGGGGATTGCCGATGGAATTACTGAGGTGCTGAAGCTTCCTTCTGGACCATCTGCTTGCTACATCCACTATTTTGACTGTTGACCCATTCCAGGATACTGTTTTCTGTGATTCTTTGGTTCGTACCACTCCTAGTTACTTCAGATGATCACACAACCCAGCTCTGGACCCCAAAACCATACCCTAACACCTGGCCAGTCTTGCCTTACCCTTTCCCCTACCCCATACCATCCTCACCATCCCCAAGGGGCCAAAATGGAGAATTGTGGAAACCAGGTGAAATTGAGCTCACTAACTGAGAGGCAGGGTCCGGAGTTCTATTGTAGAAAGAGAAGAACTGGAAGTCAAGAAAAGGACCAAGAAATAGGCAGGACTTGACAGCACCCCCAGAGGCAAATTGTCCAGGGGCTGAATCAACGACATCATTAGAAAATATTAATTTTTTACCCATTGATTACTATGTTCAAATCCTCTCTCACAAGGCCCACAAACTTCCCTGTTACAGGGTTGTCATTTTTCAATAGCAATACTTCAATTCAGCAGTTCAATAGTGATTGCTTGGAAATAATTTCTTACACAGTGTTAAATCTCTAGAGAAAAATATCGAAGGTCTTACTGCCCATTAGATAAAGATACAGACAGAGAGCGAGCACAGGAATTAACAGTATGGTTCAGTTGGAGTCACAGGAACGCCTAGCCAGTGTGTGAGTTCAGAAAGTGTCTCTTTTGTAGAGAGAGAGTGATTAACACCCCAGGTGCTCCTCTGACTCCCCTGGGAGTGAAAGGAGACAAAGCTTGAAGGCTGTCTTTGTAGTAATCACAAGGCAACCCCACCTAGAAGCAAGCCAAGCTTGTTTGTATCACTTCATCCCTCTCTAGCCTACGAGCCCAGTCTTATTCCTGCCTTCTTGCATGCATTCATCCGAGTCCCTTCTGGCACGCATCAGACTGCATGCTAGTATGCACTGAGGAGGCAAAGATGAGTTCTACATGACCTCTGTCTTTGAAGACCTCAGATGCTCGGTAAAGATGTAAGTAGGTAAGCAAATAACCATCAGTTATTTGCAAAATTAGTGCATCATAATAAAAATACATGGACATTGGGAGCTCTTAACTGTGCTTCAGGAGCTAAAGCAGGCCTCTGGGAGGAGTTACCATCTGAGTTTGGTCTCTCCCAGTCTCCTATAAGGCTGTCAGATTCCCAGATTCTCATCAATAAGGCCAACTAGGTTATTCCCTCCCCTAGAACTTTTCCTGTCTTTTTTTTTCTTTATTACACATCCGATTTCTGTGGTCTAACACGTAGGGCATTGGAGGAACATAGTGGGCCCTCTGCCTCTAACTCAGTCTTGTAAGGATGCCATACATGTTTTTGCTAAAGTGGGGTTTATTATAATATCTGAAAAGAGACTTCTGGGAACTGCACTGACATGCAGGGACTTCCATAGACCTTACTCTCAGTACTGCCTAGAATTATCCAACTTTAGAGCTGAACTGACCTTCCAAATAACTCGTCCTCTTTACAGTTGATGGGCATCAAAGATAGGGAGGCAAAGGAACTACCCAGAGGCACACAGCTATCCACAAGCAGAACTGAGTCTAGGACCAGGCCATGGTTTTGTACTTGTCGTGGTACCTTGCTGGTCCCTCCAAGGAACACACATCTGTCAGCATAGTGGGGTGAATAGGAACAAGCTTTACACTCAAAGAGGGGGTGAAGTGTGTGAGATGTAACTGAATCCTAGAGCTGGAAGGGACCCTAGAGATCGTCTCAGCCATCCCCTCATTTTCCTGATGAAGGAAGAGAAGTTAGAGAAGGTGAACTTTGTCTTCTCAACCAGGGGAAATACTGCCTGTTAAGGGGAATTTGGAAATGTGTGTGATCATTTTTGGTTGTCACAGTGACAAGGGAGTGATACGGGCATTTAATGGGCAGGTGCCAGCGGTGCTTAACATATTGAAATGAGTGGAATAGTCCTGCCCAGTAAGGACTCATCCAGCCTCAGATGGAAGCCTCACATTGAGAGCCACGAGATTAATGTGACTTTGCTAAAAGCAAAAGAACTAGTTAGAAGTGAAGAAGGGACTAGGCTCTGTGGTGGTTTACAGAGCAGTAGTTCATCATTCTGTGTGTATTTGGGATGAGTCACAAACCTCTCTGAGAATGGATTTAAAACCTTCTCTTCCTGGAAACTTCCATGTTCATACAAATTTTGCACTTACCTTTAGTGGGATTATGAGCCTCTCTAAGCTCATCCATAATATCTGGTCTAGAAAGTTAATATCTCTGGTCTACAAAGATATACAGACAGAAGAAATTAATTATGTATATATTTTCTATAGATAAAAGAGTGTCTACCTAATGGATTGAATAATAAATGTGTTCTTTTTTCCCATCAAATGGGCACAGTACTATCCAGACTATTGACCGTCTTTCTTTTGTTCATTCATCAGAAGCCATGGACTTTATCCATCACTTGAAAATTATAGTTAATATTTCCTAGTGAAAGCCACATGAACACTGAATCTGCTTCCAGCACCTTCCTTCCTTTTCTTGCCCCCACATTAAGAAATGTTGGGAACAGGACAGAAGTGGGAATGGGAACTTACTTCAAAGCTGTAAAGAATCTCTTCTGAAATAATGTGTGTCCTGGCTGAGAGTTAAAGGGCCTGTAGGTTTTAATTACTAGTCAAGCTGTAAATCAGACATTGTATTTTAAACCTTTTCTAAGTGGATAATTTCTGACTCATGAGATCAGTTACGTGGCAAAATGCGCCATTTTAGGATGCTCCATTCCTTCCATTTGTAACAGGTAGTGAATTATCAATGCTCTGTGGTACTTTTTTGGAGAGGAGGACAGGAGAAGACAGGAGGGGAGGGAGGAGGAAGAGGAAAGATGGATAGCTTGCTGCCACTCTGTGAGAAAGGATTTAGGTCAGGTGTTAAAGAAGGGCCAACAGGCATTTGGAATGGCAAGCGCTTTATCCACATCTCATCTACCCCTGACAGAACCCTTCGGGGCTGATTTCCTTGTTTATTTTACTAATGAAGAAACTGTTTTATCAGAAAGATTAAGTAACTTTTTCACAGTCAAGTCACATTTCAAACCCAGCCCTGTATGACTGACTCCTCAGCCAAGTTCTCCACACCCCGGTGCCTCCCAAACACCCAGCTTGTTTGTGTGAATCAGTGAACGCAGTTAGTGATGCTTTCAAACAGCCCAAATTACCTATGCAGCACACACCTCCATCTCTTCAAATTACAGCAGCCTCCCCAGCTAGAGGACCTTTCTCAAGTTACTCTGGCTCCTTCCAGGGGGCTGAAGACAAGGCTGCTAACTTTCATTTAGCTTTTTTAATGGTCTATGTTTCCATCAAGGCCATACGGAATCCTGTCAACACATGTCATGGGCTTCCTTCCCTCTTTTTCTTACCTTGGAACCTTTCCTTCTGATGGGAAAGACCAAGGCCATTGCTAAAGGCACAGTGCTGAGAATGGCAGCCCCTGAGATCAGCCCAGACCTGACTTGGACAAATCAAAAGGGTATCTGCATCTGCTTTCCAAAGGCAACTTCACTTAGCTGGTGGCTTTGTTCTGTCCCCCAAAGTTCTTTGTTGCTTGCCTTGGAGATTTGTTTCTGCCTGAGTTTAGCCAACTACAGTATGTCCTGAAGGACAGGAGTCCTTTCCCACTGCCTCCTGTTGGGGAGTTGTAATTATTGCTGGATCAATTAACTCCCTTCCCACTGTGATAATACTTACCATTCCCTGAGTAGACTAGGATCTTATTACTGAATACCTTGTGTCTAGAAGGTGATCTTTCTGAAGGTGGTAGACCTTTGTTTGTACCATTTGTCAACCAGAGAGTAAGACAACTCCCATCTTCCTTCATGGCTATGATTTTCCACCCCTGACCCATTGCCAACAAAGCTGATTGAAGGAGCTTACCTCTGATCAGAGTCTCTGAGTGAAATTCCACTGGCTCTCAGGCGGGGCACTCACAGCCTCTCCTGTTCTGAACCTGTTGAGAAATATCTCATCAAATGGAACTGGTGAGCTATAACTCTTTTTCATTTGCTTCCCTACCTCTCATCCTGTTACACCTGAAACCATTGGTTCCAAGCTGGTGCTTGATTTTCCTACTTCCATCAGTAAGAACCACAAATAGTCAGACTTTAAAAATAGTCTTAGAATTCCAATGCCAAGTCTAAAGCCCAAAGGCTGTTAAGAGACTCATCACTTGAGAATTTTCATGCTGGTATTAGGCCTTTTAAAGGAGAAATGGAAAGAGCACTAAGCTAGGAGTCAGAAGACCGAAGGTTTAGTTCAGACTCAACAACTAACTCTCCACATGTCTCAAGTTACTTTCTCATCCAGTTTTCCCAACTGTAAAAAAAAAAGTTTTACACAATAACATTGTTTAAAGCTTTACTGTCCAATAGAAATATAATAGGAGCTACATAAGTAATTTTTAAATTTTCTGGTAGCTACATTAAAAATAGGAAAAAGAAACAGGTGAAATTAGTTTTCATAATATATTTTATTTAACCTAATATATTCAAAATAATATTATCTCAGCATGTAATCAAATATATTGTTTTCCATACTAAGTTTTTGAAATCCAGTGTGTATTTTACACTAACAGTGCATCTCAGTTCAGACTAAAAATGTTTCAAATGTTTATTGTGGCCACTTGTGGTGAATGGCTATTATATTGGACAATGCGGTTTTCTAAAGTCTTTCCTGGCTATTGATTTTGTAATTGGTCACAAATCTTACTGGAAATTTTTGAAGTCATATGCAGAAGTCATAATTTTTAGTATTTTAGTATGTAATACAACATTTATCATATAAAATATCCCTGGGGGGGTCTGCAGCAGCACTCCATGATCAAACAAATATTTCTATAGCAAAAAGTGTGACAACTCACAGTAAGTGAGATAAAGACAATAAATAGCATCATGTCGGCTGAATGTCGCTGCCAGGTGAGTTAAATAAAAAACTGTCCGTTTTCATGGGGTTGTGCCTTTTGAAATTACAGATAAAGGATGGTGGATCTGCACCACGATAATGGTGTGTGCTTAGGTTCAGTATTTACTTAGTGGTTTTATTTATCAAAAATCAGCCCAGCACTGATATGGCAATGCAGTCACCCATTTGCCAGCCATGGACATGGCATGCTGGCTTCTCCCTTATTTGGAATCTCAGTGGTGACAGCGGTGTCCAGCAAGCTTAAAAGGTGACCCATGGGGCTTACATTTAGCATTGCCAGATAAAATAGTGGATACTTAGTTAAATTTGAATTTCAGATAAATGTCAAACAAGTTTTCAGTGTTAGAATGTCCCACACAATGTTTAAATTTTGGATCAAGTTTATCTGAAATTCAGATCCCTATGCACCAACTCGGGTCGGTTAAACGCTGGACCGCTAAGGCAGTGGGAGGGAAGACTTTCTCTCTCATCTGGCATCACTTTGCTCAGATAAAACATACAGAGTAGCCTGGATGGTTAGGGAGACTTGAAGTCTGGGTGTTTTAATGACAGAATCAGAATTTCAGAAAAATTAAGAATGACAAAGAATTTTGTTCTAAGTGTGGTGCTTGCAGTCCGCATGGCCTAGGTCATTGCAAGAGGAGCTTTGAGGAGCCAAACGCTAATCAGACAGACCTTCTGAATTGATGGTCTGAAAGCCTTTAAGACAGTTATCCCTCTGGAACATCTGTTATTGGCTTGTGTCAGGCTGCGATCCCCTTTTCCCTTTCTATTAAAAAAAAAAAATTCTTCTGAAAAATTACAAGAACATTACAATGAACTTCTGTACCCTACATGATTTAGCAACAGTTAACTTTGGCCACAAAAGTTAACTTTTGTCATATGCCACAAACTAATCATGCAGCCCCTGATTTGGGGGCTTCTTAATCTCCACCAAGGATTCAAGAAAGAAAATCAGGGAGGATGAATTAGGAATGATCTCTGTATTTTTAAGATGAGGGGTGGGCAGTCGTAGGCATTTATTGAGAGCACAACCCCCCTCAGAAATTGAGGTGCCAAAGGAAGTGCTGCTTTACGAACCACCTGGCTCCCCCAAGTGCGGGGCTGGGGAGGCTGGAAACCTGTATCAGAAGTGGCCTTTGGCTCCTCTACACAGCGTCGTTCCCAGGACTCCCTGCCGAGTCGGGACATTAAAGTCTTAGACAGTCAGCAGAAGCAGGTGGCAAATTTGACAGACTAAGAAGATGGCATGGTATCCACTCATTCAGTGGGTGTACTCAGGATACCGTTAGTGACATCCTTTCCAGTGACTTGTGAAAATGCTGGATCAGCAGCGGTGGCCTGACTGCGGAGAAGTTCCAGCTTAAAGGAGACTAACGTGACATGCCAAGTAAATGTTCTGCATGAGCTTGGATTGAACCCTGGATCAAGATTTTTAAAAAAGCAAAAAAAAAACCAAAAACGTTGCTATAAAGGACGTTATTGAGACAACAGTGAAATTCGAATGAATGAAAGTCATTTTTAGACGGTAGTTTTGTCATTGTTAAAATTCCTGATCATAATTGCACTGTGGATATATAAGAGAATGCCTTTGTTTCCTAGTTTTTAAGGGTAAAGTTTATTTTTATAGTTTCAAATAGTTCAGGGAAAAAACAGTGCTGTCTCTCACATGTGCACAGAAATGTGGCAAAAGTTAACTGTTAGTAAATCAGTGTGAAGGTTACAGAAGTTCATCGTACAATTCTCGTAACTGTTCAGTAAGAATTTTTTAATATAAAGGGGAAAAGTATGGTAGCCTGATACAATCCAATGTTCCAAAGAGATGATAAGCATGGGAAACAGTGAGAGTCCCTGCCCCCCAAATCAGCAGGTGCCTGCATTTGAGTAGCTTTAGGTCTGCCCGCCCTTTGACTTCACTTTCAGTTTAGAGGTAGTGTGGTGTAGTGTTATGATTCCACACATCACACACACTCAGCCCTGGTGTCCAGTCAGGTGCTGCAGTGCCTTCGCTGTTCAACCTTGCTGAGCCTCAGTTTCCTAACCTGTAAAATGGGGGTACTATACCTTCTCTCACAGCTTTGCTGCTAGGATTGGAAGTGATATTTGCAAAGCACCTGGCTGAGTATCTGGTATATGATAGGTTCTCCCCAAAAATTAAATATATTTTTTTTTGCCGCAGAAAGACCATGGCTTGCTGGCTCCATGGTCTTTTATTTTTGTCAGGAACAGAAAGCATCAGTCTGTCCCCAAGTCTGTGGACCTGAGACTCAGTCTCTGCCCCACTTGAAACCCTCTAATTGCAAATCCCTATGGAAAGCCTATTCATTTAACTGCTCTGAGCAGTGTTTCTAGGCATGATTGGTTTCCTAGCGGGCAAAAATCACTCGGAGACAACCACACCGCAATCCCTTTCTAGAATGCTTTTGCAAACCTTTTCTTCCCCAGCTGCCACACAGCATGAGCAGCGAGAGCAGGTTATCAGCATGAAGGTTTGAAAAGGATGAAATTAACTCTGGACCTTAACCTTGAGACAAATGACCTCACAAAACATGGGAGGTAAAAGTTTAAAAAGAAAAAACGTCTGTGGCTGTGAGTGAATAGCAACGACCCTGAACTAGGAATCAAAGGCAGGGATTAGAATGCTGGCTCTGCCGTTTACTAACTCGTGGTTTTAAAGCAAGCCGCTCTGAGCCGATTGCTTTATTCATGACATGGGGCTGCTGCTTCATTTAGTTGGTGAGTTAATCCAATGAGACCAAGTATGTGGAGGCTCTAGGGTGGACTGGAAAGGGCTGTATAACAAAGCGTTGCGCAAAGTGTGGTTCAGCATGGATGGCATGGGGACACAGTGATGTTGTATCTCAGGCCCCACCCCAGGTCTAATAAGTCAGAATTTACATTGTAATAACCTTTCCACGACATTCTTACGCACAGGAAAGTTTGACACGCTGATGTCAAAACACCATGTTCAAGTTGATTCTTAAGGTGGTACTTATAAAGAAACCTAAGGGGCTTACTGAAAACTAGATCTTCGAATAGCCTGATGAGCGCTCAGAACCACTGGGGCCATTTGATTTTCAGTTTGGGCCTGGAAAGCATGCCTTTCAGGGCTCTGGCCCACCAGCATAGCCTGTGAGGAACATGAAAAGCGCACTGGGTTCTTGAACACAGCTTTGCCTCAGCACATGTCTAAGCTCATGGGGCGAGTCCTCTGTGCCACCCATGCTATCATCCTGCAGGTCAGCTCTCAGTTTGGGGACACCTGTTACTCCCAAGTCCTGCCTTTGGCCTGGAGATCACCATATCCATCATGAGACCATCCTGTGTGCTAGGGAACGAATATAGGACTTAACCAAAGGTCAGCTGCAAGTAGGAATGTTAGGACTGATTGTCCAGCCTCCCTTTGCTGCCGGAGGTGGAAGGTGGTAATGATCCCAAATGACCTCTGCTCACCCTTGTGGTGCATTGAAGGAAAGACCCAGAGGCAGATCCTGACTCCACAGTTCTCTTCATTTGCTTTACTTTGGGCCAAGGCTTGGCTAACTCAGAGAGAGCCCTCGAGGGCAGGAGCTGCAGGATTTTTATCATGGTTCTTGGCACTTAGCTGGGCATGGTAAATGATGCCCAATGAATGACTTTGATGAAGACTAGAGCACAATGTTTTATAGATATTAGGTGCTCAATAAATACTGTTGGTTGATTGACTAGGCCAGGGCAACTTTCCTGTTAGGTGCCTCTAGGCACAGAGCCCAGAACCTGTGAGCCCTTCAAGGGCTTGTGAAGACGTTTCAGACCTGAAGATCAACAAAATTAATGACTCCAAAATACAGAAATAAAACTGCAAAGTAAACATTAAATATGTAACTAGCTAGCTGTAATATAATATGTCAGCTAGTCAAGTGCAACTTGACTCTTAGAGTTCTGTATAAATTATATTAAATTGTGGGGTGTGGGAATATCTTCACGTGTTAAATGTGGCCTGGAGAGAGCTTCCGAAGTTAGTGTCTGGGGCCTAAGAAGCACTTAAAACGGACATAGCAGTCAGGTGATGTCATACCCTATCCCTCCCCTGCCGTCTTTCTGAAGGAACTGAGGCAGGCTCAAAGGTGAGACCCTAAGACAGTGGCAAAGAAATGGCACAGCAAAAATCAGGGAAGCCAAGCTGTCTGAAAAATTATAGGTTTTTCACCCTGTCCCTGGATAATTTTCCTAGTATATTTTTGTTCTGTCTTTTGTAAGGCGAGAATTTTCTGCTGCTTGTCTGACTATCCTAGCACTGATTCATGGCATGATCTTCATCTTGTTGATTTCTATTTATTTCTCTAATCATAGGCTGTAGAGTTTGGGATGGGCTGAGTGTCGGGGGAACATGGGAATCAAATTTTCATCAGTCTTCCCCATTTCCCTATTCCTCTCAAGAAAAAAAAAAAAAACTTTTGTTCTAAATTTCCATTAAGTTACTCATCTTGGTAATGTACAGAACTAAGTGGAAAATGTCCCTTTCCTCTGAGAGGCCCAATTTAACAAACGTTGCTGCAGACAGGAATAAAGGGATCTATATCCTACATTAGCTTTTGCTGCGTACCCCACCCCAAACCACCCCCTCGAAAAAAAGAAATCTTAGTGGCTTAAAATAACCATCACTTATTTAGCTCACAATTCTGTGGGTCAGCTGTGAGGGCTGGACTTAACCTGGGTGGTTCTTCTAGTTTTAGCTGGACTCACTCGTGCCTTTGTGCTCAGATGCCAGGTGATTGGAGGGCTGGCTGATCCGGGATGGCCTCATTTGGGGCTGCTCATCTCAGCTTCACATGGTCTCCCAAGCTCCGGCAGGCTAGCTCAGGCTTGTTCACTTAGAGGCTGAGCAGATGTCCAAGAGAACCAACAGAAAAAGACTTGTTCTCTTGCAGTCCACCCTCAGAGCTGGCACAGTGTTGCTTCCACCTCATTCTGTTAGCCAAAGCAAGTCACACAGATTAAAGAGGTGGGGCAATAAACTTCACCTCTTAATGGGGAAGCGCTCCAAAGTCATGTGCAAGGGGTGTAAATACCATGAAGCAAAGAACCGCAGCCATTTTTTGCAATCTACAAGAGTCACAACAAAAGAAATATAGCCCTGAGTGAAATCAGTAGGTAAGGTTTAAACTGCCAGGGCAAAAGAGAAGATGGGAGTCAGAGGCATCACACATTTAAATGTAGTCAGATGAAAGCAGTAGAGTCCAAGGAAGGAGAGCCAGAGCCTGATCATTCCACTAGAATTTGCAAAATTGGTTTTGTTGGGGAATGAGTGATCACTTTAGGAAAGGTGTATGGGGTGTGGTTTTTTTCCAAACAGCTATCCTTCAAGACTATTCAGAGGCATAGCATCAGATGAAAATTAACCTTGTAATAGACACCAGAGACAGCTGGAAACAACCCCAGCTGACACAGCATCTTTCTCTGTGCACTGTAACTAAGGACAGAGAGGTCTCAGTGAAAAAATGTTATGTCACATGGCTACGAAAGTGGCACTTCCGTGCTTCTGCACACTGGGTGGTGATGGAGAAGGATTCTATGGTGAGCAGCAGAAGGCTGGTTCAGGGTAACTGTGCTCCTGGGTCCTGGCTCTGCCACTAACCAGCTCTGTAACATTGCCCAAGTCACCTTCCCTCTCAGTTTGGATTACCTTCTCTACCAAATACGAGAGTGTGTTTGATTATCTCTGTGGTTCCTTCCAATAGAAGAATTGGGGTTATTGGGCTGAATACTTAACACATAATGGCTTATCCCAAAAGTCAATACAGAGGCAAAGAGTATTTTTTAGACCATTTTAATCCTGGACTGTAGTGGAATTTTCCTGGGCATGGGCCGCTCTGCCAAATCCAATTTGCTTCTTTTCTTTGAGATAAAAAAGTAATTGCACAAATAAGAATCACAAGGGACACTACACAGATTTAGAAGGCTCTTTCTTTCCCCAGTTTTCCCAGTGGCATTTTAGGTTACACCGTGTTCCCTGTTGGAGGCCAGAGATTCTGTTCCCCACACCACCCCCTTAGCACATCAGCATTTCTTAACAGTCATCTTGTTACTTACATCCTTGCATAAACTCTTCTTAGCTGACAGGCTTAGAAAACTTTCTTTGACTTGGCATTTTAATTCTCTGATGAATTGGATCACCAAGAAGTCTTCAGATGGGACCAAGGAAGGATCTCCTGTCCTGGCACATATTAAACGGCATACCCTTGTTCCGCTGTTGTGCATTTCCATTTGCCCATTGGAATTTCATTTTTCTTTCTCTCCTGGTTGTGAAGAATGTGTTTACTTTCCCCATCTCCAGTCAGCCTTTTTATAAAGTGTGAAGTTCATTGCAGCATGACTTATAATAGTGAAAAGTGGGACAAACCTAAACGCCCATAGGGGGAGGAATGATTTAATACAATAGGGCACAGCTATTCGATGGAATACGATGCAGCAGTTAAAGGAGCAAGGTTCATTGGTATTAACATGGACTATTTTCCAAAAGATATTGATAAAAAAACAGGACAGAGTGTCTAACATGGTATCATTTATGGAAAGGTTAACTTAAGTGATATATCCCAATGTAGGTGTAGATGTGTGTTTGATTGCTCAGGAAGGACACATAAGCAGGTAACAGTAGTTTTCTCAGGGCAGCAAAGTATATGGGAGTAGGGAGAATAATGAGAATTTTTGCCTTTCCTTTATTACTTAGATTTTTAACATTAAGAATATGATCATTTATTGATTTATTTTTTAATTAAAGTTTATTGGGGTAACAATTGTTAGTAAAGTTACATAGGTTTCAGGTGTACAGCTCTGTAATAGGTCATATCTATATATCACATTGTGTGTTCACCACCCAGAATCAAAAAAATAATACAATAAAGAATATGATCATTTATTTATGCAATTTAAAAATGCTTTTAAACACAAGATTTTTGTAAAGAGTTAGATGGTGATGGTTTATATTCACCTCTGGATGTAAGAAAATAAACAAAAGGTAGAAAAACATTGCTTACTCTTTATTGGTTTAATCACCCTGCACTTTGTGCATGAAGGTGTAATCTTTCTGACCCACCAGTGTGAAGGAAAATAACACAACAAGGGTTTCAGGAAATAGGAAACCTGTATATTCCAACCTCGACAAGAACCATCTGAAAATGTCTGCATTTCAGGTTTTAATTACTCCATCATTTCAGTTTTGTTCTCAGAGCTAATTCCGAGAAGTGATAGCTTTTCTTAAATACTGTGCAATTTAATTACAGTTAACTCCTTACAATGTAATTATAGGTGAGTACTATTTCTTCACAATCTGAGCAACCAGAAAGCTTATTACATAATCAACAGCTTTCCTCTCTACTCTGCTTTTTGAAAATGAGACAAATAAGAGACTGGAAGCAGGGAACTCTTCCAAAAACACCTTTCAGATTCTGTCATAGGGTCAGTCCAGATGACGCTTAATTTCTTACACTTCCAGCAATTACAGTACCATATGCTGGTAACTGGTGTTCGTTACAATGACAGTGAGATACTGCAAGTTCCTAATGCAACTTTTGAATTTTCAAGTAAAGTTAAAATTACGGGTGATGTCTGGTGTTACTTTCTGTGATTTTGAAAATTATAACTACATGGTGCCTGTCCGGTACCTAGAAAACTTAGCAATAATATCTCCAAATGGAAACATGTAGAAGGAAAGACCTCTGCACAGTGTTTGCAGATGTAGGACTAGCCATGGGCCTATTGGCTACCGTAATGGACAGCATGATTCTAGAACATTCTAAGAGAGAGCCTTCCTGGCCAGAATGCTGTTAGGGACTGCATGGTGCTCAAGGGTCAGAGGTGGCGCTAGCTCACCCTCCAGCCAGCCATGTCTTTCTCATCCTCTCATTGGGTCTCCCGTGTTAAGTGCTCCGCTCCCAGACAGCCGGACGAGGCCACATCCAGTCTTCTGCAGAGCACGCCATGTCCCTCCCAGCTCTGTTGCCCAGTTCTTCTGGCCATATCCCCAGTCTCTATCAGCGGGTTGGGTTCATGCTCAACTATGCAGAGTTAGCTCTTTCCTCTACTTTCCCACTCCCTGTGCTCTCCTTGTTCCCAACACTTCCCAGCATCCCATCAGTCTCCACACAGAAAATCAGTCTCCACATCCCATCAGTCTCCACATTTGTTCTGGGGTCCACATGGTCTAGGCCTTCTGCCTTGATGTCATTTCCCTCCTTCTCTCAGGCAAACTGGTTTCTAAGTGCTAGCAGCAGATTCTCTTTGTTCTTTCAGTTTCCCCTTAAATGGCTGCCTTCACTAGGTGATGGCTGACGTTCCTACTTCACCTCCTTCTCATGGGGTAGATGTTACTGCTTCAGCTCCAGCAGCCTGGAAGTTCACATTCGGTTCCAGTGGCTACTGAGACCAGTAACTGGCCAGATGTTTTGAGTTCGAGTTTTAAAAAAATGGCTTTTGTATCTTCTTCCCAAATTATTTTTCTGAATTGCTGCCTTTGCTGTTCAGACAATCCCAGATTAATGCCAAGTGGTGTCCTCTCCAAAAACAATTCTAATCATAACACACAAGTGAAGACTTTGTTACTCCTACAGTCATCATTCCCCAAGCATTTGGTCACAAGTATGAAGGAACACAGTACATACAGTAGGCTCTCATTAAGTGTTTGTTGAATGAATATATGAAATAGCAAATCTAAAGACAAACCTCCAGAGCAGAACCCCATAACCTTTCACTAAACCCGTTCTGTGTAATCTTTTTTTTTTTTGAATATAGAGATACATATATCTTTTTTTTTTCACTTTTTTATTTAAGTGGGGAACAGTGTGTTTCTCCAGGGCCCATCAGCTCCAAGTCGTTGTCCTTCAATGTAGTTGTGGAGGGCGCAGCTCAGCTCCATGTCCAATTGCCATTTTCAATCTTTAGTTGCAGGAGGCACATGGGAACCATCCCATGCGGGAATTGAACCAGCAACCTTGTTCAGAGATCGCACTCTAACCAACTGAGCCATCCAGCCACCCCTCCGGAAGTTCAGGGGCAGCTCGTTGTCTTCAATCTAGTTGTGGAGGGCGCAGCTCACTGACCCATGTGGGAATTGAACCTGCAACCCTGTTGTTCAGAGCTTGCACTCTAACCAACTGAGCCATCAGTCCACCCCCTCCCCCGTTCTTTATAATCTTAATTGGATGATATAAAAAGTATTCAAAACACTCTCTCACTGAGCCACACAGGCCCCTAGAAATAGGGTAAGCACATAGTTTATTATCCAAAACCCAACACCTGTGAGCATGAAAGAGAATGTTCTTAAAAATTATTCCAGGATACTAGGCTTAAATTGGGACTATCCCAAGCAAACTGGAATGAATGGTCACCTTATCCTGTGACCAACTTGGTGGTGTTTAGTTTCATGAGCTTCCCACATACAGCCAATATCCTCTTTCTGGCTCACTTCTCTGTTGATATTCCAGGTAAGGGACCACAACAGTGATTTTATATCCTCTTTCTCAAGCACCACCCTTCCCTTCTCCAAAAAGATAGTCAATCTTTTTAAAAATTCAGTGTCAGAAATAGGAAACTAATGTCATTTTTCTGGATGTGTCATCCCTGTTAGCTCCGCCAAATCACTAAAGTACTGCATTCTATGCAACACTCAAACAAAATCCCATATACTCAGATTCCTCTTGAACACTCTCCCTTACACCCCTCACAGATCTTGGTTTCCCTTCGACCAAGCCATCATCACTCTCAGTGCCCTCCTCCAGACCAGCCATGACCCTGCAAGTCCCTAGCTGACCCAGTTGATCAGTCATTTAACAGGCATGCCAGCCATTCTCCTCCAAGACCGGTTGGTTCTGATTCTAGAAGTGGCAGTTCACTGTGGTGCTGGGAAGCAGAGTCGCTGGAATTCCGGTTATCTACTGCTGTATAACAAACCACCCTAAAACTTGGCAGCTTCAAACAACAACGTTTTTATTCTCTCACATAGTTTAATAGGTCAGGAAGTGAAGGGCAGGGCTCAAGTGGGTGGTTCTTCTTCTTTTCCATGTGTCATTAATTGAGAACGCTTGATGGTATTTGGTTGACAGGTTGGTCTGGAGGGTGGAAGATGACTTTGCTCAGGTATCTGAGCCTGGACAGCTGGAGGGCTGAGCTCAGATTGGCACCGATAGTCCACTGGAGCACCACCACCACCACCCCGCCATGGTCTCTCCTACATAGGAGCCTCAGGGCAGTGGGTTGTCTTTACATGGCAGCTCAGGACTCGCAGAGAAACGGTCCCAAGACAGTCAGGCAGAAGCTGCGAAGCTTCTCGTGACCTAGCCTTGGAAGTCCCGGGAATCACGTAAATTGCATTCTATTGGCCAAGCAAGTCACTAAAGCAGACCCAGTTTTAAGGTAAATTATTAAAAATAAGAGATTAGACTCCACCTTTCACTGGGAGGAATGGCAGAGAATGTGTGGTCCTCTTTAATTTACCACACCTGACTTTTTAACAGTCCTGAAAGGGACTTGCAGATGTGATCCACATGTTCCTAGCTGTATCAGCCTAGGGCTGCAGTACGATAGCAGCAAGACGAACAACGCAGTAGTGAAACCTCTGGCCCTTGGCAGCCGAGCCGTCCTGAGAGTGCCTTTATAGTAAGTCCTCAGCGTCATCAGTAGGTTCTGCAACTCGAAACGAAGCCATGTAGAATGAAACCAATTTTACCACAGGCTAATTGATACAAACAGGAGTGAACTTCCTACAGCATCTCACCAGGGTTGTAACAAAACAACTTTGGATGAAACAACGTTATTCAAGGACCGTGAACACATAAGTAGATCTTGTCTCTAGATCCCCATTGCCTGAGTAACTGAAAAAGCTTCTCTTAATAGGAAAGCAGGAAACAGACCAAACATGAGATGGATTAGATTTTCTTCATCTAGACTCTGGTATCTGCTTTTCTGGTCTTGTGTTTCTCTTAGATTTTCATCCACCAATACCCACATTTGAGTATGCTCTATTTTTCCTGTTCCAACATTAAATCCTTTGCTCCTCATTGTTTTAAAAGTAGGCAGGGAAGCTGGACAAGTAAGGGGTTCCGATCCTGCAAAGTCTTGCCTCACTGCTACTGGAATTGAGGGTGTGGCTGTCAAGAAGGTTCCTGGTATTTCTAATAATTCACCATCTCCAGACAGTTTTATGTAGCGAGGTTTAGGAGAGAATGAGCAGGTCATTGATAGAGAATGTGGACTAAAATTACCCCAAAATTACCTTATTTTTAAAGCCTTTTTTATAACTAGATCAAGGCTGAGTATACCTATGGGTGTGAGTGACCTTAGTCAGTGATTCCATTAACCCAGTAAAAACTGTTTAAACAAAGCATCATGGAGTTTTCAAGTATATACTACTTGAATCTCACATTCCCTGGACAAGCTACGGACAAACGTGATTTTATTGCGCCCCTTCCCTCCTAAGCTGCATGGAGGTTAATAAAGTTACTTCTAGCCAATTCACTTGGTTTGGTAGCGGTTTTTATTTGCTCCTTTCTGTGAGATTGCTTTTCGTCTTCAGGAGGAGATAGACTGACTTTATGATATAATGTTGATAGCAGATGACAATAAAATGAATGCTGTGAGAGAGGGTATGCTGATCGGATTTCAAAACAACCTCCCAGTCAAAGATACGCGCATTGCCTAAAAGAGATAGATGCTGACTCTAGATGGTTTAATTGTAAAGTTTGACCTTGGGCTAAATGAAACCCAAAGAATTTTAGTTAGGGCTTCTCTCAGATCAGGAAGCCAAGTAGACTGTATATCAAAAAGTGCAGATCAATAATTTGTGCAATTTTGTTGGGCACAGATAATCACTTAGGTTCCCCAGCAAACAAATTCAGGAGAGCTGAATGGAGAATTTCGCTGCTGTGGCATAAAAGTCAGAGGAGCACTTAATGTTCCCATCATCCCTCGCTCCCTGGGGAGCCTCAGGCTTGGTTCAGGATGATGGACCTGGAGACCCGGAGATGGGAACAATTTAAGTTACATTTTAATCAGGCCCCAGGAGGGAAAGGGGAATTATCTGAAATCGTTAATAGAAAAATAGCAATTGTTTCTTGCTCTAATAATCATTGGTACACCTCATGCCTAAACAACTGGACAAATTCGCAGCTGTGCCCCTCACAATCTAATATGTAAGTGGGGAAGCTACGTGAAGGGTTGAACCTCTCTCCTTAAACTGATTTTTCCTAGTTCTTCCAAAATTGTGCTGTAATAGATTAGCACACTGATGCCCTTAATTGAGCAAAACTCCACGGCATCCTGTGTTTTCTAAGGTGGATATATCAGAGTTCCTCGTGGAGAGAATGTTTTCTAAACTCTACCAGTGAGGAGTGCGTTTGCAGCAACCCTGTCCCCTGCGGTCGTGGTTATTCCTTTTTATTGGGGGAAATCACACAGCTTTCTACCTGTATTACGACTTATCCCTGGAGGGGAGGCACTAAGTGCTAACTTACAGCAGAGCTGCGGGTGCTGAGAAGACTGTAATAAGGATCCCTAACACTTCCCTAACACGCTCAGCCCTCTGCTAAATGCTTTCCGTATGTTAACTCATTTAATTGTCGCCAAAAAACCTAAGAGGTGCTGAAATATTTACATGTGAAATCTGGGATTTACATCCCCATTATGGAGAACAGAGTTTCTGGGGTGTGGCAGGAGCAGGGTTGGCCATAATTGAATGGTTCTTGGGGCTTGATGATGGGATATGGGGTTCATTGTTTTATTCTGTGTAAGTTCCATAGATTGGAAAGTTCTGCATAATAAAAAGCAAAGCAAAATCGATGAGGTAGATACTACTATTTTCTCTTTCGTGTAGCAGGGAACCTTGCCCAAGTTCACACGACTCCAGAGGGTGTGCATGCAGCCACTGCATCTGTGGTTCCGGCTGCGACAGTGACTAGCACTTGGCGTGCTGCAGGACATTTTAAGTTGTGGGTGGAAGGAAGCGCAGCAGAACTCCACATCCGTCAGATACCGTCTGAACAACTAGCTCAAAGTCACAATTTCCACATTAGATTGCACGGTACTCCTAGCATCCTATCCTATCTCTTTGAAGCTGACTTTCCAGCACTTGATAAAAAGCAAGTACCAAGCGACAAGGGATGTGGAACAAGAACTAAGGGTACTTGTACGTAGTCTCACTCTGATGTTCGGAAGTCGTGCAGGCCCCTACAGGTACACACATCGCATTAGAAAGGAACTGCAGTATTAAAGAATAAAAGCGAAAGTTTTTCTTTTAATGTATGTGTATTTCTTTTCAAATGGCTTCTAAGTTGTTAGGACCTAAGTCTACTTGTTAAGGTTTGGGGCCTAACTAAACGCCCTGTGACTCAGTTTGGGGAATCCTGCACCTGTGAGACAGAAGCTCAGACATGGAGTATCTGAGCGTCCCCTGTGCTTGCTCAGCCTCGTCCTGAAACGCAAGACAGCTTCATTCCCTTGTCTACTCAACCAACACTTGTTAAACACCTCCCATTTGCCGGTGCTGTGCTAGACGCGGGGTACAGCAGAGAACAAGACACACAAAATCCCTGCCCTGGTGGGACTTGTATGCTGATCGCGGAAACAAAATAATCAGAATTAACAAACAATAAACATGCGTTATATTAGATTGTGTTAAGTGCTAAAAGGGAACAGAAGTAGGCCAGGGAGGTAGGAAATGTGGGAGAGCAGGGAGATGGTGAAATTTAGGCAAGCTGGCCAGGGATGGCCTCACTAAGATGACAGCTGTTTGGTAAAGACCTGAAAGAGCTAAGAGGACCTATCAGCCACTTAGTTAACTCTTTTTTTTTTTAATTAAAATTTATTGGGGTGACAATTGTTAGTAAAGTTCCATAGGTTTCAGGTGTACAATTCTGTAATACATCACCTATATATCACATTGTGTGTTCACCACCCAGTCAGTTCTCCTTCCATCACCATGTATTTGACCCCTTGTACCTTCATCTACCATCCCCCACCCCCTAACTCTTAATGAAAAAATAATTTAGAAACAGAGCCCTAGAGTTAAGTTGTACAACAAATAGAAAAGAAATGAGAACTAGCCTACATCAGATAAATAGTGAAAGAGCAAAAGAAAACCAGGATATAACTTTTCTTCTCTGTGGGTTAGCTGACTTCACTGTTTTCTGTGGAACCCGAACTTGGAGGGTGAGGGAACAAAGGTAATACATAATCACACCAGCTCAGCACTTCCTATGCCTTAATTACAATGGGAAATGAAGAAGGGCCTGGAGATTTTATGCAAAGGAGGTCATGTTATCGTGATTTGAGATGTTAAATGACACTAGCTAAAATGCTTTGATGTTTTAAATGGGATCTATACTATACTAACACCAGCTGCTCATATAATAACAATATTTTGCTTTTGTATAGAGATGTTTTATGAAGATAGGAGTAAAGGGCCATGAGAGGAATTTTTTTTTAATTAAACAGTGAGTAATATACAGAGGTCAGTACCAAAAATCTTAATAGCAATTAGAGCCATCAGTCAAACAGCAGGTTGTTTTCCTTGTGGTACTCTTTAAAACCTTGTAAATGGAAATATCAGAATTTATTAAAAGTTTAAATCACTGCCACTGAATTTTTTTATGGGACAGCTTCAACCTTCATGAAGCTGGAGAATTTCCCTAAACTTCATCCAAGAGAAAATTGTAGAATCATCTATTATAAACCCTCTGGATGTCCTGTGTTCCTCAGCTTGCCCTCGCTTCTGTGTCCTTAATGAAGCCATCAAACTCAGAGGGCAGGGTTCCTGAAGGGATCTGGAGCCATTTCAGCTCCTCTGCTTTCCATCTAGGCCATTCTCTTGGCCATTCTCTGGACTCTTGGCAAATTATAATCCCAGATTATCTCTCTATCACCTTCTCCCCTTCCCAGAAAGTTTGGAGTTGACCCCCCTGTAAATCATCGCTTGTTAAAAACCATTTTGCAGAGCAGGATCTGCAGCCATTCCCAGTCCTGACCGCCCATCTGAGGCCTCCCAGGGGTTCCGTAACAACAGAAATCTGGATTTAGGACATTTGGAATGAGGCCCATGAATTTGTATGTTTAACAAGTGCCTCAGATGACTCTGTTAGAAAACGCTGCATGGGAGTCTTGAAGGGTTGAGTAGAAGTTCACCAGGTGAGCAAAGGGAAAAAGAAAATTCTTTTACACGTGGACATAAAACACCATGTTTACAAGTCGGGATGAGGGAGTGTGTGTGGCAAGTTCAAGAAAGGGCAGGTTTTCACACTGCTCCAAAAAAGAGTTAGGGTGGGGAGGAAGCCATTTTATAAATATCAGGGCTCTTACTAAGAATTCTTGTAATGAACGTTTCTTTGCTAAGCTCCCCTCCAGTTCTGCTGCCTCAGCCACACCAGGTGGTGGGTTTCTTGCCCAGTCCTGGTTAGGCCCAGCGCCAGGGTCTGGGTTGGTGTCCAGCTTTCCTTTGATCCCACCATGGCGACCTCTTGTTTGTTCTTTGCTTTGGCACTGACTGTTGTACGAGAGAAACAACATAGCTGGAACTTGGAACTTGGCTGCTGATAAAATGCACCAGGCAGGAGCAACCCACCTTACGTGCTCAGCAATTGGCAGTGAATTTGTGTGGTTTTTAGCCTGCTCACCCTGGGAAACCTGGAGACGGTTTTCATCATCAAGTTTTTTTCAAGCATTTCTCCCATACTCTCAAGCACCAAGATCCTCTCCTCTTCTGCTCAGATGAACAGATGCCCTCCCCACAATTCCCCCATTGTAGAATTCTGAATTTGTTATCAACTTGATCAAACAAAGCTTTGTGGAGAGCTCTGGACTTGAGATAGGAAACAGTTGGCTTCCAGTTCTGTTTCGTACGTTTAACTTAAGCTGAATAACCTGGCCAAATGAGACATTCTCTGCATCTCAGTTTCCCTTTCTATAAAATTAGTATAATAACATGCTTAACTTTCTGCAGCCAGGAACAGTGGATGAGATATTATGTGAATGGAGAAATGGGATATATACTACAAATGTGGTATTGTTTCTTAAGAACAGTAGGGAACAGAACTTTGCATAATCTAACCTTGCAAGACAAGTTGCTTTTTCTGAGACATAAAGAAGAATTTATTTACCGTGTTTCCCCAAAAATAAGACCTAGCCGGACAATTAGCTCTAATGCGTCTTTTGGAGCAAAAATTAATATAAGACCCAGTCGTATTTTATTATAAGACCTGCTCTTATATTATGTTCGATAAGACCCAGTCTTATAGTAAAATAAAACCAGGTCTTATGTTAATTTTTGCTCCAAAAGAAACATTAGAGCTGATTGTCCAGCTAGGTTTTATTCTCAGGAAAACATGGTATCAGTAGACACCTTTCAGAAAATGTTAACACTCATTGAAAGCGTTTACATCTAGACCGCCTGCCATTCATCAAATGATCTGGCCCCCAGCTTGCTTCAACGCTGAATCCAGAGATGGAGTCAGTCTTGCCTTCCTTTAGTTTCCCATTGAAGTTAACAGTTCCTTCCATGAATGCCTTTATCACACTCCTCAAAGGCAGAAACCTTCTTTGTATTTGTTCCCAAGCCTAACACAGGGCCTGGCACTTACTAAGCTCTTAGCCAACATTGGCTATTAAAGAATGAGTTTGGATACTGCCCAGCATTGGATTAGATGCTCTTCAGGCCAAAGATTAACACAATACACATTCCTGAATTAGAATGAATTTTAAGGATTCATCTTGCCAACTTCCTGCCTTCTCCAGAGCCAACTTTTAAGCACCTAACAAATAAGGGCCCCTAATTTTTAGTTCCTTCCCGAGGAGGACATTGAGTGGTTTTTCTGGCTAACTCATCACGCGTGAGTGTTCTTTGTGCAATTGAAGTCCATTTCCTCTTTCTCCACTTAAATGAAATGGAAGTAAAACATGCCCACATCTTGTATATAAAAGGTTTTTTTACATAATTGAAGACTCTTCTTACAGAGTCTGAGCTAGTTTGGGTTGGAAGAAGGACAGTCATCTCAATTAGAGTACAATAGACCAGCTAAGAAATTGTCGGCTTGAATTTCAGAATTGCTTCCAGCAGCAGCTGGTAACATAGTAATCAGCCTAAGGACCCTGAGAGGAGTTGCTGCAGATTGGAAAACTGCCATCCTTTTGCCAAAGCTAGACCAGGGCAGTATTCAGAAGGTCTCGGACTTGTTATGTCTGAATATTAATTTTCTATTCTCTGAAGTGTTCAGTCTCTTGTGGCTTTTCTGATGTGATTTGAGTGAATTTAACATACTAGAAGTGCTTTTTAGATAATGTAAGCATTTGTATTTCTTCTTTGTAAAACCTTCTGCATCGTCAGGCAGAAGGAAAGTGATAGTATAAACATACGGAAGAAAATTTTGTTGTCCAGTGAAAATCTCCCAACCCTAGAGCCGTTTTGAGCTGATTAGAAACATGGCTCCAGAATTCTTTGAACTTATCAGAAAAATGTGCTAATCAAAGTGAAACTGCCATTTTTGTATTACATGTTTTGCTTTCTAAAAAAAATTCCAATGTAGAGTTGAGAAGCCAAAGAAAACTATAAACCCACAAAAACACACAGTGTTGTGTCACAGAGCTATCACCCCACGATGACTCATCTCATGATGTTTTCTCTACTTCCTTCAAATATTATTATTTCTGGAAAATTTAATTTAAATTCTGGTACGAGGGTTATTTCTGGAGAAAGGGGGGTTTGCCTTCTACAAAAATTTTCTTATCTGCAAAAGGATAGAATCAATTTACCTCCCAAGTAGCAATATTGTCATGTATTTTTATTGTTTTGTTTGATTATTTTTTAACCTTATCTCACTACTGATAGAAACTAATTAAAACTAAATGCACATCAGCTTTTTTTTTTTTTCACATCAGCTTTTATTAAATGGCCACTACAGAGATGGTGAAGTTCAGGAAATGGTAGGCCAGCCCATTCTCTTTAACAATGTTGGCTGATGCGCAATTGGGATAATTTCAGATTTATGAGATTTCAAGCATCCATATGTCCTTACTGTTTCCTGAAGAATTGTTTTTAAAGAAATGAATGTATGTGTCATTTCAATCTAATGAGAGCAGAACCACCAACTAAATAGTGCTCCTTGCCTCAAATCAGATTTCATCGATGCTAGGACTGTAACTGTAGGCAAAAACATTTGGAGTATATCAAGTTAATTAAAGGCTATGTTTTCAGCTACTCCCCACTATGTAGTTTTATAACAAAACAAAAAAAAATACGGGGAAATGATGAATTTAGATAAAACTTGGGATGCTAAGGTTTTATATTATTAGCATGTATGTCATAAATACTTTTCTCATGTTTGTTTCATAACAAAAACAAGGTTGAAGATTGGTATAACTTATCCAAAATTTTTGATGCAGAAATGAGACAGAGTTTGCCCAAACCCTGAGAATCACAGCCTTTGAGATCCGGAAGGAGCCTTTGAGAGCAACTCCTTTAGAAGGAGGGATGGAAAAGTGGACAAAACAGAACCTGCTCGTCATTGTCCAGCCATGTGACCTTAGGTCCATTAGGTCACCCCTGGGCCCACAGTTAGTAACACATGCCTACCTGGAAAGTCGTGAGCAAGAAATATAATCTGAAAGCATTATGTGAGCTATAAATAGAAAGCCCAATGTCAGTGTCAGTTGTTATTATTATCTAGCAAACCCCATCACTTTTCCAACTAAGAACAGAAATGTCCAATGACTTGCCCAAGAGCATTCTTTGGCAAAACCAGGCCTGGAATCCAGATGTCCTAACATCCAGTTCGGGTTCTTCCTATCTCTGAGAGACACAGAGATCCAGGAGAGAGACAATGAGTGCCACATTATGGCCACCACTGGCTGCTGGGCAACTTGCCTCCTCCCCTACAGAGGGATAAATCATTACTATAGGCCAGAAGCAATGCTGTTGGGTCAGTAATGCCAGCATTGCAGCTGGGCCCACTAAAGAAGCTGAAAGCACATGTGGTGTGGTACTTGTTCACCACGGCCTCCCGAATGAAAACAAACACTGTGTAGCCAACAAAGGGCAATGGGGCTGACTAGAGGGGAACAACCTCTCCTACTAAAATGAAAGAACAAGGCAGAGCATTTTAAGACTGAGAAGGGCTCTGGTTTAAACTGACTATTTCTTCAAAATTCTCCCTTGTCTAATTTTCATTCCTGCTGCTCCAAGCATGTCTAATGTTTGAGTGTGTGTCCACCCTTAACACTCTGGTTCAAACATTAACAAAAGTCCTTTTTTTTTCTTGATTTTCTCTTAGTCGTGTTTAAGTTTTCAAAAGACTTTTACTAAATATTAAAGGCAAGCAAAAAACAAACTAAGCCAAAGTAATAGAAGAAACTTTAACGCTATCAAATCAAAGTGAAGTTGGGATTTAAATCTCCGAGTATCTGCCCCCGAAGCCCTTACTTTTTTTCAGTTCATTACATGTAAAATAGCCATTACATCATTAAAACAGGAATTACACAGGCGGTACGGTGCTTAGAATTCTCATGGGATTTATATTTACATACAAGGTGCACAAAAATCGGCTGCACACAGAGATCCTGTTTCTGCGTGTGTTTCCAAAACTCAAAATACCAAGTAGCCATGCTAACCAAGAAGTATCACGTATTAAACTATTAGTACCAGGCTGCTTAGCTAAAAACAAAAAAAAAAAAGGTATTACTCAAAAACTATAATCTAACAGTTTCATTGAGCCTTGTGTTTGTCCAGGTCTCATTCCCACTCCACGTGGGAAGATGGACAGGTGGGAGGGGGAACCTGCCTGAGCCAAGGCTACTGATGTGGCAAGGGCTGGTGGAGCAGGCCAGGGGCTTTTGGGGGGCCACTGGAAGACAGTGGGGCCAAGAGCTGGCACAGAAAGGTCAGGAGCAAACATGGGGTGAGTGTCAGGATGACTACTAGAAAAATGGTTTGAAAGAAAGTATGTCTAACTGATTCAAAGGTATAGAATCCAAGCAAACAGCTTTCTCGTTGGGTGGTAGGAAGAATAGAGAGTATAAACCGGTGAGAATGATGGACCTCTGGTGATTTCAGCTGTCCCCACTTTGGGGGGGGGGGGGCTAGTCTTTAGATATCCAATCAAGACAAAAAAACAAGGCCCAAGTCTGAGTTGAAACCCTCAGATCCTCTTGGTCTCTGAAGGAGGTCAAAACAGTAGCAGGGTCAGTCGTTTTTTTCTTAAATGCATAGAGATACACTAATAATGCTCATAAGGCCTCTAGCTCACTCAGATTTAATTTAGAGTGTTCCATTGCCAGGACAGATGTGTGCATGGCTCAGGCATACTTCTCTTTGCCTGGTACAGATGTCAGGGTATTGGACGATGCTGGAACAATGCCAGTGTGTTTATTAGTGACAAGAGATTGCCAGCCTCCCTTCCCCCAATTGGGATTTGCATTGCTGTAGTCAAAATGCCAGTCCCAGCTTAGAAGAGGGAAATATTTTTGAGAGAGAGATAGGAAAACAGAAGAACTAAGGTGACTGATGGTGGAGAAGAAAATAGGAAGTGACCGAAAGGTAGAGGAAAGAGGGGAAGCTTTGGGTCACTCGTTTCTATCACTAAAATGATCTAGGTGATTCGATTCCCACACATGACTAGGATTTACATTGTGGGTGGGGAGACATTAGACATGCAGAATCCTGGGCCCCATCCCCCGAGCTACTACTTCTTAAAAACCCAAAAATGTGTATATTTTTTTATTTTGTATTAGTTTCAGATATACGCATAGTGGTTAGACATTTATGTAATTCACAAAATGACCCCTCCCATAAGTCTAGTACCTACCTGGTGCCATACCTAGTTATTACAATATTATTGACTATATTCCCTATGTTGTATTTACCTTCCCATGACTGTTTTGTAACTGCCAATTTGTACTTCTTAATCCCTTCACCTTTTTCACCCATCCCTCAATGCCCCTCCCATCTGATAACCATCAGTTTGTTCTCTGTATCTATCAGCATGAGTCTATTTCTATTTCATTTTTTCATTTATTTTGGTCTTTAAATTCCACATATAAATAAGATCATATGGCATTTGTCTTTCTCTGTC
The DNA here is from genome assembly GCF_964194185.1 of Rhinolophus hipposideros. NCBI lineage: Eukaryota > Metazoa > Chordata > Mammalia > Chiroptera > Rhinolophidae > Rhinolophus > Rhinolophus hipposideros. The sequence continues at coordinate 34,837,761 of NC_138060.1, read as the reverse complement.
TGACTTATTTCACTTAGCATAATACCCTCCAGGTCCATCCATGTCGTTGCAAATGGTAAAATTTTATTCTTTTTTGTGGCTGAATAATATTCCATTGTATATGTATATGTGCCCATCTTCTTTATCCAGTCGTCTATTGATGGGCACTGGGGTTGTTTCCATATCTTGGCTATTGTATATAGTGCTGCAATGAAGATAGGGGTACATATATATTTTCGAAGTACTGTTTTGGATTTCTTCGGATAAATACCCACAAGTGGAATTGCTGGGTCATAAGGTAGTTTTCTATTTTTAAGTTTTTGAGGAACCGTCATACCCTTCTCCATAGTGGCTGAACCAATTTATAGTACCACTGACAGTGCCGGAGGGTTCCCTTTTCTCCACATCCTCACCAACACTTGTTTGTTGATAGCCCTTCTGACAGGTGTGAGGTGATACCTCATTGTGGTTTTAATTTGCATTTCTCCGATGATTAGATATTGAGTATCTTTTCATATGACTACTGGCCATCTGTATATTCTCTTTAGAGAAATGTCTGTTCAGGTCCTCTGCCCATTTTTTAATTGGATTGTTTGGGTTTTTTTGTTTTTTTGCTGGTTTCTGGTGTTTGGTGTTTTTTGTTTGTTTGTTTGTTTGGTATTAAGTTGAATGGTTTCTTTATAAATTTTGGGTGTTAACCTCTTATCAGATGAATCATTGGCAAATATTTTCTCCCATTCAGTAGGTTGTCTATTTATTTTGTTGTTGGTTAATTTCCTTTGCTGTGGAAAAACCTTTTAGTTTGATGTAAAAGGGTTTTTTTTTCTTTTGTTTGCCTTGCCCAGGGAGATAGATCAGAAAAAAATATTACTAAGAGCAATGTCAGAGAGCTTACTGCCTATGTTTTCTTCTAGGAATTTTATGGTTTCAGGTCTTACAGTTAAGTCTTTAATCCATGTTCAGTTTATTCTTGTATATGGTGTGAGATAATGGTCTGGTTTCATTTTTTTGCACATACCTGTCCAGTTTTCCCAGCACCATTTATTGAATACACTGTCTTTATCATATTATATATTCTCACCTCCCTTTTCATAGATTAATTGACCATATAGACGTGGGTTTATTTCTGGGCGCTCTGTTCTGTTCTATTGATCTACATGTCTCTTTTTATGCCAGTACCATGCTGGGTTTTTTGTTGTTGTTGTTGTTTGTTTGTTTAAAAACATGTTTTATTAGTTTCAGGTGCACAAAACAAGGTAATAGTTAGACATTTATCATTTATATCCCTCACACAGTGACAATCCCCCTCCCCCGATCCGCTACCCCTCTGACATCGCACACAGCCATTACATTTCCACTGTCTTTATTCCTAATGCTGTACTCCACTTCTTGTAACTATATGTATATATAAAATTGCAGTTGACATTCATTATTGTTCAGTTAATTACTACAGCCTTGTAGTAGTTTGATATCAGATAGCATGATACCTCCAGCTTTGTTCTTCTTAAGATTGCTGTAGCTATTCGGGGTCTTTTGTAGTTCCATATAAATTTTAGGATTATTTGTTCTAGTTCTGTGAAAAATGCCATTGGCATTTTGATAGGGATTGCATTGAATCTATAGATTGCTTTGGGTAGTATGGACATTTAAATGACGTTAATTCTTCCTATGGAGACCTGTATATTTTTAAACTCCTCAGGAGTAGTCTATGGGCCAGCCTTGAGAGCCACTGGCTGAGGCCATCCCTAAGATTTCTTTCTAGCCTTGAGAACATTTGCTTATGAGAAAGGAGAATAAATGGAGGATTGATGTGAACACAGAGGGCCGGACTGCTATGTCCATGTTGTTTTATCCTGAGGAGGAAAGCTGCCCTCCTGGTCAAGGCTGATGAGATATCAAGATCAGATGAGGAGGGGGAGGGATGCTTGGATGGTTGTTGATTTCTTTTGTCAGAGTTATTTCACTAACTGTAGACAAGTCTCTGACAAATGAGGGTGTTTTATCCTTACCTCTTCTTAAATGCTTTGATCTCTTTGTCCATCTAACCTGCCAAGATGCTCTGAGCTCCCACCCTCCCCTGACAGACCACACAATAGTGAATCAGAGAGTAGGTAGAAAGGAAGTGCCAGCCCACTAACTTTAGTCCCTCCTCCACCCCAGCTCCTAGATGCTGAAACCTCTTTTTTCCCATATATCTCCTTCTTTGGGGAAATTCTTGTGAGTAGGTTTCTGTTAACTCTAGGTAGAGCAGACAACTCTTCCAGTTCTGCCAGAAGGACCAGGTGCCTCATTCTAACCAGAGGCCCAAGAAAAATGTTCCCTCCTACTGCCCCTCACCCAGCCTTGTCAAAACTTCCTTAAAATTTAACAAAAGCTATATAAAGTGCCTGGAAAACAGAAGCTCCTCTTAATCCCAACACAGCTATAGTCCCTTACTGAATTATCATATTCCTATTTTCCATTGAGTATGTATGATTTTCATGGGACCTTTTCTATTATAAGCATTTTCCTTATCAATAATGATCTTTGTAAAAGCTGCAAAATTCTCCATCTAGAAAAGGCACCACTTTGTTTATCAAATCCTTACATAGTGCTTCCCACACGCTAGGTACATAAATATTATAATATATATTAATTCATTTCCTCATCATAATGTTTTACAAGCTCATTTCACACTTGTAACAACTCTGTTAGGCTCACGTTATATAGATGAGGAAATCAAGGCTCAGAGGTTGGATAACCTGCCTAAGATCACACAGTGCGTGAGCAGCAGAGAAGGCACGTGCTCTTCTGTGCTTGTAACCACTCTGCAGGACTGACATGTTGTTTAACTACCTTTCTACTGCGTCACATTTAGGCTGCTTGTAGTTTTTTAGAATCATAACTAACTACACAGAACATCTTGTTGCTCGTGGCTTTTTTAGATTGTTTGTTTAGGATCGGTTTCCAAGAGAGCTGCCTGCCCCATTTCGTTTTGAGCCAACGGACAGAGATGGAGGTGCTACACAGATTTTCACTGGGGAAATCTGAACTGTGGGGAGAAAGGACACTTTTTGTGAGGTTGTCAGTGCTTGATTCATGGCCAGTGTAGTCAAAGAACAAGGGAAATTATAAAGTTGGGAGCTTAGTAAAGGTGAAGGCTTCACATGTTTGATGATGCTTTGCAGCCTGCCATGCTCGGTGCCTCCTGGGTGAGCTGGTAGCCATAAAGTCACTCTTTATTTCTGTGGGGGAAATAAAATCAGAGTTTCTCTTCAGTGGCAAATAGATTAACCAACCAGTTGGTGAGTTTAGTCTTTCTCCTTTGATCTGGATGTTTGGCATCCTGTTGACAGAAGCTGATTTGGAGGTCAAGCCCATGTCTCCAGAATTTCTGTATAGGTGGAGATGGGGTGGGCAGTCTTTTGGAATGGAGTGTTAAGGGAACTTATCTTGAAGTTATGTTTGCATAGCAAGCACAGATTTTCCCTTCTGTGGTACACTTGGTTAGAGGATGGCCTGGGGGGCAAAAGCTCATGAACCTCACGCCCACCTCCATCCCTTACTCCACAACTGCGCCGGTCCAGTCATGCTTAAGGTTTTTGGATGACGTTGACCAAAACCATCGGAAATCTTAATGAATCATAGGGCCCTTCTTTGCTTTTCTCACTTATGACAAAGGCCTGCTATTCTTCTTTGCCTCGGATGATACCATAAATCGCAAACACTGAATTTGGTTGCCATTCCCCCAGGCTAACATACATCTTTAACCTGACACACACACATACACACACACACTTCTGGACCATCCCGATATTAATTTAACAATCATACGTCTGTTCCCTATTCTCAACAATTATAAATGTAATTATCATATATCATTAGCACATTGTTCAATGGTCTTCCTATCACACAGAAGTGATACATCTGAAAAACGGAAATGAGAAAAGGTAGACTGTCAGGGTGAGAAGAAAATAGGAATAGCTGATATTTTGCCCCCAGTTTCCAGGAAATTGCAATGAGCCAGTGAGGCCTAAGTGAAGTGTGTTCATGACATAGTTAGAATCCATCCACTGCCTCACAGGTGCCTTCCTTCCCGTGCTCCATAGCTCACTGTATCATTTATCACATCATTGAAAGTTTCCAAGGTGTTTGTTCTAAAGATAAAGAATGTTTTATGTTGCGGGGGGGGGGGGCAAAGGGGAGAAAGTGGATCCTGACCACATTTTAACAACATAAAATAAACACCTAAGTAAATAAGACCTGAAAGAGGGATTAATGTCCAGGGGCTGGACGCAGCACACCTGATGGTGTTGCCTGGCAACCTCCTGCCAGTCCTGGAGCAGCGGAGTTTCAGGCTAAGAGGAAAATTGGGGATGTGTTCAGAAGAGCAAATTTAATACCTCTATTCCTGTTTGCTGACTCTGGATGCAATTAGATAAGGGACTCTGTTTTAAAATGTACCCAGGATTTGTTTTAATCAGGTATGGTAAGACACACGGAGAAAAGACTGGCATGAATTAAGAAGTTTATACTCACAGACTCCTAGAAACAGGAGGCATGGCATGCCACACAGGGCCACACGGGAGCAGCAGGGTGGGTCAGGACCACAGGGAGCAAGGGGAAGCCTGGCTTATGATCTTTATTGAGGTTTTCATAGAAAGGAATGGGCGAGGCAGGATAATCAGGGTAGACAGGTTTAGGATTGGCTGGTTTAAATAAGTGTAGTGGGCTTTGGCCAATAAGCGTGGTTCCTGGTTGCCTGGTACCTGGCTCTGGGGTGATTCGGGCAGAGGGATAGTGTCCCATACTGCTAGGGCCTGATAAAAAGAGGTGAATAGGAGTATGGACTCAGGATTGGCTGGTCTGCATATCAAAGGGAGGCTCACAGGCAAATTTACTCTCTCTAAGAATTAGCTAACCCTGGGAGAGGCAGTCCTTCCTCAGGTCTACAAAGCCCCAGATACCAGAGCATAAGAATACAGAAAATAAGGAAATATATTTAATACAAATCCTAATACACACACACACATACACACAAGCAAAGGGTCCATTGTCTGTTTCGTGATGTAAGAGGCATCAGTGTTTTAGGGGCTGGTTTTCCCAGAGTATATAAGGACCCTTAAAGGGCAACATTAGAAAGCTCTCCCGTTCCCTGTCCTTTGATGCCCAGCTACATTATGAGCAAGCCTACAGTTGGTTTTAATGCCACACAAGGAGACTCAAGAAAAGCCATCCTTCTTTCAAGAACTCTATGTAGGACCCAAAGAACACTGAAGAATTTTTATGCAGCAGCAGCAGCATGTAGTCCACAAGACTCAAGCTTGAAAGGACAGCTCCACGCATTGCAGAACCTATATCTGGTCATTTGGAATGTCTCAACAGAGAAAATGTGAAAATGCATGTTCCCCAGGTCACCTGACAGGCTTAACCAGAGTTCAGGCATGAGCTCTGTCATTTTCTGTCACGTGCAGTGAGCCCTGCTAGAAAGAATTATGTGGGAAGACTGCATTAGGCCGTTGTTGAATGAGCTTCAGTAACGAAGATAAACATTTATAGTCTTTTGTGTTTGTAAAATGGTGTACAAGCACCGGCTGGCTCACTTGTTAATAATTACTTTGGGGGATTCTTAACAACACATATTTAAGAGGTAAAAACGAAGGTTTGGGTGGGATTGGGGGAAAGACAAGTAGTAGAAAAGCATGTGGTGCAGTCATTTTCAGTGCCTGCATGGCTGTCCTCACTGACCATCATGTTCATTGCATTTGGTTCCACATTCCTAATATTCAAATCCTAACACAAATACGCACACACTGGGCAAAACCATGTTTCATGCCTTACATTATCCATTCTTCCTCGTTGACCTTCCGTGTCCTGATTTCCACATAACGTGGCCACAACTCAGCAAGCACTCTGTGAGAGTACCTGCCTACCCCCAATGGGGCAGGAGGCCTGGCTCCCTGCCCTATCTCTGCTGTGAGGGATGACCCGGGAACTGCACTGCATCTCTAGGCCTCAGTGTTCTTGGCTGTAGAATGGCTGAGGAAGGGAGGTGCACAGGGAATGGTAAGGTCCTTACATCTTACATCCAATGAATCGATGACCTTGCCGCTTTGTCTGAAGCGGGAACGTGTGATTTCAGCTGTCTCTCTGCTTATTATCTCCTAAAAACTGAAACTGACATCCGTGGTACCACAAGTGCGTACATGCATGTACACACATGTGTACACACACACAAGCTACCAGACTCCAGTCCTTGGTGGACTAGAGACAAATTCTAAAGCCACTCATTAGAAATGTAAAATTTCATAAATCTTCTGAATTTTTATTCTAACACACATTTAATATTAGGGTGGTTTTACTTTAATCTTAATCTTCAAGTAATATTGACCGTCTGGGTCAGCATTATCCTGTGACATTGGATATCCTTCGAGCATCCCCACACATGTGTCATGCCTGCCCTCGGGTGTGCGAAGAACAGTGTGAAGCCTGAAGCCTCATGCTCCTCTTACTGCGCTCTTTGGTGGACCCTCAAGTCTGAAAAGAGGTCGTAGAGGGACCAGTGGGCCCCGTTCCCCTCTGCCCTGTATTTTAGTCACCTCTTGACAAGTTCTGCTCGTAGAGGCTGAAACAGTCCAAGAAATATGATAAGAACCAGAGGCCTGTGTGATAGTGAAACTGTTCTATGGGAAGGTTTTCCATGACATAATCATCTTCAATTTTACAATATAACTCTAATTGTAGAAACAGATATTCTGTAGAGCCAACAGTAGTGGCAAATATCTCAAGAATAATCATTGTATATATTTATACGTTATTTAGAGTGGTCATTGTGAAAAACAACTCTTTTCTTCGATGCCTTCCTAAACATTTCACAATGTGTAGAAAATTAGTGTAATTCAATAAGTTGCTGAGTCAGTATACCGTGTTTCCCCAAAAACAAGACCTAACTGGACAATGAGCTCTAATGCGTCTTTTGGAGCAAAAATTAATATAAGACCCGTCTTATTTTACTATAAGAGCTTATTTTACTATACCCAGTCTTATTTTACTTATTTTACTATAAGACCCGGTCTTATAACACTGAGTCTTTAATATAATATAATATAATATAATATAATATAATATAATATAATATAATATAATATAATATAATACTAATATAATAATATAATACCGGGTCTTATATTAATTTTTACTCCAAAAGGCACATTAGAACTGATTATCTAGCTAGGTCTTATGTTCAGGGAAACACGGTAGTTCTGAAAATAACTGCCTAATGTCCCTCTCCTAAAATCAGGAGACTTAAACACTGAAGGAATCTGGTCATTGTTTGTTCATTATTTATTCATTCATTATGCAGTCTTAATGAAATGTGAAAGCCTGCCTTAGTCATTAAAAAACCGCATACACCCCTATGAATTCTGATAATTTACTAATCCAACATTGATTTATGAAGATCAAATCACATGGAATTATGTGATAGTTCACTTTGAAAAACTTGACTGCTATCTTAATGAAATATTAAGGAAATCCAATTTTAATTGACTACTTTGTTGTAGATTTTTTATAATCTATTGGAAATTCAAATGGTTGTATAGTAATGTGGATGCTGTTTCCTTTCTGCCACAGTAGGAAATTGCAGTATCTTTCCATTAGTGTAGTTTCTGGCTTTATAACTATTCCTGACTCAGGGCTTTACTTTTCCCATGTCTTGCTACATAAGCCGAAATAGGCATGTGGTAGCTATTAATTCCAATACATCTCGTGATATGAGATCCAGCTTCATCAAGCCACGCTAACATGGCTCTGACATCCTGTGGATCTCTGAGCCCAAACCTGCAAAATGGGGATAATTATTAACTTCATTGGCTGTCATGAGGATCAAATAGAATAATGTAAGAAAAAGAACCACCATAATGCCTGCCTGGTACATTTTGCCTGGCTCAATTCTTTACCTTTCCTTATATATGTCATAAAAGGGCTGCGGTCATCTCACTCCAAAGCAGTAGTTGACATCCTGATTCGGCCATAATCATGCAAGAATGGTTTGATAGAGTGGAAGCCTTATATATTACGTTTTCCTTCTGAATTTGGATGTACTGATTTTTTTTATAAACAGCTTCATTGAAGTATAAATTATATACCATAAAATTCGCCATTGCAGGTATATAGTTCTGTGATTTTCATAAATGTATGGGGTTATGGAACCATCAGCCAGTACAGTCATAGAACATTTCCATCACTCCAAAACATTTCCTCTTGCCCATTTGCAGCACCTCACTTTTCACCTTCAGCCCTAGGCAACCACTGATGTGCTTTCTTTCTCTACAAATTTACCTTTTCTAGACATTCACATAAATGGAATGGCACAATTTGTATAGTCTTTTGTATCTGGCTTCTTCACTATGCATAATGTTTTTGAGGTTCATCCATGTTGCAGCATTGTATTAGGATTCACCTGGAAAAATAGAACTATTAATAATAGGATCTTTGTAGATATAAAAAAAGAGAGTATGAGGGATTGACGCACGTGATTACAAAGGCTGATAAGTCCCATGGTCTGCAAGCTGGAGACCCAGGAAAGCAGGATATAGTTCCAGTCAAAATCTGAAGGCCTGAAAACCAGGAGTGCCAATGTCTGAGGACAGGGGAAGAGGGCTGTCCCAGGTCAATTAGCAAATTTGCCCTCCATCTGCTTTTTTGTTCTATTCAGGCCCTCAAAGGATTGGATGATGCCCATGCCAAATTGGTGAAGCTAATCTTTACTCAGTCTGCTAATCTCTTCTGGGGACAACCTCACACTGACATGCCCAGAAATAATGTTTTACCAGCTATCTGGGCATCCTTTAGCTCAGTTAAGTGGACACATAAAATGAACCATCACAAGCATGTAACAATATTTCATTCCTTTTAATTGCTGACTAGTATTTCATTGTATGGGTATACCACATTTGTTTATCCATTTATTAGTTGCTGGAAATTTGAATTGTGTCCCGTTTGGGGCTATTCATAATAATTGATGCTATGAATGTTCATGTACATGTCTTTGTGTGGACATACTTGTATGTTTTCATTTCTCTCGGGTAGATTCCTAGGAGTGAAATTACAGTTTTTGTAAATTTGAATTTAACTCTTTAAAACTGCTAAATTGTTTTCCAAAGTGGCTCTATAATTTTACATTCCAGCTAGCACATTCCAATATGTGACTATTCCAGTTTCTCTACATCATCACCAATGCTTGTATTGTAGTTTTTGTTATAGCTATTTTAGTGACTATGAAGTGACGTTGATTGTGGTTCTAATTTGCATATTCCTAATAACTAATAATATTGAGCATCTTTTCATATGATATATTTTGCCGTGTATAAGGCACACGTTTTTGCCCAAATTTGTGAGGGAAAAATAAGGATGCCCATTATACATGGGTAGTACTAATTCCATACCTACATAAATGTTTTTAGTTTTTTATTTATGCTTATGAATTAAAAGTGGAACTCTAGAAATCAATACTGATATGTGTATGCAAAATACCATGGAATACAATAATCGGTTTTGTTGAACGTAGACGAACTTGCAACGAACAAAAGTTCTTGGCCTTCTATGACGCGTACATATCGTAGATTTCTTACTGGTACATAAAACTTCTTATATCTTGCATCTGCTCTTGTGTTTTGTAATTATTTGTCACATAAGATATAGCATACCATAATATGTTAAAAAAATAAATGCTAAAATTTCTTTATAATATGAAAAATAAGTATCTAAATGTAAACAAATAAAAATTTGAATTAAAAAATTAAAACGAAAAACTTTTTCCCCGAAAGTTTGGGCCAAAAACGTGGGTGCGTGTTATACACGGCAAAATACGGTATTTATTGCCATAGAATAAGTCACATGTCTTCTTTGGTGAAATGTCTGTTCAGATCTTTTGCCTATTTTTAAATTGGATTGTTTTCTTACTATTGAATTGTAAGTGTTCTTTATATATTCTAGGCGCAAGTCTTTATCAAATATGTATAATGCAAATATTTTCTCCTGTGGCTTATATTTATATTTTTGTCTATGGCTTCTATTTTCATTTTCTTAATAGTATCTTTCTAAGCACAATTTTTTTTAATTTTGATGGCTTATACATTTGATGTCATTTTTGAGAACTCTCTGACCAAACCAGAGTCACAAAGATTTTTCTCCTGTTTTCTTCTAGAAATCTTACAGTTTAACTCTAATATTTAGATTTGTGTGTCATGTTAATTTTTGTGTATAGTGTGAGATAGGATCTAATTTAATTATTTTTGCATGTGGCTGTCCAGTTGTCCCAGCATCATTTGTTGGAAGTACTGTTTCCCCTCCCCCATTGAATTATCCTGATACTGTTATCAAAAATCAATTGACCAGAAATATAAGGATTTATATCTGGGCTCTCATTTCTGTTCCATTGATCTATATGCCTCTCCTTACACCAGCACCACTTTGTCTTAATTTCTGTGGCTTTATAGTAAGTTTTGAAATCAGGAAGTAATAAGTCCTCCAACATTGTTCTTTTTCAGCATTATTTTGGCTAGTCTAGGTCTTTTGCATTTTAATATAAATTTTGGGTGCAGCTTGTTAATTTCTACTAAAAAGCTTACTAAGATTTTGATAGGAATCGTGTCAAAATCATAGGTCAATTTTGGAAGAATTCACATCTCAACATAATTGAGTGACTTTTTAAATCAGCTTTTTATTTGTAAAAATTTCAAACTTACAGTTGTAAGAATAGTACAAAGAGCACACATATACCCATTATTCATATTCACTGAATGTTAACATTTTGCCCACTTGCTTTATCATTCTGTGTGTATATATGTAATTATCTCTAAATTATGTGAAAATAAATTGCATGTATCATGCCCCTTACCCTTACACACTTCAGTGTGCATTTCCTAAGAATGACATTCTTTTACATAACCACGGTACAGTGACCACCTTCACTAGATTTAACATTATTACAACTCTTTCCTCAGATCATTAATCATCCATATTCCAGTTTCACCAAGTGAAATACACTTCGTAGCATATTTTCCTCCTGAACAGGATCCAAACTAGAGTCACATTAATTCAGAACATTTCCTCAGCCTTTCTTTGCCTTTTATAACATTGACAGTTTTGAAAATACATTTTTCAAGAAACATCAGAAGATTTCAGGAAATACATAGATTTACAGTTTGGAAAATAATATAAAAGTCATTTTAAGATAAATGTTCTCTGCTTTTCCTTTGTCTATTATTTCCGCCTGCTTCTATTCATGTTGTGCTCTCGAAGTCAGAATGCTACTTAGGTGATGGCATGTCCTTCTCCAGGCAACACATCTGGAGGCACACATGTCGGTCTGCCCCTCAATGATGATCGTTTTCACCACCCCGTCCTGGCAGTGTTCAGTTTTTCCACTATGTAACTACCATTGTCCCCTTCCATTTAGTAAGTGCTCTGACTTTTCTTTTTCAACCAGTGTTTTAGATTTTTCTCAGCATCCCTGGCAGGAAAAGGAAGGACTCCTGTACTTGCAACACAACAAGTAATTGCTACCCCCTGTGAAGGGAGCATTGATAATGGAATTAAAACCTGAAGATCTTTTTAATGTGTATTTAAGGCTTTTCCCTGATGCATGGATGATTAGAATTAGAGAAAGCTGCTACCGAGTGGATGACAGTTTTCTTATCCACTGTAATCTAATACAAGATTAACTCCTTTCTGCTGTTCTATTAATATCTCCAGTGAAAGACTTCCCTGATTTGATCCCTGCCATGCTTGTTCATGAATAAATGGATGGAGCTGTGTTCCTGTAGGAATTTTTAAATTTTTTTTTCTAGTCCATCAAATCAAGCTAAAAGATCAGCTTACAAGAAATGACTCAGACTTTATTGGAAAGAGTAATACTTGGAGAGAAAAAAATATTTTTAATAGCTTGGGAAAATTAAAAGGATGAGGACAAATCCAAAGCATGTGCCACTTCTCATCACTATGTTGGCATCCAGTTAATAGGAGAGGATGACAGCTTTGTTATTAAATTATGTAGATGCTAATTGAAGGCATAACCAAATAGGATCAGTTGCCTTCAAAAGCACTTTCAGATTATTAGCTGTGATGTCAGTGATGGAACGCAGTTTCTAGACCCATTTCCAATTCTCAGACTGAAACTTCCCCTAGGAACATGCATGCTTTGGGAAGGCGTGGCTGTATAGCTGGTCTTCATGGCAAACATTCATTCTCCAAGTCCCGTTTGTGTCTGACGATGTAAGTGTTCCCCTGTCATATATTACAGCCAGGGTCATCAGAGAGCTGTAAGCTACGCACTGAAGCCATTTCTCCACCTTGTCCCACAAAGGTCTGAGGATGGTGGGGATCTGCTGGTGCTCTGCTGCAGAGGGTCTATCCCGGTAACAAGTGGACGGATGCGATTTTGCCTAAAAGTCTACGGGGTGACATTGGGGAGCAGCAGTTTAGGATTTGAAATGGCCCAGTCCATAGAAATGGCTCAGCCCAACCCCCAAAGCTTATGACTATTGATACATCTCTCTGAGAGAAATTACAATGACAATAACAACCTGGATAGCCCTTTGCCCTTTCAAAGTACTCTTGGAAATATCTCCCTGGAGGCAATATAGCTAAAATGACTTCGTTTAAATCTCGTCATCACTATCTCCTAACTGTGGAATCTTAAAGCTGTTTCACCTCCTTGTGTCTCAGTGGAGATAATAGTGGACCTGTAATATGGAGGTAATAGAAAATCCCTGCTCTTAAGTTGTTGTGAGAACTAAATGAGGTGATATTGATCAAGTGCTTAGAACAATGCCTGACACACATGAAATGTGTAATACAAGTATTGTCAAGTATTGTCGTCATCCTAATATCCTACTGAAAAAGGGAAAGCCATAGATTAATATCCTGTTTTGATGAATGAAGTAGAAACCAGAAGTTTGATGATTTGCCTATCATCACACAATAATTGATGGAGGACCTAAGTCAGAAGGAAGCCACTCTGAGCCTTTGAGTCCTGCTTTAGGTTCCTAGGGCAGGTCCCTCCTCCCTCCAGTCTTTGGAGTATTTCATCACGTTAAATGGTTTTGAAGTAGAGAAGGCCTTGAGGACCCCACCTGGATATATGGAACAAGGCCTGTACCAGACAATGCCCCCATAGGAAGCCCCCAATCCCTCCAGAGCTTGGATCTATGATACCATGTTTCCCCGAAAATAAGACCTAGCTGGACAATCAGCTCTAATGTGTCTTTTGAAGCAAAAATTAATGTAAGATCCGGTCTTAATTAAATAAGACCAGGTATAATATAATATAATATAATATAATATAATATAATATAATATAATATAATATAAAATTTTAAAGACTGGGTCTTATTTTACTATAATACTGGGTATAATATAATATAATACTGGGTCTTATATTAATTTTTGCTCCAAAAGATGCATTAGAGCTGATAGGTCTTATTTTTGGGGAAACACAGTAGCTGCCACAGATTCCCTGAGGAGCCAGTCAAATGGGGGCAGGAACAACAGGACCCCCATGGCCCCTGTCCCTTCTGCACTCCCAGATAACCAAGCAGGAAATCTCACTGGTGTGCTGGCTCCGCCAAACCCGACAGCCACAATGGCAGCAGCAAATAAAAAGTTAGGTCTCCTTCAGAAATAAAGACCAAAGAAGTGTCTGAGAGATGGCTTTTATAACTTCAGATCTTTAGGGAATGAAAATTAAATTTGACCCAGCTTTGATTTGACAGTGGACACCCCAGAAGCACTTGTTGGCAAAATTGCCTTCATTTTTGTTATGCATTAACATTAAAAGAGAAAAAGTAGAATACATAATTGCGTGAACACTAGTATCATCAACACTCGTTTTAAAGAGAAATAAAAAGCATACAGACATACTCTGCAGCTGTAACTAGCACATTCTCAAAGTAGACCCCTTACTACTAAGATCCAGGGACAACTTAAAGCCCTGCAGCCTTTCCTGAAACATGCACAAAGGACAAAAAAGAGGGGCTAATAAAAAGACAAACATTGCTTCCATTAATCAACTGTTCTGGAGTCCCTGTTTGATTAGGTATTTCATTAATTACCAAAACAGGAAGACTAAAAGGAAACATACATATGAGGGCGGGGGAGAAAAGGATTTAAAAAACAGAAAGAATTATGACCCTCACATTCTTTAAAAAAAAAAAAGATTGGAAGAACTGTACCGAAGGGTTTAGTGATTCCCTTTGGATGGTGAGATTGTGGCTGTTCAGTTTGGTTCTTCTTTCTATAGGTATCCTCCATATTGATAAGAATGTATTTTACAATGGAAATTGAGGAAAGCCCATTTTTTAAATCAATACCCACTGGGTACCAGTTGTAAAGGTATGCATTGCAGAGCCCACATCTCTAGCATCATCACGTAAGGAGCTGTGTGGTCACTAGGTTAGTTTTCATCCTGGTGAGACAGTGCTGAGCTATCAATTGCATATCACTCTGTGTGCTACTTAACTAAAGATGTCTGAACTTTAGGAACTGAAGACCTTGCCATTACAATTGGGGGTGGGGAAGAGGAGGGTACAAAAACATGTGTGGATATCTCTTCTTTGTGCATAAAGAGATGTGACCAAACCCTGTATCTTACCAATACCTCTGGAATGTGTTGAGCCAAGTGTCAAGATTCCTCCTCTTACTCAAACAGGGCCCACTGGCAGGGTCCCCAGGGAGCTCAGTCAAACCTGAGGTGGACATACTTGGCCCTCAATTAGTGTGTTTCCCCGAAAATAAGACCTACCCGGAAAATAAGCCCTAGCATGATTTTTCAGGATGCTCATAATATAAAATAAGCCCTAATGCGTCTTTTGGAGCAAAACTTAATATAAGACCTGGTCTTATTTTCAGGGAAACACAGTAACAGTATGCGTGACCAAGTGTGGTGATGCCAAATCAAAGCCAGAACACCCTCCAAGTGAGTTGGTGTAGAAAGAGCAGGAAAAGCTGGATGCCGAGCCAGAAGACAGAGCCCAAGGAGCTAAAGCCCCCAGAGATCAAGTTGTGGGTGGGAGAAAGTTCCCTGTGTGGGAAGAGGGCATCTCCCGCTGTCTCTTTCACCATAGAAAAGGAGTAGGATGCCACTGAAAATGCCAGTGTGGCTGGGATGGGATGAATCGTAAACCCTTTTGAGCTTGTCGGAATAAGGATTCATTCAAGTATGAACTGCAGCTAGCTATATTATTGGGACTGATTGAAAAGCATTCCAGGTTCCTGGACTGACAAACATTCTGCATTTTTACAGCTCTCTCACTGCCCATCTAAATCTGACAATAGAGATATTGAAAGGGATTTGTATCTCCAAGGAATACATACGTTGCTGGTACCATATTACTCTGATGACTTTTTTTTAATGTATACCATTCTCTTCATACAAAACACTTGACAGGCTCTCAATAAAAATGCTGAGTCTCATCATCTTTGCTGAGGAAGCAGTAATATTACCTGAAAGGGGGGAAACAGAAGATTTTTGCCAAATATTGAATATCTTGTCAGGTATCAATAATATGATTTTTATAAGAAATGAGATTCCCCAAATTGTGGGTAATGGATTTACGGATTGCCCAGATGGCTTAGTGAATAAAGGATTGGAAACATTTCTGTTCTGAAACTAAGCAGAATAGAAATCTAAAGAGCATTCACAAATAGTAATTGCTTATAACCTTTAATGTCTTCTTGGGTAGAGAGATTATTTGGTGTGAATGCTCCAAATCATGACTGAAAAGGCTTTTTCCAACATAGTTCAATCCAGCAGATATGAATGGAGTGCTGCCATCTTGGTGCCAGACACTATTCTAGGTGATGGGAATACAGATACAAACAAACAACCAAGTGCCTGCCCTCGTGGAACTGACATTCTAGCAGGGAAAGACTGAGAAACAGGAGTACATAAGCAAAATATATGGAATGGTAGATAGAGGATGTATGCAATGAAGAAATCTAAAGCCAGAAAGGACGGTGCTTCGGCTTGGAAAGGGGAGAAATGCAGCCAGTGGCCCTAGTTCCAGAATAGAAATGGTTTCCAGAGTGGGAGGCAGGAGGCTCCTACGAGTCACTTCCCTCTCTGCATAGCCATTTCCCCATCTATCAAGTGAAGGAAATAGACCGTGTGGTCTTTGTCACAGACAAGCTCTACGGCTCTGGTTGATGGTGGAGCTTTGATATATGACACAAGGGAAATTAAGAAACAGATTGGATTTCAAACTTAGAAAGTGATTCACCAAGTAGTGTTCCTATAAGTTAAAAGTGCCAGAAATACAAAGCCAAAGATTGCCCAGAGGGAGGCCTCTGCTTTGGGGTGACTGCTCCCAGAAGTCACCACACTGATGCTTTCCACCGAGCAATGGAAAATAATGTGGGAGGAAAAAACGGATATAACTAGTTTACGTTTTGAGGATATTACAGACTTTTATAATTGCCTCTTTAACATTTTTTTCTTAGAATGCACCATGTGCTGGGCCCTGTCGTTTTTCAAGCCCATTATATAGATTAGGAAATTGGGAAATAAAAACTAAGTAACTTGCTCAAATTCAAATTTATACAGTTTCAGTTCAAGGATTTAAACCCAAATCTCTGATACCACAATCTGTAATCTTTGCAGCTGAACACATTTCTATACACACATTTCTATATATACATTTCTATAAGTGCCTCATTCTTTACCCTAAAAATCTTTCCCAGATGTAGGTGCACTCAACAAAATTCAGAATATGGAGACACTATACAGAACAAATTACCCAGTTTCTTCGGCAAATTGCAAGAAAAAGAGAGTGAGTGGAAAATAACCTATAAGTTAAAAGTGACTTAAGAAACAACTGATTTCAATGTTTGGACCTTATTTGGATCCTGATTCAAACAAACTGTTTGAAATCAATATGTGGAACATATTCAGGAATTTGAACTCTAACAGGATATTTGAAAATATTAAAGAATTATTTTTATTGTTGTAAGTGTGATAATATTATGGCTATGTTTTTTAAAAGAATTATTTTAGAAGTACTACATACTTACATACGTAGTACTGCCAGAAGAAATGATACGACGCCTGGGATTATCCTTAGAATAATGCATTGGAGGGAGTATAAATAGACAAAATTAGCTATGTGTTGATCACCATTGTAGCAGGGTCATGGGGGTTGTTACACTAGTCTTTCCAGTTTTGTGTATGCTTAAAATCTCCCACAATAAAAAGTAAAAACAAACCAAACACCCTCGCCATGCTGAATGTGGAGCCGGTTGTACTGACCACCTACCACTTTCCACCTGCCTGTCTCCTCCATTAGACTAGAGGCAAGGACCAAGTCTGATGGTCAAAGCGCACATGCACCGCCTGTTGCTGCCTTGGTTTATAGAGCTGGCCTAGATGTTGGACTTCTTGCGTATGGTAGACTCTCCTCTGCCGGGTCTGCAGCTTTTATGCAACCAGCCCCACAGACCATCTCACCCAAGGAACCCAGGAGGCAATGTGATATAATGAAAAGAAGGTGGTCTTGGGTATTAGAATGTCCTTCATTGGAAGTTTGGCCTTACCTTTTAGTAGCTACATAATCTTGAGCAAAGCCCTGTTACTTGCTGAGCCTTGGGGAGCTATAGCGATCAAAGAGAATAGCAAAAACATAATGGAATAACATAAACCCTAACAATGGAATGTTTATGTTATGGAATAACATAAACCCCAAGAATCTGGGCTCCCACATGCACAAGTGAGCTAAGACCCAGCAAAATGTAAGTGACTTACATTTTTCTAGGTCATCTCTATCTCCCCTACTGGACTGTACTCCCTGAGAGAAGGGAGCATACCATGCTTCCCCGAAAATAAGACCTAAGCAGACAATCTACTCTAATGTGTCTTTTGGAGCAAAAATTAATATAAGACCCAGTCTTATATAATATATAATATAATGTAATATGGTATAATATGATGTAATACAATATAATATAGTACCGGGTATAATATTGTAATATGATATAATATAATATAATATAATATAATATAATATAATATAATACAATAATATAGCATCGGGTCTTATACCATGTTTCCTTGAAAATAAGACCTAGCCCGACAATCAGCTCTAATGTGTCTTTTGGAGCAAAAATTAATATAAGACCAGGTATTAGATTAGATTAGACCCAGTCTTATAGTAAAATAAGACCAGGTCTTATGTTAATTTTTGCTCCAAAAAACACATTAGAGCTGATTTTGGGCGAAATATGGTACCTTGTGCTTCTTTGTGTTCCCAGAATAGTAAGGTGGGAAGAACATGGCCTTGGGGACACAGAGTCCTGGGTTCAAATTCTGTTTCTATTGCTTATCCACCATGGAGCCTTTGACAAATGTTTTAGCCTG
Organism: Rhinolophus hipposideros; assembly: GCF_964194185.1. Lineage (NCBI taxonomy): Eukaryota > Metazoa > Chordata > Mammalia > Chiroptera > Rhinolophidae > Rhinolophus > Rhinolophus hipposideros. The sequence goes on along the minus strand of NC_138060.1, from coordinate 34,819,394 downwards.
CTTATCTGTGAAATAGCAGTAATAATGCCCACTAAAAGGATTTAATAAATCAAAAGAGTCAGATCCCAGCTCATAGTTGGAACTCAGGATGTGTTAATTTCCCACCACCCTCAGGTGCTTTCTTGTTGTTTGGTGAATAAGTGAGTGTAACTAGATGTTTCTTTGGAAAGTAGGTGCCTCAGAAGCAGGGTCCAGTTGCACAGGTTTTTCACTGCACAAGGACACCTGTGTGGACTCCTCAAGCTGAGTGTGGGACTGTTTGTCCAAAGGTAGAGCACCGTTGTCTACTTTGTGCAAAGGTGCTGAATGGACTCTCAATGTCCCTGCTCAGAAGAAAAATGCCAGTCACCCAGAGAAAGGAATTTGTTTTATAATAAATGACTCAGACTAATGTTAAGAGTCAAGAGGAAAAATAACCCCAATTAATATTGTCAGAGCACTTGGCCTTCTTTGAAGCAAACCACCTTTTTTTTTGACCATGTTAAAATTTCTTCTTGGTTGATTCAAGTCCCGTAACCTCAGCATCAAGGTTATGATGAGGACAGAAGTGTGAATATGCCAGCTATCCAAGAGAGCTGTCTGAGTGAGGCACTCTGGGCCTGGCTTCATGTTAGACTTGACTTCCCCCTGGCCACCCTCAGGTCACAGCCCTGCACTCCCAGCTACTTACTGATATTGAGTGAATTTGAAATAGTGACCTGAGCCCTCCTGGCAGAGTCCATGGTCAGAAAGGCCCGAGGGCTGTTGCTTCCTTTGAAATGTTCGAAGAGGTGATGCCTCCCCAGAGTGGCGTCCAGGTCATTGTGGATGGGGTTAAACCTTTACGTCTTCTTCGCCCCATTATAGTCTTGCTACTTCACCTCAGAAGTTCAAGGCCACAGAGGCTCAGGGCAGGGATCCCACCCTTTTGAAAGGAAAGAGCAGAGGCAAGGCCTACTTCTGTGGATGCGTTTGGGGTGGAGAGCACAATGATTCTAAAGTCTGTCAGGAGAAGCAAAGACAAGAGAAGAGCCAAGAAAGTTTTGAAAAGAAGAGCAGCAAATTTCAGTGAAGGAAGAAGGGAAGGCAAGAGGGAGGAGGTGGGCGTAACAAGTGTACAGAGTGGAATACGTACATAAACTAATTTTCCAAGTGCTTTCTTGGTTCTCCCAGTACCATTTGTTGAAAACTCCCTCTTTTTTTTCCCCCAATATCATCTTTATCATAGATTAATTTTTTTTTAATCTTTTGGGGGTTTTCTGTTTACTTCCATTAATCTATTGCTGATCTCATGCCAGTGTTTCACATTGGTGCTAGTAGTCCAAGGGGGATTCGGAGCTCCATTCAGAACTGAAGTTAGATGTGTGTTTTGCCTAACAGGGAACTCGTTATCATTTTGCAACTTAGATCCCAATATCATAAGGTTAGAAGGAACTGTTTCAGGCAGTAGTGTAGACCTCATGGGGGATTAATCATTTGTGCCAGAGTGTAAGATCACGCCTGAACTCCTAACCACAGGAAGTCATGGGATGTTGAAAAAACTCTAAGCCTGTCACCTGTAATTAAATATCTGGAAGACGTCAATGGAAGTCCCTAAAATTTGGTCAGTTTTTCCTTTTTCTACAGTTAACACAACCGCATGAGCTCCCACTCACCTTTTTACTGTCTGGAGTCCCCTGCTGTCTGGCTCAGCGGGTATATTCCGTCTCTGTCACCCTGGGAGAAGTAGAGGGACTCTTTGGTTGTTTCTACCCAAGCAGGGTGAGCACAATGTAATACGACATTTCCAGGCAGGTAGCAGAGCTGGATTTTTCCTAATCTCATCCTACCCTCTCTCATCTCCTGCTGTCAGACCATCATATGGCTACAGGGTCAGCCCACCCTCAGAGAGCAGTCATTGGAAGAAACCAGAATGTTTTTTACTTTCACAGTCCAAGTTTGTGGCAGGGTAGATATATGGTACGACTGAACCCAGAACAACCCCTTCTGAACCTCCTATGCCACGGGTTCTCCAAATAATAGCGGGTAGGAGGAAGGAATAAAGGAGGAAGACGGTTAGAGGTAATTATTCACTCCTCCCTTTTTAGCCTCCCTGTGTTAAACCTATACCTCTGTTTTAATCCTTATCACATTGTGGTAGTGTTTATTTAATAATCTGTGTGTCTGACTTCCCTCCGCCCCAACCCGTGAGCTGCCTAAGAATGTCAGGACTCTTTAACCATTTTTATAATCTGGTGTGATGACTGGTGTATAGCAGGTGGTAAATGAGTATTTGAGAAATTAAGTGAATGAATCTCAGACTGTGTATGACAACATTAGTAGTTTGTGAAAACCCCCACTGTGTTCAATTCAACCGCATTGTACATGTGGTATGTGCAAGGGGGAAGGAAAGTGTTTCCTTATATTAAAAAAAAAAAAAAAGAACAGTAATACTTTCACTATTACCTCATGCCTTGGAACATTTTCCAGGTCTGTGTCACTAAAATCAGAGAAGGAATCTGGGAAATGAGGTTAGAGCTCTTTGCTGAGAAAGGTAACTGTTGTGCTCGAAGCAGGTGACACCTTACAACATGAGTTCGTTGAGTCCCTGACAGCCTGGCGGTGACTGGAAGGGCTTTGCTGGGTCTTGCCTCTGCAGACAGGATCTTGAGATCTCACAGAAAAGCTCCAGTGAAAACAGGAAAATCCTGGAAGTGACAGAAGTCCAACTTCCAATTGCTCCTTCACCGTGCAGGTTCAACTCTGAGCAGCTTTGCTAATCACATAGGAAAGTCTTTTGGGGGAGATTTTACTTACGCTTTCCTTCGTTTGGTTAGCCTCCTCTTTATTGTTTTCTTGGAAGGCAAAGAAAAAGCTCAAATAATTCTTATCACAGCTCTCAGGTACACAAAGTGAAGGCCTACAGCCCTCCATTCAGCCTTCACCCAAAACTGGTCTTGCAGGCGGCCTCCATCCCAGAACCATCCTGGGAGTGTATGTTTAATTGCTAATTAAACATGCTCCCAGGCTGTGATCAGGAGTCCCTGGGAGAAGGCATTCGGGCAGTGTGCAATTACATCCTCTCCACACAGAGAGAAACAGGACTGAAAACCCCCACTCCCACCCCATACCAAGTAACGTGATGCTGGGTAGATGCCATATGTGTTCTCTATGGAACCAATTTCCCGCCTTTTCATCCTTTCACTTTGCAGTTTTTCTCTGGAAAAGAAACTCTCACTATAGTCCGAGGAGAAAAAGGAGCATTGAAAATGCCATAAATACCTCCAGCTGTTTACCTACCCGCAAGAGTGCTGGCTACACACAGTTCTTTTGATGAAGACAATTTTTTAAAAATCAGTAAGTTGCCTTTAGACAAGCTTTCTCTTGGCCAGCATCGCTTCCCGTGCAGAAGCCTGTGGTGCAGTGGCCCTGTTTGTGTGAGTCTGTGTTGCTATGGAGAGTAGCTTCGGCCAGGAGATTCCGTGGGGTAGGCAGAGAGGTGGGAGGAAGCTCTCTTCTAAAACTAAAGAGGGACAGAGACAGATGAAGAGAGAACATGTTTTATTTGGTATATGGGTTACAGTTTTCTTGGGAAAGTCCTTTCCCAGAATGACGGGAAAACCTTGTATCTGGTTTTAGAGGACGGTGTCTGATCTGATGGAATATATCCCATAGGTGTATTTTTTTTTCTTTTACCTTGTTGTTGTTGCTGCTGCTGTTGTTGTTGCTGCTGCTGCTTCTGGTAGAATATTTGCTTTGTTTTGTTGCTTTTGCTAAAATAAAACACCGTGTCTTCCAACTATATTCAGCCCTTTCTAGAGAATGGAGTTTGCTTTGTTGCCTTACTAAGATTCTAACTCATGCTTTCTATGCTGCCCAGGTCACATCTGTTTTTTCAATGTGTTCAAATCTATTAAAACTAATGAACAAATAACTTTATAACAAACCATATCAGGCTGAAGGAAGAGAAGCATCCCTTAAAAGTATATTTGGGATTCACTTCAAAATAAAACATTAGAGGTGAATGTAGACAACATAACATACCAGGAAAGGGGGATAAGAGGGACCCCTAAAAATTAATTATATAATGTCTGGAATAAGAGGAACCCCTAAAAAATAGTTATATAATGTCTGGAAATTACCTCAAGCATTGGGGGAGAGGAGGAAAGAGGATGGGGATTTTGGTGAGACAGGGCTGCCAGGAGTTGGTAATTGTTGGGACATGGAAGGTCATAGTGCTATTCTGCCTACTTTTATACAGGTTTATATAAGTCTGCAATAAAAAGCCCTTAGATATGGAAGAAGACACAGTAGATCTCAAAGAAATCAGGCTGCAGGCTACTAAGATATTTTGCTAAAAGGAAGATATTGACATTTAGTGTGGTGGTTACTTTATTCGGGATGCTCACTATCATCAAAGGTCTCCTTGGTAATGAAAAAAAAATGCTGGAATAAAGAAACTCCTGGTTATGGATTTGATCCAGACTTAATGGGTCTCTTCCACTGCTGATTATTTTATGGGGCAATTTACCATCCTAATGAAACATTCCTCTGATGGACTGTTCTAGTAGAGGCAGAGAAACTAGACAAATGACTGTTTCCTAAAACCAACAGCAAAATATCCAGTGCAGATCACAATGTGGATTGAACAGCCAAAATATTGCCTTTCTTCATCTGTCAGGACCCTCTGGGGAGCAGAAGGCATATGGAATCTGCCCTTAGCTACTGTATCAGTTCCATTTAGAGATTGCAAGCTACAAATCCATGCCCCCCCTTCACCCCCGCCTTCAAGGACTCATATTGATTATCATTTCTTTCTCTCTGATATCCCCAGAAGCCCCCTGTGTTCTATGATGCACGTACTTCCCTGGAGACGAACCTAATTAACTCTCAAGAATCAGAGGAAACAATCTTATTAATATTTGTCAGGGGAATTCTAGTGATGGAGAATGGGAAGTCTTAAGAACCGAAAGACCAGACCAGAAGTCAATTTGTGTCAAAAAAACATGCTGAAACTTAAAATTCAATTTCCTGGCTGGCGCTTTGAATCATGATCTGCCTGGATGAATCAGGATCCTTGGAGGGGGCTGAGATACCCAATTTGCCAGTAGAATAGCCACTCTTTGTATCTGGCAGGGCAGTGCATGAGAGAGGAAAATGGTTTCTCCATTGAATCATCTCTTCTCTTAGAGATTTGAAGAGGCTGCTGATTTAGCCTAGGCTGGAGATCCCACTGGCAATAGTTCTGTTGAAGGGAGATGCTGACTACATGGAAAAGTCTCTGTGTGACTCTTGCTGTAGTCATGACAAAAATTGACAAGAGAGGACTTCTTGGAATCCAGGCGCCGAACGCTAATTGACATATCCATTCCCACCAACTCTAGAGGATGGTTAACATGCTCACCCAACAGGGGAAACTGGAAAAGTTGGAATATGTGGCAGGAGACATCCATAGTGAAGCCCAGAGACCAGAGCTCTCCATCTCAACCTGCACTCTCTAGAGGCAGGTAGATGAACTGGTGTTAGAACAAGAGCCTTCTTATGCTATGATAGTCAGCCTTGTTGGGAAGTGCTCAGAGCCCCAAGCTTAAATTTAGAGCCAGGTTCTGGCATATTTCAAGATTTTCCAAGGATGGAGGGGGGCAGGGGAAACCCTATGCATCTTAAAGCCCTTCTATTTTAGCCATTAGTCAGATTGAGTCTTCTCTCTATCCTTTACGCTGACTAGTCACACTGCACAATGTCTTCCTGTCACCAAGGAACCATTAGGAAAGTGGGTGACCATTAGTGTCCCTTTTGCAACTATTTCAGGCAGATAAACTGAGGAAGAAAGAGAAGAAAGTCTTATTTCTTATAGTGCTCCAAGTAGCGGACGGATTGTGCATGTTATGGAATCAAATCACCTCTTCAGTCCCTGACTAATCCATCAAGACCCCATCTGAGGCAAGATTTGAATGATGTATATGCCATGATGGTCAAGGCCCTAAGGAGCTCTGCGTGAGTGCAACACCTCTCCTCACAGGGTGAGCTTCTCTTCTCAGAAAGCCTCTGATTCTATGATGAAAGTTCTAGATCTGTACTGTCCAGGATGGTAGCCAATAGCCACATGTGGCTATAAATTTTCATTTTAATGAACAACTCAGCACCCCAGTAATACTAGCTACATTCAAGTGCAAAATAGCCGTAGACAACACAGATATAGAACGTGTTCATTATCGCTGAGAGTGCTTGTAGAGAGCACTGCTCTATTCCACGGGTCAGCAAATTATGTATGGCTTGTGGGCCAAATTTAGCCCACCTCTCATGACTGTAGATTAAGTTATATTGGAAGACATCTATGCCCATTCTTATATGTATTGTCTATGGCTACTTTCACTCTATAGGGGCAGGATTGAATAGTTCGCAACAGAGACCATCTGGCCCACAAAGTCCAAAATATTTACTATCTGGACCTTCACAGAAAATGTTTTACCAACCCTGCTCTATATACCCTTTACGCAGAAAAATGTACATGGCTAAATATAAAATTTTACACACAATTTTAGGAAATACGTGAACCCCCTTACTTCCGTCCATGTAAACCAAGTTCGATTACAAGCTTCTTGCTAGTTTCATTTTTCTAGAATCTTCAGACCCCAATTTCATACTACTGAAATCTACAAATGCTAGATTTTTATGATTTCAAAAGATTAAAAATGTCTTTAAAAAGTAATACCACTACAGAGGTTCGGGTTATGCTGTCTGTGCCCTGGCATACAACATCACTGGCATTCTTTGCGTTTCACTGATAAGCCCACCATCATTTAAAAATCAGGCCATTGCCTCTATTTAATATAAACCCCTTTCCTACTTCTAACTCTTCCCCTGAGAGTCTGGATTCAGTGAGTTTTTGTTAGGCTCACTGCCTAAACCATCTATTATCTACAGAAAATTTGTCAGAATCCTGACTATGTCCCACCCTTTCTGATTCTTGATGTCTTTGTGACTAAAACACCTTCTCCTTCCACTGGCTGTTCTGTTCACACTCACATATGCACACATCCTTCTGTCACAGTTAGTGTGCTGCCACCTTTAGGTGCTACAGCACGTCCGTACGGTTTTGGTTGAGTTACATTATCAGTTAAAAGAGAAGTTGTGCATGCAATCATGTGCACACACACTCACACACACCCCTACTCTTACCTAGACCTTCTCTGAGTTTACTTTAAGCACCTGATTTAATTAGCCAAGAGGACAAATGTCACCTGAAGCCATGGGATGGGGTGGTGCACACTAGGGGCCTGAAGATGATAGTTGATACAGCGTATCTCAAAATCACCCCCTTTAGCCCCCCAGAGTCTCTAACAGTGACACACAGCTGCAGGTGACATTGTCTACACACTGATCTTTCCAGGTCCGAAAAGCTCAAGTCTTGCTACATCACAACCTTTTGTAAGAACAACTGACATCACCATCCAGAAAGAACATAATCCAAAGTCTTTGTGCTTCTATTTAAGGGACTTTTGACAAATATTAGACATTCAGCATCAGCAAGACATGAACATCTTCATTCATTCAATCTGTCATTCATTCTTTTTTTTTTAATTTATCAAGTACCTATTATTTGCAGGAACTGTTCTAGATGTTGGAAATATGCCGGGGGGGGGGGGTGGCGGTAGGTGTTTGTGGTGCTTACATTCCACTGGAGGATACTGAAAATAACTTAATTAAAAAATTAGACATGTGATATGAACTGAGATATAGTGTTAAGTGTTATGGAAAAAAAATTAAGTAGGGTTGAGGACACAAGGTGACAGGTGAGCATTTTCATACGTGAGATGGTCACAGAAGGCCTCTCAGAGGGCGTTGCAGCAGAGACCAGCATCAGTGAGTCAGTGTGGCTGGAGCAGAGTGAGGGCAGGAGAATGGGAAGAAACGAGGTCAGAGGGAAAGCCGATGGCCAGGAAGACTTGGGCTTTTGCTCTAGGTAGGCCTGGAAGTCCTAGATGGTTTTGAGCAGAGAAATAGCGTTACCATGTTTAGTGTTATCTTTCTTTGAATGATGTTTTTGCCCCCATTTGTAAGCCTTCTGAGAAATACCATTATCTCTCAGTCTACTGCAGACTCTGATTTAATGCTCCTTTTATCTGGTCGTGCAGGCCCTGAGTTAAGTCTGAGGACCTTACTCCCAAATCCATTTGCCCTCACTTCCTGTCACTCCACCTTTTATTCTAGCTGGTGCTGCAGGAATCAGCCACATGGAGAAATAACCGGACCACGCCTGCGTCAGCCAGCTCCACATCATTCTCATTCTGCCCCCGACTTCTCTATCCCCGCCATGTGGGATGATTGTGAGGACCATTCGCATGGCCCTTTTCTCGCATGCACACTCCTGACGTGAGCAGGTTGACATCCCAAGAGGCAGGCACCATTGGACTGATGGGGGACAGAGCCAGTGGATAGAATCCCCCTCTCCTGCCCTTTCAAAAGACAGTGAGATACATTCTGCACAGCTTCTCCAAGGATCCCCAACAAGATTGAGCCCCAATTGCCCACAGTGGCAGTCAGCTCATTAACGCAATCTTAGATGTTCTTTCTCTCCTTCATTTTTCATTCTTTTCAGACTCATACACCTGCTTCCTGAAATCAGTCTGCACAATCAACTGCCTACAATTAAGCCATGTCTCAGACTGCTTTTTGGGGAACTATGGTTAAAATACCTGCTCTCCTTTCACTTTCCTTACTCTGCTCCTGCCCCATCATTCAAAAACCAAAAAACAAACAAAACAAAAAAAGCCACGTAATCTAAGAGTCCAATAGACCTTTAAGAGCACATTCATTTCAACACCTTTTGGTTACAGATAAGGAAATAGAGATCCAAACAAACTAATATGCCTCTGCTATAACTTATTTCTTGTGGAAAAGATAAGAGCAAGTAGAAAATCAGAAACATGTAAGGGACAAGAGAGCTTGGCAAACAGTTCCAAAGACAAGAATAAGACTTTTCTTAACAGAATAAAAAGAGAACTAACCTTTAGCATGGCACAAAAGGAATCAACACCTAGGAGTTGAAATGGAGAAGTAACTGCACAATTTAGTAGTAAATAAATCATGTGTTTAAGGATATTCAAAGTTTTGGGTCAATTGCATCTTTCTAGCAGTTTAGTTTCTCAGTAAGCCAATCCTTGTATTTTCATTGAACATCTGTCCTAACAAAGTTCCATGCTGCTGCTTTGGGAGAGTCACAGGGCATTCTGAGATCGCTCCCAGAAGGCTGGGGATCAGGATATTGAATTTCCAATTATACTTTGGCCATTAATTAACTCTGTGAACTTGAGCAAGTCATTTTCTTTCTCTGGACTGTTAAGTCAGGTCCTTCTTTATAAAATGACTATTAGTCTTATCAAGTCATAGAATGTTGATTTATGAAGTAGCTTCGGAGCTCATCCTCATTTTGCAGGTCCAAAAAATAAAAAAAAGTGAGTTTCTGAAAGTCAGTGAGTTAGAATCAGACCTGGCAGTGTAACCCTGGTCTTCCTGGTCTTCAATCTATGGATGAGTTTTGAAATTCTTCCCATCTATGAAATCAAGTAATCCCATGATCAAAGTGTAAGACAGTATTTCTTCCCTGAAGGATTCTATAGTCAAATTGAGGAGATGCTTGACACATATAAACAGTTATTATAAGACAACAAATGAGATCCAATAAGCAGAACAATTTCCTCTTGTTTGGCCATTCTGAGAAGCAAGTTGTCAGAAAAATCAGTGAGATTTGAGCCCAGCTGTGAAAAAAAAATGGGTGGATGGAAAAGATCATTATGAATATAGGAAAATAGTGAGAGTGAAGTCCTAGATATGGCATCCCCTAGGAGGACATTGACCGGATCTGTCCATCTGGAGTAGATGGATGAGGTAGGGTTGGTCATTTATGGTCCTGGGAGAGAAGGAATTCTGGGTGTCTCTCTTCCCTGGGCTAATCAGAAGCTATATATAGTGACTTATTATTTCAGTCTGTAACAGAGGAAGGTACAATGTAGAAACTATGACCAAGATCTCTTATGGGAATTAGAGTTAAATCTGCTAATTTCTGATTTGTCCTCAAGCAGTTTTATCTTTAAACGGCATTTTAAGCATGCCTGATACACAGTGTCCCTGACACCAGAGGTAGTTATAAAATTCGATTGGTAGAATAATGAAGAACAATTGACTTTTTTTCCCCATTGGCAACACTTTGAAACAGACTGTTTAAATAAGTACAGTTGTTTAGAAACAGGTAGATGAGGTCCATCCAGTTTGATAAATTTCCTGTTTTAAGTGGATTGATGGAAAGGTGAGGGAGAGATTCAAAATTTCATGTTTGGCATGGATAGTTAGAAGAATGTAATTATGGCAGAAAAATAGAAGTATATATACTTTAAGAAACAAAGAAACAAGTAAGGAAACATTAAACCAACAAACAAAATAGAAATCATAAAACAGGATGAGAGACGTCAACCAAACAACATTTATGTCAATAAATGTAAATAAAGTCCCCTATAGTTTTGCACTTTATATTTAGGTCTATGACCCATTTTGAGTTAATTTTTCTGAAAATGTAATATCTGTGTCTAGATTTATTTTTTGCATATGGATATCCAGTTGTTCCAGCACCATTTGTGGAACTGAAAAATAATCCTTTCTCCATTAAATTATCTTTGTTCTCTTGTCAAAGATAAATTAACTATTTGTGAGGGCCGATTTCTGGACTCTAACCAGTTTGTCTTTCACCAGCACCACACTATCTTGATTACTATAGCTTTGTAGTAAGTCTTTTAAGTCAGGCAATGTCAGTCCTTTGGCTTTTTTAGTATTGTGGTGGCTATTGTCTTTTGTCTTCCCATATAAACTTGAGAATCAGTTTGTCAATATCCACAAAACAACTTGCTCTGAGATTTTGATTGGGGTTGTGTTAAATCTATAGATCGGGTTGGGAAGAACTGACACCATAACAATCGAGTCTTTTTATCCATAAACATGGACTATCTCTCTATTTATTTAGATCCTCTTGAATTTCTTTCATCACAGTTTTGCAGTTCCCCTTAGGTATACATCATGTGCATATTTTGTTAGACTTATATCTAAGTATTTTTTTTTGGGAGGGGGTGTTAATATATAAATGGTGTTGTGTTTTTAATTTCAAATTGCAATTGTTCATTGCTGGTATATAGGAAAAGTAATTGACTTTTATATATTAACCTTGCTTATTAGTTCCAGCATTTGTTATTTTGGTCATATTTTTTTGGTTGTTTGTCAATTGTTTGGGATTTTCTGCATTGACAATCATGTTCTCTGCAAACAGACAGTTTTGTTTCTTTCTTCCCAATCTATCCACTTTTGTTTCTTTTCTTGCCTTATTGCATTGGCTAAGCTTTCCGGTACAGTGTAGGAGCAGTGAGAGGGAACGTCGTTGCCTGCTTCCCAATCTGTATGTAAATTGAACCTCAATAAAATAAGTTAATAAAAGACTAATAGCTCTGTATACCAGCAGTGAACATCTAGAACATATAATGTAAAAAACAACAACAAAAAAACAAAAAAAAAAACAAAAAACCTATTTCCTAATTACAACACACCAAAAAGAAAGCCTAATTTATCCAAATGGCCAACACATACACTATAAGACTTCACTCAGGGGCATAAAAGAAGATTTGAGTGAATGGAAACAAACATCAGTTTCTATCTCGAGGGAAGATTTAATATTGCAAAGATTTTCCAAGTTAATTTAAAGCCTTAATGAAATCCAAATCTAAATTCTAATAATATAATTTTTTGTTAATCTATAAAAAATAGTCTGAATTCATCTGGAAGTATAAATATGCAAGAGTAGTAAAGACACTTGAAAAATAAGAGTAATGAGGAGGGATTTTTCTCTGCAAGAACCAAAACATACTAAAAATATGTTTAAAAAAATACTAATTAAAATACTAAGCGCAGGTATTTAAAAACAGACAAATTAAAGAAATAGACTAGATAGCCCAGAAACAGTCTTTAGTATATTTAAGAATTTAAAATATAATAAAGGTAGTAGTCCAGAAGCTGGGGAGAGGATAATTCAATAAATGGTATTGAAAGAAATAATTGAGTATTAAGAAAAAAAAAGTTAGACCTTCACCACGTACATTACATGGAAGTACATTACAAATGAATTCAACTGTTTTTCTTAGTCAGGTTCCCCAGGAAACAGACCTCAGGAGTATCTGTCTGCACTGTAGGAGATTCAGTGCTGAGGCAGTGGTGGTAGTCACACTGCCATTTGCAATTAACAGAGAGCCTAGTCCACTCCAAGGGGAGCTGTGGAGCTGGGGTGGCCCTTCAGAGTTGTCCCAAAGTGAAACAAGGGCCTTTGTACCCTGACGTCAACCAGGTGTTGGATGTGGGGTTCACCCTGGAGGGGCGTAATCTTGGGCGATGTGGCTTTCTTTGACCAAGGGAAATTCTGGAACAGAGATTCAGTTGTGAGCCATCTGGAACAGAAATTCAACACTCCCAGTTGAGGGGAGTGCGGCCTCTGTTTTGAAAAGGGGACCTGAGTGGCACACAACAACATATACTACATAGTTAAATGCAAAAGATGACATTATAAAAAGAAATAGAGGAAACTGTTCATAAATAGTCACAGAAAAGGAATTGAGAAGAAGTTTTTCTCTGATGTGGTATTTTCCAAATCAGATTAAAAGAGTTGTAAAACAGCCGTTGTGACAATTGGTTTTATCAAGGTGGAGCGTGTAAGTGGGAAGAGAAAGCCTTGGGGAAAACCACCAGCCTCACAGTAGTTCAAGTGTGACCTCCTTTGCCTGCAAGGCTCGACATCCTTCCAGGGCTGCTTCTCTCGAAACCCTGAAAAAATAGGGCATGTCAGCCTTGGTTTGTGCCCTAAACTAGTTGTTCCTATGAGACCCTCAGGATTACTTCACATTTGTGTCTGTGGGGAGGGCCGATTTTTAATCACCCAGAGTTCCCTGCTTCTTTTAAACTCAACATGCTTGTAAGAATGCCTGGTCTTCAGGGAATATTCTTCTACTGGCTCCGACCTCTCCTTTCAATTGCACCTCCCTGGGTGTCCTTACCCCAGCTTTGCATACCTATTTTAGAAAGTCAAGGCCATAGGAGCTGCTGAATTTCCAGCATGGTGAGCTTTTTCCAGACATGCCCTCTCAGTGTCCCATGTTCTCCTTTGTTACTTTGTTCTAAACCCCTAGGACGTCTGGTGGGTGGTTAGAGACTGTGATGTTGTAGGAAGGAAGAAGACACACTCAGGGTTCATAATAATTAGAAAACAGCAGCCACAGTGATTGTACCAGACACTGTGAGAAGCACTTTCATATATCATCTCACCAAAGACTCATAAATCTCCCTTTTACAGATGAAGGAAAGTGAGGCTTAGTGATCAGGTTGCCCAGGATCACACAGCTGAGAGCACCCACCTGAGCCACCTCGAGGTGAATTAAGATCTGTGTGATTCCAAAGACCTCACTCCTTCGACCGCCTCCAGTTCCTCTGGGGCTCTGTTCAGTGAGACAGGCTGTGGGGACCGCAGGTGGGACACTTAGTGTGTGATTACGAGATCAGTGAGTCTCAGTCTTGGCTTCACGTGAGGTTCCTCTGGGGAGTTTTTAAAAATCCCATTGGTTCCAGTGAGAAGCCAGGTTGAGAGCTACTTATTAGGTGCACAGAGACTATGCCCTGGGGTACAAAGTGTCATCGCAAAAGCTAATGTTACCTCCTTCCTAAGCTTTGAGAGTGCGTCCTGGGATGATCCTGGGACTACTTTGAGCATTTTATTTACAACGTTATTTTCAAATTAGCCTAACAGAGATGGTAACTAAACAAAACCACAGAACACAACAGGTTCAATCGGCTTAGAAAGTTTAGGTGCTGCCATATATCCTCGTGTGTGGGCGGGAGTTGTAGTTCTGAACAGAATTAGGAAACCTCGCTTCAGTTTTCACTCGGCCGCTTACCACCTATGTGGTCTTGATCTTGAAATTTCTTCTTAAACTGGAGGAAGCCAACTAGATTTTGGAACAGCAGAATGACATGCTGGGGGGTGAGGTCTAACCTCTTTTCAGAAAACTGGAAAGCTGCAGATAAAGTTGTTGGTCAAGAGATACCACTGCCTTCACCCACCCACCCCAACCCCATGAAGTTGAAGATACGGCATATTTGGGCTTAGGAGTTAGGAGAGCCTGTTCTTTGTAAGGGTTCCTTAAACAGAAGCATATATATTGTTAGTTCTTCCAAAATGAAGATGTAAGATCCAAGCCTACCAGAGCAGTGACATAACAAGAATCTGGTGTGACTCCAGATGACATCAAGATCCTGTCCATTAGGGAGCTGGAAGCCAGAAAGACACATGCCAAGGATTGCTGTACCTGCCTCTGCCCTGTGCAGTTTTCTCATCTCTGACTCAATCAATTAGGACCTTAATCTACCTTGAAGTGGGCATATAGGGTGGGCCCCAACTCTCTCCCCCTCATGCTTCTAGATTGACAGAGTAGTAGTAAGTGTGAGACTTGAATTGGAATAAAGGTGATACAGTGGAAAAAAATAATCACTTCTTACACACATGGAGGAGGCGTAGGAACCCGCCAAGAACCTTGTTGTCTTCTCCAGTTGCTATGTTGAGGCTCTCACTTTCGGAAAAAGAACAGTGTCATTTCTTGCCTACTATCCAATCTAATTGTATAGCCAGCCCATTTCCCAAACGTTCCTTCACAAGCACTTAGGCAGACACATGATTTCTCACAGATTTTGTTCTTTGACATTCTGGAGAAGCCTCGATGTGCTTGTGTCCTTTAAGGTTGCTTAGCAATGAGACCACGGGAGGCAGGGTGAGCAGCATGGAATTTCACAGGTGGCTCTTGCTTCTCCCCGTTGCGTCTATTTCCACCCTCTGTTTCGGCTCATTTTCTTGTTCTTATTTCTCTGTAATTGATTGTAATTTTTATGTTACAAGATTTTCATGTTCATGTCCATCCTGTTGTAAACCACTATGGTTCACAACATGCTTTTTGAAAGCATGAAAGTCATACATCAGAAACAAGTGACATGCATCAGTTTGAACCCGCACGTCTGTGGTGGGAGCAGGCATACACTGCATCGGGTGTGTGCCAGTAAAGCTCTGAGCTGGGGACGCAGCTGGAGATTCATACTCATTCTCCAATGAGTCTGATCACCTAAGAAATCTGGTCAGGCATCTGACAGAGTCTTGCCATGGCGGAGGAGCCCAGAAGGATGAGCTGGCATCCAGAACATCACATCACGAAGCCTCATCTCCAGGGGCCCTTTGCCAGGAAGCTTGTTTACTACAATGAGTTGGACAGAACAGAAATCTTAAGGTTTTGATATTGGATTCTAGCAGCACATTTGTGAAACAGTACAGGGTTTGAAAGAATAGGGGCTTGGGGTTAGACAGACCTGGCTGGGTCTGAATCTCAGGCAGAAGAGACAAAAGTTCCATGGCCAAGAGAGATGGACCACAGTGCGGCATGGTGCTTTCCCTGCCACACCAACATGCACCCATGCCGCACTAGACCCCTGCAACCTCCACCCCCAAATGGAACCTGGCAAGCCCAGCTCCGAGAGATTTTTAAGGAGCCAAGCAGCCTCCTTAACTATAGCAGGAGCTTGTCAGATCTTACTTTAAATGCCATATAACCATTTTTTGTACAGATACAAATTTCTAAGTTTGCTTTCTCCTTTACACATTCCTTTGGCATATGTGCTAAGCACATGTTTTTTAAAACCTAGTTATAGTTCAATTTTGATTTTCTTAGTTTAAAATGATCAACACATCACATTCTTATGCATAATTCATTATGTAAGCCGTAAGATCTTTTTCAAGCTCAAAAGAGGGAGGGTAAGTGTGAAGATACAGTTTTGTGGGTCATACCAAGTTAGGACCTGCAGGAATTCCATAGCTAGACCTATTTCCATCCAGTTAACTTCCCATGCACAGATATTCGGCTGAAAGTATCTGAGTATCACTACACGGCATTTGGAAATGGTTGCAGAGAAAAAGAATGCTACAATATCCTCCTTCAAGGCAGTTATTTTTTCTTGACCTCCTAAAGTTTGAAAGTCGGCGTGTGTGTAGGCACACAGCTGCATCTGGGTTTATGCTGTTAGGAAAACGTCAATTCACATTAACATCTCTGAGATCAGGACGCATCTCATGGTCTCTGTCAGCCAGACAGCGCTCATGACATGGTTACCATTGTCCATGCCTGGGCGAATGGCGGTTGTAGTTGACCATCTCATCATCTCTCCATCCGAGGCAAATGCATCAATGGTACTGTGCATATTTCACTGCTGCTTGTTTTAAAAAGTCTCACAAAGATTCACTGTGCCTCCGCGTTGAAACAGAAAGTTGTTCTGTATGCAGAGGGCACATAAAAAGCAGAGCAGCAGGAAAGAAATTTGATATTTGTGGAACAAATGTTCATCATTGTAAGAATGGTCTCCATTCCATATTCCGAAGCAACAACCAAGTTCTGAATGGGACTAAAGGAGAGAAGACACTCACACAGCAGTTGAAACTGGGTTGTGTTTTGTTGCTGAGATGCTTAGACAAGGATTGGCAGTTACACACCCTGTGAAGTAAGTGAAGGGATATATGGGAAAAGTTTCTAGATAGTCTAAAGGAGCTCTTTCAAAGGAGCTCTTTCAATAAGTACAGAACAAAAATTGAAAATGTAAGAAAACATTGTGTCATAGTTGAATTGGCAGTATTTTCTCTCATTGGTCTGTAAAGCTATATAGTATGTTGCTTCTTACATTTGATGAAATATGGTACTTAAAATAGATGAGCTAGAATTTCCTTAGATAACTATTATATCTATTGCCCAGTTGTTAGCATGAGTAAATTTATAAAATTCACCCTCAGAGTCATAAGTCTGGCTACAACTGATGTGTATCCTCGGATGGTTTTGCCATGAACAAGAAAGATTTCGTGGCATCCTAGAATGAGGGACCTGGAAAGGGGCTTGAGGATTTCATGGTCTTATAAGATGGAGACGGTGAAGCCCAGAATCCAAAAGCCTCCATTCAGTCACTGAACATTTACTTAATCAAATGGACCATGAGAATGTAAAACATGGATGCACTTTTCCCAGTGCTCAAAGTGGATACTTTGGGTACAGAGAGGAATAGAGGGGAAGGAGAGGAGAAGCCAGATAGGGAGGACATTTCAGAGTGGGCAACTGTTCATTCAGCCTTTAGCAGTGTTTAATTTCCTCCAGGGCACCTTCCACACAATATCCTCTCACTTTTCCTTTCCCCCTCACCCCCATCTTTTTTCTTTGCTTTCGTCCACTCCCCTCCGCTCTTCCCATCCCTCTTCTAGGTGGATGATTCATTGGGATGGGGCAGGGAATGGGGCATGTCGGTAGAAAGTAGCACAAACAGTAGGCCTTGGAAAAATTAATTTACAAACTTAATTGGAACCTCCCCATCTCAAATCCTGCCACATACTTGATCAGGAATTGGCAAACTATAATCTGCTGCCTCTTTTTGTAAATGAAGTTTTATTAAAACACAACCACACCCATTCGTTGACATCTTGTCTGTGTCAGCTTTCACACTACAATGGCAGAAATGAGTAACTGTAACCAAGACCATATCCTCAAAGCTTAAAATGTTTACTCTCTAGCCCTTACAAAAAAAGGTCGCTGACTCCTGGTCTAGTTAACTGCTTCTCCAGTAATCTGCAGAATTGTAGTTCTGCAAAATGTTAAATAGGTTTTACCACATAGAAAAGGATTGTTGGGTCAAATAACTTTGGAAACCTGCTTTTTAATCACAGAACCTCTTAGAGCCATGAATAAGTTAACATGCATTATGAATTTCTGAGAGGTAACTGAAGCATGCAGCATTTTCCCAAGTTTCTTTGGGAACCCTTTCCTTACAGAGCACCTCATGGGTCTAGAGTTCTTCAAGAACACACTTCAGGAAATGACTATTTAACAATAATCCAAGATATATTATTAAGTAAGTAAAGCAAGGTGTGCCCAGTACACACTCATCTGTATATAAAGTAAGAGGGGAAAAATATAGTTAAGTATATGCTTGTGAATGTTTCTGTTATCTCCTGAAAGGTCCTTAAGGAACTGGTAACACCACTCACCTTCAGGTGAGTTGAAACCGAGAGGGAGATTTTCACTGTATTTATTTTCTGCATTTTGACTTTTGGATCGTGCCAATATACTTCATTACCTAAACAATGAGTTAATCTGTCAATCAGCATAATTAAATTTTAAAACAAAATTTTAAAATGGTAAACCACTTTGGAAAACTGTTTGGCAGTTTTCAACAAACTCAAATATATGCTTACCATATGTGCCAGCAGTTTTACTCCTAGGTATTTACCCAAGAGAAATGAAAACATATGTCCATGCAAAGACTTGTAAACAAATATTTGTAGCAGCTTTATTCATAAAAGTCCTAAATGAGAAACAATCTAAATGTTTGTCATCTGATGAATTAATTAGTATTCCAACTGGAGCATATCCATGTAATGGAATACTACTCAGCAATAAAAAAGGAACAAACCACTGATACATGCAGCAAGTGGATAAATTCATAGATATTATGCTGAGTGAAAGCCAGACACAAAAGATTCTATCTAAATCCACTTATGTGAAAATCTGGAACAGATGATGCTGACCAATAGTGATGGAAATCAGGTCACTAAAGTGGGTGCTGGGGAGAAAATGTGACTGCAGAAGGATACAAAGGAATTTACTAGGGAGAGGGAAATGCTCTGTATCTTGATGATGGTGGTGGCTCTACAACTTGTACATTAGTCAAAACTCATCAATCTGTACACTTACAATGTGTGGATTTTATTGCCTATAAATCATACCTCAATGAAGTTCATTTTAAAAAGAAATAAGATGGGTACTAGATTTATCGGGGTGATAGATGGGAGGGGTTTTTTGAAACGAGAGGGAGTATTTTAAGGAGGATTAATAACAATGTGTCTTTTACTGTAATTTTTTTTTTATTTAAACATTCATCGTGTTGTTTGATCACACCTTGTAAGTGAGATGTGTGGTCAACGCTGGGTAGGATGTGACTCAGCCTACATGCAGAATAAGACAGACGTAGGCTTCCAGCTCGGCTCTGCCACTACCAGCTGTGAGATCTCGGGCAAATTACTTAACCTCTTTGCATGTTTCCTCATCTTTAAGGTAGCTGTAATAACTATACCTACGATATTGTGGGTTTAATGAGATAACGTTATTGTGTGGCTTTAATGAGGTAATGTAGGAGTTCCATTTACTATTGCTGTGTAACAAACCACCCCAAAATTTAGCAGCTTAAAACAATGACACCATTTATTTTATGCACAAACCTGCATTCTGGACAGGACTTAGTGAGGACAGCTTGTCTCTGCTTTACTTGGTGTCAGCGGGGTTGAAATTGCCTGAAGGTTTCTTCACTCACAGTGAGAGGCTTGAAGGGCTGGGGCTCCTTGGGCATCTCCATCTCTGTGTGACCTGTGCAGTATGGCAGCTTCAGGGCAGCCGGACTTATTACATTTCCCCTTTTATGAACTCATTGTGGAACTTAGAACTCGTAGTGTCACTTCTACCATAGTCACAGGCCTGCCCAGTTACAAGGGGAGGGAACATAGACTCCATCTCTCAATAAATGTCAACATCACAGTTCTTCCTACAACCTGTGGGGTGAGATATTTTGGTGCAGTCCTGTTTGGAAAATGTAATCTGGCATAGTAATGAAATACTTGACACAGAACCTGGAACGTGGTAAGACCATTACTGCCGCCACCACCAGTCACTGCTATCACTTCCATGATTATTATTACTATTAGCATTACCATGATTAGCATTATGGCCAGTAAACCTGCTGCAGCTGTCACTGCCGATGTTGTGATGCTTGCCCTTCCCTTGGTGGGTGAGAGCCACAGACACAGCGCTACTTCCAGGAAATGGTTTCATGGAAACCTTGCTGCTGGCCCCAGATTTCTGCAACTTAATTCACAATGAGTGAAGGTGATGTGGTCATCGTGAGCGGAGGTGGCTGTGCATACACAGGCTGTAAATAAAATGAAACCTGGGCATGGGGGACAGAGAGCAAAGACGGGCTTCTATACAAAGGTGAGTGTGTTGTGCACCTGCAGCCTCCTGCACAGTGATGACAGCCCAGGGAGCCCCTTCTTCCCAGCTCCCCCCTCCCACTTCCCCTGAGAAAGAAATGTGGCCTGAGCTTGCTAAGTCCTTTGTCCTACATTACAATGCATGGACTTCTCTGGACTCCTGACCAAAGGTAGAATTTGGACTTCATCAGTTGAAAGGCACCCGTTTGGCAAGAGCCCAAAAGAAAATAGATCATAAATCCAAAGTGCAGAATCATGGAGTTGGTATAGAATCTTTTCCCAATGGAAGAGGATCTCCATAGCCACCCATAACCCTTCACTGGCTTATGATGTTCACAGGAAGCCGCTCCGTTTCGAAGCTGACCCACTTGTGCCTGACTGGCTCCTGAGCTGTGGCAGCTCCTCTCTCACTCTGTTTCTGAACCTGGGGTGCCCAGCCGTTTCCATATCCACCTGGAGTCGAGTACAACACAAAGAATAACACACCTGTTTTGAAAATACAAATTAATGTCACCAGGGGCAGACATTTGAGATTCCATTTGTTCTTGGCTCACTTGAGATTAAAAAGGTGCAGAGGACAAGGAACCCAGCTAGGCCGGAAGGCGTTGTTTTCAGAAAAAGCTGCATCTGAAATCAGCCAAGCAGAGTGAAATGGAACATTGCTGTGGCCACCTGACTCTTTTTATTCCAAACTTACTAAATGTCTGGACCTTCCTGTGTGGCTCCCCTGCCCTGCCTCTTCTCCATAATTACCCTGTGGACGGCATGGTTTTCTGTAGCAGAACCAGTTCCTGATTCCTCTGCACTCTTAGGCGACTATCTTTCAAACTTTGGTGAGACTGGAATCACCTGGAGGTTTCTTGTTTAAAAATACAGGTTCTCTATCTTGTTCCCTGAACTTCTGATTCAGTAGGTCTGGAATGGGGACCCAGGGGTCTCAATTTTGAACAAGTTCCCAGGTGGTGCCATGCAGCGTGTGGTCCACACTTCTGGCAACACATGTACCTCTGTTATAGTATTTATATTCTGTTTTTCATTATTATTTTCTAGCAAAGACTTAAATGAGTACTGTCCAATGGAAATATAATAGGAACCACATACGCACTTTTAAATTGCATAGCAGCCATGTTAATAGAAAGATGAAATCAATTTCAATGACACATTTTATTTAACCAAATATATCCAAAATATTATCATTTCAATATGTAATCAATACAAAAATTATTAATGGGATAGTCTACTTTTTTGTATTAAGTCTTCAAAATGATGTATATATTTTATGCTTACAGCACATTTCCGTTTGAACCAGCCCCATTTGGAGGACAGTAGTTTCACGTAGTCAGTGGGTGCCATATTGACCAGTGCAGACTTACATAACACTGTGTACTCGACAGTGTTAGAAACCCTGCACATAGTGACTCATTTAATCCTCACAATAATCTTAGGTAGTTTAGGCAGTTTAGGTGGGTAGATTATTAATCTCATTTTACAGTTGAGGAAACTAAGGCACAGAGAGCTTCAGTAACTTGCCCAGCTAGAAAGCAGGGAAAAGGGATTTGAACTTGAGCAAGAAAGCAGGGAAAAGGGGTTTGAACCTTGGCAGTCTGACCAAATTACCACAGGGCTCTCTGCTCAACCACAACTCCCTGAACGGGAGGAAGGAAACAGTATTACTTTGTGGGTCCCCACAGCATAGACAATGCTTAGCTCAGATAACACACCCAGTAAATGTGCGCTGAATGAATTAAATGAGTGAGAGAGGGGAACGATTTGTCAAACGTTTAGCCAACAGGATTCGGTGCCTTCAACCATTGCTGTATATGACTGGGTGAGAGGGAATATTTTAAACTTAAATTTGAAATTGCCTTTTTCAAGGAGCTTCCAGGTGAACGGAAAGATGGGAGAAAATACACAATGACAAAAAGGAAAGTCTGACATACTATCATTTAGTGTGGCATTCATGATTAGGGTGACTGGAACCAGGAAGGGGTACACCATCGGAGGCTACCCAGAAGTAGTGAATCTTTGAAAGGGTGTTAAATGAGATGGAAGAAATATGGTAGAGTAAAATACTTGCAAGCATTATAGATGTTTAATAAATGTGTGTTCTTATTCTGAACCTTAGCACCCTGTAAAGTGTGCCAGAGTTTCCCACCCATGGATAAACTTATCTTTTCAGAATTTGCCAGAACTTTCTCTGCCAATGTATATTTTATTACCCGTGGTGGGGAATGAAGTAATAGCAGCCATTTCCATGGCGGAGATCATGATGTCAGTTACCTGGGAAACGCAATGCCACACTCAGCCCTCAATAAAGATGTACTGAATATGTGAATGAAGAAATGAATAAGTGGTGGAATGGTAGTAAGAGCACTCAGGTTTCTTCTCTTCCAGGAAGCCTTCCTAGGTTCCTCCAGCTTTCATAGGTTCCCTGTCAAGTTGTTTCTATAGGCAGAAAGAACAGGACTGTGGGGCGGTGGGGGGAGGAAGGGAAGGAGAAAGTGTGAAAAACAAAGGAATAAATGAAAAGGTGAAGAAAAGGTGAAGCTACAGCTAATCATAATAGATTATAATACTATTTGCATTGAGGGCAGGGAAAAATCTCCACCCCCTGTGTCACCATGACAGTTCTGACAAGGGCCAAGTGAAAACAAAGGGAACCCCACCCCCCACGGGAAGGCGTGGTCCGCGGGGACCCACCCGGGAACGCCTGCGACACCACCCCTGACTATTTCGCAGCCTCATTCGAATAAAATCCTAAGCTTCCTTATCCTTCTATGCAGTTGCCCTTTATCCCGGCCTGCCCATGCCCATTGTTTTGGGAGTGTACTCTTTTTCTTTTTTTAAAAAATTAGTTTCAGGTGTATAAAACACTGTAATAGACATTTATCATTTATATCCCTCACACTGTGTCAACCCCCTTTCCCCCCATCCACTATCCCTCTGACATCGCACAGAGCCATTACATTTCCACTGTCTCTATCCCTAATGCTGTACTCCACTTCTTGTAACCATATATATATATATATATATATATATATATATGTATATATACATATATATGTATATATATATGTATATATATATATACATATGTATGTATAAATTGTATATTGTGTATATATATAAAAATTGTAGTTGACCTTCATTATTGTTCAGCTTCAGCTTCAGGTGGACAGTGCAGTGATCAGGTATCTACATCATCCCTGAGCTGGTCTCCCTAACGAGACAAGTGTCCATCAGATACCCTACAGAATCTTTACAACATTGTTGATTACATTCCCCAAATTGATTTTTGTAACCCCATGGCCATCTTGTGGTTACTGACTGTTTTCTAATCCCCTCACCTTCCCCCTTATCCCCACCGCAACCCTCAGTTTTTCCTCTATGTCTCTGAGACTGTTTCTGATTAGTTCATTCATTTATTCTTTTCTTTAGATTCGACATATAAGTGAGATCATGTGGTATTTGTCTTTCTCTGTCCGACTTATTTCACTTAGCATAATGTTCTCTAGGTCCATCCATGTTGTTGCAAATGGTAAGATTTCTTTCTTCTTTATGGCTGTGTAATACTCCATTGTATAAATGTACCACAGTTTCTTAATCCAGTCATCTACCGATGGCCATTTCGGTTGTTTCCATGTCTTGGCTATTGTGTATAGCACTGCAGTAAACACTGGGGTGCATAAATTTTTTCAAATTAGAGTTTTGGATTTCTCTGGATAGATACCTAGCAGTGGAATTGCTGGGTCATAAGGTAGTTCCATTTTCAGTTTTTTGAGATACCACCATACTGCTTTCCATAGCGGCTGCACCAATCTGCCATCCCACCAACAGTACATGAGGATTCCCTTTTCTCCACAACCTCTCCAGCACTTGCTGTTTGTTGATTTATTGATGATAGCCATTTTGACTGGAGGGAGATGGTATCTCATTGTGGTTTTTATTTTCATTTCTCTAATGATTAGTGAATTTGAGCATTTCTTCATATGTCTGTTTGCCATCTGTATGTCCTCTTTAGAAAAATGTCTCTTTATGTCCTCTGCCCATTTTTTAATTGGGTTGTTGTTGTTTTTTTTGGAGTTGAGTTGAGTGAGTTTTTTTATAAATTTTGGATATTAACCCCTTATTGGATGTATCATTGGCAAATATGTTCTCCCATTCAGTAGGATCCCTTTTTGTTTTATTGATGGTTTCCTTTGCTGTGAAAAAACTTTTTAGTTTGATGTAATCTCACATGTTTATTTTTTCTCTTAATTCCCTTGCCCGAGGGGATATATCATTACTAGAATCTTTTCTAGTAAGATTCCTAGAAAAATCTTACTCCGGGTAATGTCTGTAAAGTTTCTTCCACTATTTTCTTCTAGGAATTTTATGGTTTCAGATCTTACATTTAAGTCTTTAATCCATTTTGAATTTGTTCTCTTATATGGTGTAAGGAGGTGGTCCAGCTTCATTTTTTTGCATGTGCCTGTCCAGGTTTCCCAGCACCATTTATTGAATAGACTGTCTTTACCCCACCATAAAGTCTTGCTTCCATTGTCGTAGATTAAATGGCCATATAGGCATGGATTTATTTCTGGACTCTGTATTCTGTTCCATTGATTTATGTGTCTGATTTTATGCCAGTACCATGCTGTTTTGATTTCTTTTTCTTTACACTAATAAATCTACTGCTTGCTTGGCTTGTTCATGTGGCTTTTTCGTACGTCCTGGAATGCCTTCCTGCGACCATACAAGAACCCCCCGAACTCCCGTTCTCTGGTAACAAAGTGGCTGCACATAAAATCTGACTCATCCGACATAGTCCCGAATTACAGACCACTTTCCATTGTTCTCTCCTTGTTCTTCATGTTTGTTCTCATCTCCTCAGCTTGACATGGACAAGAAAGCTCCAGAAAGCTTTCCCTCCAGAAAGCTACCTCCAATTCCATGTTGAATCATTCAGATACCTAAATTCATAGATTTATACCCCAAAAGAGAATAATAAAGAGGTGAAGGGTGGGTACTATTATAATTATATAGGACATGGATTAAGATTTGTTATTTTCTATCTCAGGGTTTTGTGAAGATTGAGTAAGATGATATATAAAAATTACTTAGTTGAGTGCCTGGCACATAGTAGGTGCTCAATAAGAGGAAATTTAGAATTAGTGAAAGTATCAGTACTGGAGAGAAGGAAGGACTAGGGGAGACGAAAGTTTTAATTCCAAGCACACACAGCCTAGAGGGCTGCGTTTCAGAATTCAATTGTGAAATCTAACTCACGCCCAACACCTAAATTATACCTTGGAGTATGAGCATCCTGCCTTGAAATGGGAAATTAAGCAATTTCACAAGGCTGTACAGCTGTGTTGCCTGAGCCGTTTTGTCCCAGGCAAACTGGAATAGGCAATGAACCTTTGGTAACTGAGGAGAGCAGTGCCAGACAGCCTGCAGCCAGCCTGCCTGGGATGGGCGAGAATACCAAGCAGCCTTGCAATGTGCCCAGGGAGAAGCTGCAGGGGCTCAGGAGCAGGCGAGTGGGTGTGCCAGAGAGAGCAGACAGCCATCTCTGACGTCAGCCCCTCCACCTCGGCCTCTGTGCTGCCCACCCGCTCCTCTCAGACACTGCCACTGTCCCTTCTGGCTACCTCCTCTCTCCTTGGGCAAGCTCTTTTATGAAGCTCTTGCTTCAGATTGTCGGCAAGCCCCAGAGGATGTCAGGTGAAAAGTCCCAATGCTCTTTTTAGGTAAGTGACTCTCAGGCACGATCAGGCCAGGACCTTGTATCTTTTTCTTCTCCGTCTGCCTTTTGAGAATTTGAAGCTAAGGGTATACAGATGCTGGTGAGCTCAGGTCAGGTACCTCAGCCTCTTTGGGCAGGTCCCAGCATGCTCTAGGGCTTCCTCGGGAGTCCCAAAGATCCTGTTATGCTCTCTGAGCAGCCCACTGGACCAGACCCCTTGGAGTATGAGCATCCTGCCTTTGGGAAATCAAGCAGCTCTGTTGCCTGAGCCGTCTTGTCCCAGGCAAACTGGAACAGGCAGGGAACCTCTGACAGCTGCGGGTCTGTGGGCTCTGGGGGAATCATTTTTATTGGGTTTATAGGAGACATCATGGGCTTCTCTAGGGCATGCCAGGCCCTTCATGGGGTCCACCTGGTTGTCCTACTTCCTTACGATTTGCATCAAAACCTCCCGAGAGCATACACCTTGAACCAGGAAGCCAAGGTATCATCTCTGTAAAACCCAAATCTTGGCAGATACTCTCACACAACCCTTTAGAAGCTTGGGAAGAAATGAAGACCAATCTGCTTATATGCTAGAAATAGGAATGGAACCTACAGTGATGGAACAGGGTCTTGGGAGGGATATGCAGAAAATGGGTTCCATCTCAGCCTTCTCCTGCCTCATTTGTCATGTGAGATGTATGTTCGTTTGAACTGGTTGGTCACTGACAAGCAACGTAAAAATGAGAAATATACACACATGCATATGCACGCACACACACACACACGCACACACACCCACAGACACACACACACACACACAGACACACACACACGCACACACCCACACACCCACAGACACACACACACACACACACGCACGCACACCCATACTGTCACATCACAGGACTCACTGCTTTCTTTTATTGTGTGGGACAGAGCCAGGAAAGCAGTTTCCAGACTCTTGACCTCATGTGGAAAGGTACCGGCTCAGGTAGTAGATGGCCGTCAGCTGTGACTAGTTGGCCATCGGCTGTAACCAATTGGCCATTAGCTACTAATATAACTTACCGTGGCTACGCTAGGGAGTTGGTTGGTTGGCAGAGAAGCGGACGGTGGATTGCGGCTAGCTAGGGGGGTTAGCAAGCGTGGGTGGCACATTGTGGATCGTGTGGATCCTACTTCCTGCGTCTCTCCCAGCCACCAGTGAGACTAGGGTGCAGGAAGACCCCTTGTTGGGGTACTGGTGGATGTTTGCTTCTGTGTCTCAACCAGCTGCCATTCAAGAATATAGTGGTATGAACCCCCTATCCATGGCTCCGTGGGTGTTCCTTTTTGGCCTCACCATATCCTGTGTACTTGTGCGGGGAGTGGGAGCTGAGTCCCGGTGTTACATATTGACGTTGTCTTCAAAGAAATAAACATCTATAATTTTGTGGTAAGCATTCAGCTGCAAATAACTTCAATGTTTGGAATTATTTAAGTATTCTTTCATGCTCACATTTTTTCAGAAAACATCATGCTCCTAGTGTGGGTCAGACAGTGAACTAAGTTCTGGCGCTCTGGATGCTCAGGAAAACCACAACCCCAGGGGAGTGATCCAAATGTAATAGAAACTAAAACCATAGTTACCTCATGTCGAATGTCTGGCACTGTGCAAGGCCTGTGTACCACTCAGTCTCATATTCCCATCCCTGAAAGCACCCTAAAGCCAGGAGTTATTATCCTTATTGTACAGCTGTGGAAGACAAAATGTAACTAATATACCTGAGGACCCACACTAGAAAGTTACAGAGCCCACTAACCCCAGGTACCTGCCTTCCAACCAAGCCATTGGCTGAAGGGCTCTGTAGGGAGATGGGCCACAATGTGGATGGGAATAGTGCCCTCAGAGCACTGCACAGGGAGCCCAGTTTCTGTCCAGAGAAGTGAGGGACTTTGACCTTCTCAAGAAAAGTGACAGTTCAGGTTGGGTTTTAGAGATGGGTATACCATCACCTAGCAGGAAAGGGGTATGGGCAGAAATTTTGAATGAGGATGGTTGGGTCCATGCCCAACACCTTATGTGGCTTCCATGTGTAAATGACAGGGCAGTCTAGCCATGTGGTAAGGATAAGCTTTGATTTTCAAGCTGCCCACTTCCTTGATCAAGAAATTTGTAACTGTTTATATTATCACATGGGTGGCGTTTACCCTAACCCCTCAGTTGGAATTTCAACAGTTAAAACACCATGTGTTCAGGCTGTCAGTCTCCCTGACCATTTCACCTCCGAACTCCACACTTTGCCTCTGCGAATATTAAAAAGATGAGACTCAGAAGATATAGGTAGACATAGCAATAATCATGGAAATTTTTTTTCCCTGTCTCTTTCTCTAAGTAGGATCCAGAACATATCTGTGACTGCATGATCTCACACAGGGCGCCCAGAAAGTGGCCTGCAAATCTCCCTTTAGCTAAATCCCCTTCGGAACCTGCCTCTGTGGGTGGTCCTCACGAGGTCCCTGTTGTCTCACCTCTGGGGAACAAGTTGTTTTGAACTTTGGAATAGCTTTCCACTTACAGAAAATTTGCAAAGGTATAACAGAGTTCTTATATATCCTGCACCTCGTTTCCTCTGTTACTAACATCTTACGTTTCTGTGGCCCATTTGTCATGATTAATGAACCAATATTGATACCTTATTAACCGAATAACTTTATTCAGGTTGTCTTCCTTTTTCCCTAATGCCCTTTTTCTGTTCCAGGATCACAACCAAGATACCACATTGCATTTAATTGCCATGTCTCCTTAGTCACCTTTTGGCTGTGACAATTTCTCAGACTTTCCATGTGTTTGATGACCTTGACAACTATGAGGAGTATTGGTCAGATATTTCCCAGAATGTCCCTCAGTTGTGTTTTTTAAGTGTCTTTCTTATGATTAGACTGGTATTATAAGTAAAGTTCTGTTTTCACATCAAGGGTACATACCATCACCATGACTTTATCACTGTTGAGGTTAACCTTGACCATCTGGCTGAGATAGTGTTTGTCAGGTTTTGTACTGTAAAGCATGGACCATTTTTATACAAGCCTTTTCCTTTTAGTTTGAGAGAGTACAGGGCAGTTTGGACTAGTGCATTTGTGTTCTTTCCCATGATGTCAGTGAGCTGTTCCCTGAATATTAAGGATCCTTTTATTTTATTAGAAACTGAGTTGACCTTTTCATCCATCTAATTCCGACTCTCATTTTTACTTGTTTGGTGAAAATCTTCAAGAGAACATCTTTGGTGTGTGGATTTGTGCCCCAGTCATACTGATTTTCTTCTAAAATGGCAGCTCCTTGAAGGAAATGGTCATGTCGTCAGTATGCAGGCACCATATACTATACGGGCAGTACCAAAAAAATGTATACACATTTTAAGAAAGGAGAAAACTAGTAAGATTGTAATACTCAATATATACCAATAACAAAAGATGAATACAAGTCACATTTGACTTCTGCAATTACAAGAGGTGCTCAGAGTGGTTACCATCAGCGTCCAGACACTTCTGATTATGGTGAACTACTGCTTGAGCAACGTTAACCAAAGTATCCATTTGTATACATTTTTGGCACCCCCAGTATACATATAGTATACATATATACATATGGGGGTCATGTCTTCAATATGCGGGTACCATATACTAGCCTCCAGCCTATTCCCTGTATCCTCCCAGCCCACCAAGTACATGTACGCCAGGAAGCTTCATGGCACTTCTAACATGCCTTTGTTCCTTTCTTCCTCTGCGGGAATTTGAAGACCAGAGAAATCATGATGCTGTAGAAAAAGCTCAGAATTGAGATGTTTCCCTTTCCTTGTATCTGGATAGGAGAGGTGGACAGTAAAGGAATCAAAATCAGCCTGTTGAGCTCCAGCACTAAGAAAGCCTGATGTTGAAATCCAGAATGGTCACTGAAAGAGCTTTAATTTCACTTCTACGTAGATGGTATTCCAGTTACTGTTGCTGCTTAACAAACCACCCCCAAACTTAGTGGCATAGACCAGTAATAATCATTATCTCATAAATCTGTAGTTTGGGCAGGGATCACTTGTCTCTGCTCCACTGAGTCTCAGCTGGGGTCGCGTGACTGGGGCTGGAACATTGAGTCTCAGCTGGGGTCGCGTGACTGGGGCTGGAACATTCATTTTCATGGTATCTCATGCTCACGGCTGGCGAGTTGGTGCTGGCTGTCGTCTGGAGGTTCCAGGAGGACTGAAGGCCTGGGACCTTGGTTCCTTTCTACACGGGCCCCTCCATAGGCTACTCAGCCTTCCTCACAGCTCGGTGCTGGCCTCTGAAAGCAAGCACCCAAAGGTAAGAACTAGGAAGAAGCTGTACCGCCTTTGGACCTGGCCTCAGAGTCACATAGCATCACTTCAGCCATGGTCATAAACCCACCCAGCCACAGGGAGGGAACATAGAGCTCACTTTTCATTAGGAGTTTCGTTTTTGAATTGTGGTCATCACAGCTGTTACAATTGTTATGTCCTTGCCTGTCCTCATAAAGCATTCCTCTGCTCAGGTAGGACATTTTCTTGGATCAAAAATCTCTCGGTCCCCAGGGTCTCAAGCAGCCAGGGTCAGAAACTCAGGTTTAAGTCCTGGTACAGCCACATGGTACCTATTTTGACCATAGACAAATGACTTAACCATATGTGAACATGGATATAATGGGAAGCCTTAAGCTTTAAATTCGTCATTCTTGCCTGTTTCCTGCTCCTAGAAGATCTATGGTGTGTGTGGGGGGGGGGGGTGTTCACATGTACATATGTTTTTGTTAGGAGGCTGTGATCTGTGAGCCTCCCAGAGCTGCAGCACAAGGTAAATGCATGCTGACTGGAGGCCATGGGTGTGTCGGGGCAGCCAGGCCCCACCACGCATGGATTGCTTACTTGCAGTGTTTTAGAGAGATTGTACTCTGGGAAATAATTCCCAGTGGAACCATGAATCTCATCAGTTCGACTGTTGAATCAGTAATCTCCAGACATTTCTGGAAACCACCCGGTGATAGCGTCAGATAGCTGTAAGCACCAAGCAGAACTTTCTGTCCCTTAGCCCTGTGATCAGAGCTGTGGCCCAGGCCTTGATGGGAAGGAACATTTGGAATGTGGCAGAGAGCAGCAGTAAAGATTTGCATCCCAAACTCCTTGGTTTCATAAAGAAGCCAAGATCACAGGCATGAGTAACCCCTGAAGAGCAATTGCCCAGCTCACTCTGAAGTCAGTGATGCATAGTCATTTCTCAATAAGGGAAACCATGCTCCAAGTAATGAGTTTGTGTTTGATCTTTAAAACACTGAAGTCCAGAGGATGTAGCACACTAGACTGCTGGGGCCACAGTGATAGGAAGAGAGCACAGTGAGTTTGGAGCATCAGTGGGATTGGAGGGGCAGGGAGCTGGGTCTGGTCCCGCCTGGACCTAACCCTGGTGTATAGCTGGTGTGGGCCAGGGCAAGTCATTCCACTTTGTTTGGCCTCAGCCTTCTCATCCATAAAGTGAAGGAGTTAGATACCGGAGAATCCCCTCCGATTAAAAGATAATAATGTTGAAAATAGGAAAGCCTGTTTCTGGCAAAACTGTATGTTATTGCTCATGTAGAAAACAGATTTCCTGATGGTCAGACTTGGTATGCTGTGGATACTCTTTTCTTTTGTTATTGAAACCTCAGATGCAGAAGCTAAATTTCCAGTGTTGCAGTTATCTGTTGCGAAACAAACCACCCCAACAGTGGCTTAAAACAACAACAGTTATTTTGTTCATGAATGTTGGTGTTGACCAGGCTCAGCTAGTTGGCTCTCACTTGGGGTCTCTTCTGTGGTTGCAAACCAATAGTGGTTGGGTTGGGGTCATCTCCTAGGCTTCTCCACTCTCATGTCTGATGCCTGGCTGGGGCTGGAACAGCTAGGGCTCCTCAGGCTTTCCTCCCGCTCTCCCCATGTTCCCTCCACACCCTCTCAACTCCAGGGAACTGGAGTTCTTACATGTGGCTGTTGGCCCCCCAAGAGAAACCTGCAGAAGCTGCAAAACCTTTCCTATCCTGGCCTTGGAAATCACATGTTGTCACTTCTGCTTCATTTTGTTCATTGAGGTCACAAAGGTGAACCTAGTTTCAACGGGAGGGGCAACAGACTCCACCTCTTGGTGGGAGGAGTGTCAGAGAACTTGCACGTGTGATTTTTAATTCACCACACCAAGCATCCAGGATAGCTGAGCTGCCCTCTTAGTGACGGGATGGCTTAGAAGATTTCTCAGACTCCTGTGACTCTGTCACAAGGTTCAGAGGCAATGGAGGAGATTATCTGGCAGTAGGAACCTAGTTTAATGGGGAGAGAAGCTCTACTTAGAAGAGGAAGATTTTAAATTACAAGGAAAATGAGACAGAACTCTGTATATATGTGTGAGGGAGAATGTACCCATGTAACACATATGTCTTGTCCATGTGTATAAGCAATTTTAAGAGAAAAATTTTACCATTGATTTAATTAAGCAATGGTGTGCATGAGATGCCAGACCGTGGAAGGGGCGAGCATGAACGCAGGGGTTTCCAGTCCTTACATTGTACTACTAGAAGTTCTTTTCCCCAGTCACTTGCAAAATAAAATTAGTTGGCTGGATTGTTAAAAAAACAAAAATAAAACAAAACCACCAAACATGTCATAGAGAGCTCTGAATTGGAGATAGGAGAAAACAGGTAAGACAGAAGAAAAGTCAAAAGACCAATAATAGAAAATCAATCCCCAAAAGATTGTATATCATTGCTTTTGATTGCACAGAGCAGCGTGTGGGGTAGGCAGTGAGAGAAAGTGGTTGAAAGTACAGACTCTGGAGCCATGCTGCCAGATTCTAATCACAGCTCCCCATCCCCTAGCTGTGTGAGAGCAGGCAGGTTCCTGTACCTCTCTGTGCTTTTCCTCAAGTGCAACAGGAAGCTAACGGTAGTACCTGCCTTGTCAGGGTGTAATGAGGATTGCTTCAAGACAGGCTTAGCCCTGGGAGCAGCATATGTGGGACGCAGGAAGCACTCAGTATGGATTAGCCGTTTCTCTCTGCACCGATTCCCTCGTTGCCTTTGCCAGATGCAGATATCATGTCCGATATGGACTGTGTACAGCCAGCCAAATAAACAGAAGGAGGTCCTTTTCTTCCCCTGGGTCCTGGGAACATGTATGCATTGGAATTCTAGGTAGGAGGAGGCCTTCATGGACACCTGGGCTCCCATCAATCTTTAGGTTTCCACCCCACACACACGCTTGTCCTTATTCCAACATGCATTAAAAATCAGTTTCACGTTTAAAGCACATCAAGCTACATTTTAGTTTTAGTCTCCCTTGTATACTTGGAATTAGAACCTCCAGAGGCCGTTATGCAAATCAATGCAAATGACATGCAAAGAAGCAGTAGCCCCAGATTGTGGGGAGCGATTGAACAGGCCAGCACAAAAGGCCTTGAATGAATATTTGCATCTGTTCGGGGATTGAAGGCCTTGCACAGCTATTGTGACAGTGTTCTGCCCTTTGCATTCAGTTGTTAACCTTTTGTACCCAGGAGGAGAGGTAAACTCTTGTCTGATTTCCATAATGAAGGTGACAGTAGAGGTTAAGGTTGTTTGGGCAGTGCAATATTATAGCATTTTTATGAAGTAAATGAAAAGTTGCTTTGAAATAATAGCTGTGATCCAGGCTGTGTCCCCAGCCAGCTGTGTATTCTTGGACAAGTCACTTCACTCCTTCCGTTGCTCCCTCTGGGAAATGAGGGGATTGGATTAAGTGACCCTAGGGCCCCTCTCACAGTAACAGCTAAATGTTTTCCCCTAGGTGAAAACCCTTTGCAGCCCAGATGGCAGTATCCATTCCTGTACCAGAGGTTTACTCTGAAGTCAAAAGAAGAAATGGCTCAGAGGCAACTTAACAGTCCTCCTAGAGAGAAAAATAACTCTAGGGTTGCAGAGGCAAACATATTTACTTACTGCAAGACAACTTCCAGTCAGACACTTCCCAGCTGGGAGGGTTTTAGCCCCTGAAATGTTCCTGGTGGGAAAGTCAAGGGACTGTCTTTCCCTGAGTGTTGTAAAGACCTGGATGCGTTAACCCCTCTGCCTCCGCTCCCACCCCAGGCCTGTCACAGGGGTCCATTGGGATCGCTCTGAAAACTGTGCACTGCCCTTGATGCCACTGCCAAAAGACTATGGCATCAGTCCTTGGCCTCTGGCCTCTAATTACACCCAGCGCACCCGGTGCTCCACCTCAGGAGTCCTCTGGGCCCTTAATTTTAACACCAGCTGTTGCAGCAGCCACCAGTGGGTCGGGTGTACCCAGACAGCCTCTCTCTGAGCCACATAGGCCTCATGCAGGAGTGAGGGGGTGCAGTGGAACAAACACCCGTGGCCCGTGGGGGTGGGAGCTGCTGGGGAAGGAAGTGCTCCTCTCACACTCACAATGTGAGGTGCAATCTACTCAAGCTCCTCAGAGCTTCCCAGCAAATTTGAGTTGCCCTCCCTGATCAGCTCATATCAGACCCCATGGCTGTCCCCTGAAATCACTTCCCAAAATACACTACCCGCACACAAGCCCTGGTCTCCACCTCTCCTTTTTCAGGGGGTCTCTAACATAAGACACTTAATTCGAGCTGCCATAACAAAGGACTACAGACTGGGGCGCTTACACCACAGAAATCTGGTTCTCACCATGCTGGAGGCTAGCAGTCCAAGATTGAGGTGCTGACTGCGTTGGTGTCTGATGAGACCTCTCTTCCTGACTTGCCAGCGGCCCCCTCTCACCGTGTCCTCACGGCCTTTCCTCTGCACCACTATTCCTGATGTTTCTGTGTTTCCTAATCACTCACCTCTTCTTCTAAGGACACCAGGCAGATTGGATTAGGACCCACCCTCATGGCTTTCTTTTGCCTTAACTTTTTTAAAGGCCCATCTCAAATGCAGTCACATTCTGAGGTGCTAGGATTAGGGCTTCAACATAGGGATTTGGAGGGAACACAGTGCAGTTCGTAACACTTATATTGAATCAAGGCACTCAGAAGCCAAGCCGAGGCTTATCAGGGAATGCCCCTCAAAACATCAGAGGCCTCGATAGCAGTGCTAAGAGTAGATCGTGTGATATTAAACTGCAAAGGAGGCGCCGAATAACCTTGAACTGGTCAGAGCATAGCAGCACATTGTTTCTTCTGTGGACGCAGCTCCCATCCTCTTCCTCCTTCTGTGTCACTGGAGACGGTTGACCAGGAAAAGCATGCATTTCGGATACCGCCCTGTTTTCATATACTTCTGCTGCTGGAGGACTTGGGACATGTTACTTCCTCTCCCTGAGCCTCAGTTTCCTACCCCAGTGAGTGGTTGTGAGGACTAAATCGGTGCTCAGTAAACAGTGTGTAGGATGCTCGTGAAAAAGTGGACTAGACCACGAATGAAAGTTTAGAAAAAACAGGTTGCTCAGGGCAAATTGTTGGTCCTAGAGATAATGGGTGCTACGGTCTCTGTAAAGTCTCCCATCCCTCAGCCTCCCCCCACCCACTCATTTTAAAGTGCCAGGTGAGAGACAGTGGTCCACTCCAAGACCCCATCCCATACCTAAGTCAGAGGTGGCCCCACGAGTGATCCTGGGCCTTGTTCCAAAGGCATGCCAGGAGATCACCTCACCTCTCCACTTCCTGGAAGCTCACCGAACCCCTGCCTTCCCAGCAGCAGGTCTGCTGACCATCCGAAACTCCCGGGAATCAGCACCAGGGCCCCAGCTTTGGCCATCCATCCTGCTGGAGTGTGGTGGGGGAGGGAGGCTCCGAGAGAGTGACCAGAGAGAGACAAATCTCTGCGCTGCCATGGCTGGCCAGCTAGCAGGGCTGAGGGATGGGCATGAGATGGCCCAGAGGGGGCTGGTGTGAACAACCAGGAGTTCACACGTCAGAATCAGGCCTGACAGTCTGTCAGGCTGCTCTGCAACTATACAGACCAGCCCTTTCCAGGCCCTGTGTGGTACAGGGGTGGCCAGTCTTCCAGTCTATAACCTGAATAGCTCCTATGTCTCACATTTATGTGAGGTATTGTTTTTATAGATAGGCACATACTGTTGGGATTAATAAAATACACGTGTCTTTGGAAGTGTTTTTAAATTTGTAAGGTTTTGTCCTTATGCCTTTTCTCTATGAACTAAAAGCACACATTCTGAATATTATGCAAAATCCATGACTTTCTTTTAATACTCACAAGGGCTCCTTCTGCTCAAAAAGTCTGGTCATCACCAGTGATGTCCCACAGAGAGTTCAGCCACATGAGCGCCACAGGAAAAGCAGTTAACACGACAACCATAAAACCAGCTGGCCTTTATGGAACACGTCCTCCCTTCCAGGCTATATGCTAAGTGTTTTACGGGCACCTGATCTGGTCACCCTCCTGTGAACCTCTGTTTCCTTCTGCCTGTCATTCTCCAATGATACTGAAGCATCTCTGCCTTGTTTTGGGACCATATGTGTATTTGTGTGAGCCCATCCAGGGCCAGAGACTGCCCTGTTCATTTTTTGTGTCCTCCAAGGTCGAAGAGAGGGTAGACCCTCCTTAATTGCTTGTTGAGTGGGCCTGAATGAACAGAGGTCTGTGTGTACTGTTGTCTGGTTCATAAATGGAAGACTGAGAAAAGGCATGGCATTGGGTCAGTTTCACCTTCCTACGCCTTCCTCATTTGACTCAGGGTGGCTCACAGAGCTGCCACCTTCCCTGCGGTCAAGCTGGCCTTGATCACTGCCTGGCTGCAGATGGCCAGGAGTCACTCAGAGGCCACAGGCTATCATCCCACTCCCAGCCTCAGCCTGTTCTGAAAAGCTGCCTTGGTGGCGGGCATTCGGGAAAGGATGGGCCTGGCCAGTCTAGCTGGCTGTGCTTCCCCTGGGGCTGGGTTCTCTTCCTGACAGTGCTAGGTGGCACCTACCTCACAGACCCGCCCAGGCCCACAGTTCTGTGTCTGACGAGTGTCAGGGCTGCAGTGTGGGCCTCAGGAATGTTCCCGATGTTTCCCTTGAGTCCCGGCGCTTTATAGGTGTGCGGATCAGGAAGGCGCAGGCTCGAAGCGGCTCCCTGGGAACTTTACCTCTTCTCTCTGTCTCCCTCTCAAGGCTTCCTCCTGATCTTGGCACTGACTGAAGCACTGGTATTTGCTGCCCAGGACCCATCTCCCAGGGAATCTCTTCAGGTCCTCCCTTCAGGCACCGCCCCAGGCACCATGGTGACAGTACCCCTCGGCTCTACCAGATACACACCCGTGGCTGCTGCCCCCACCTCTATGGTGACACTGACCCCCCATCTCGATGGACCCTCCGCACAGACCGAAGCCCCCACAGCAACGATGACATCCCATCCAGATGGACACCCTCCTGCAAACACCGTTTCCGCCATTATGGCAACAGCAACCACCCCCCAGGCTGAAGGCCCCCTGACCACAGGGCCCCTTCCTGCTGCCATGGCAACCACATCCTCTCACTCAGAGGGCCGCCCCCTGGGGGAGGCTGGGCCCGCCGTCCTGCTGACAAAGCCAACTGGCGCTGCCAGCCACCCCGCCACAGCACCCACCCGGGCGACCATGCGCAGACCCCCCAGACCCTCAGGCTCTTCCCGAAAGGGGGCCAGTAGTGCGTCACGTCTTATCCTGCCTGCACTCAGTAGCCACTCTGGAAGGAAGGAAGGCCAGCGAGGAAGAAATCAGAGCTCCACACATCTGGGGCAGCAGCAGCCCCTAGGGAAAATCTTTCAGATCTACAAAGGCAACTTCACAGGCTCCATGGAGCCTGAGCCCTCCACCCTCACCCCCAGGCACCCACTCTGGGGTTTCTCCTCCTCGCCACAGACCCAGACAGTGGCCACAACCACGGCGCCCAGCAGGACCTCATGGGCACCACTCACCACCACCCCGGTGCCCGCAGAGGACAAGCCAGGCCTTCGCAGAGCAGACCAGGGGGGTGGTCCTACCTTCACCAGCCAAGGAGGGGAGCCAAATGCCACAGCAGCCTCAGGTGCCCCTGCCAGTCCACAACCTGCCCCAGTGCCTTCTCAGCACCCCCGTGGTGACCCCCAGGACAGCCCCAGCCACAGTGACTCCTGGCTCACTGTCACCCCTGGAACCAACAGACCTCTGTCTGCCAGCTCTGGGGTCTTCACGGCTGCCACAGCGCCCACCCAGGCTGCCTTCAATGCCAGTGTCTCAGTCCCTTCCGAGGGGCTTCCTCAGGGAACATCCTCAACCCCCCAGGCCCCAGCCCACGCCCCCGGGGTCTCAGAAAGCACTGTTTCCGAAGCCGAGGAGGAGGCTGTGGCCACCCCTACCATGACCCACCGGGTGCCTAGTCCGCTCTCCACAGTGGTGTCCACGGCCACAGGAAACTTCCTCAACCGCCTGGTCCCTGCCGGGACCTGGAAGCCTGGTACAGCAGGGAATATCTCCCATGTGGCCGAAGAGGACAAACCTCAGCACAGAGCCACCATCTGCCTGAGCAAGATGGACATCGCCTGGGTGATCCTGGCCATCAGCGTGCCCATCTCCTCCTGCTGTAAGTGCCTCGCCCTCTCCCCACTCCTCCCTCCCTTCTTCCTCTCCCTCTACCACATCAACTTGTCCATCCCCAGAATTCCTTTGCCCTCAAAGTTGGGCAGTCACCACCACATGGGCTGCAAAACTTCTCAGAACCCCAGGAAACAAAGTAGCAGGACAAGAATCGTAGGGGATCCCCGCCCCTGGTCCTTGGCTCTGCCAGGCCACAGCGCAGATGACCCCTGGTCATAAAGGCACAGCTCCCATGGGGGAGAACCTTGCAGGTAGTCCAGTTTAACCCTGCATTTTGCAGATAGAAAGACCAAGCTGCAGAGGTGACGTGGCTCACCCAAGACCCCAGAGTTGGAGAGGCAGGCCTGGGATGAGACCTCAGACACCTGTCTTCCAGCCCAGAGCTC
Source organism: Rhinolophus hipposideros (assembly GCF_964194185.1). Classification (NCBI taxonomy): domain Eukaryota; kingdom Metazoa; phylum Chordata; class Mammalia; order Chiroptera; family Rhinolophidae; genus Rhinolophus; species Rhinolophus hipposideros. The sequence goes on along the minus strand of NC_138060.1, from coordinate 34,780,622 downwards.
TTGTCATGACACCATCCTGCCCCCCTCACTCTCAGGGGTAGCCCGCTAAGGCCTAGAGTGGCATGGCACCAAGACACCATAGGTGAAAGCTGTCACACCAAATTTACAGCCTCCAAATAGCAGAGCCCTCACCTTCCTCTCCTACTTCACTTCCATCTTCCTATCTTTACTCTCCTCCCTCATCTCTTCTCCCCCTTTCTCTCTCTATTCTGCCAAGGAAGAAGAGATGAAACTTGGCTCTTGCAGAAAGTTCTGTTAGCCTTGGCAGAAACATATTCTTGTAGCTAAATCGAGGCTTGAGAGCTACCTGTGAATTTAGCTTTGCTCTCCCTCTGTTCCCAGTTGTATATGTTCCTGGGTGGTGTGAGCTGGATGACCTCAGCGCTGTCTTTTGCTTCCACTGACATTGGTGGAGAAGGGCTCTCCCCAGGCCACCAGCACCTCCTTGCTGCTGCCTGTCACTCCTTTAACGAGGAGTTGGGAGACTTTCTCCCTGATGTCTTCATGAAGAACCTGATGCAGTCGCTCAGGACCTTAGGGCTTCCTTTATGTCTTTTCCATGTACTTGATCCTAGAATCTAAGAGTCTCTCTGATAACCTCACAGGAATCCTCACTAATCTCAGCCCCACCCCGCCTCAGCATGGTTACCCAGCCTTCCTCTGAACCCTTTCAGGGGTAAGAGACCCCCTATGTTCCTTGCTCATTGGACAGCTCAGGTTGTTAATTACCCAGCTCTGTTGGGACCTGACATTTGCCTCTTTGTAGTTTCCACTCTATGGTCCTAAGCCATACCGTCTAAAACTACACAAAACCAGTCAGTCTACCAACCCCTGAAATGCTTGAAATGGCTCTCAAGGCCAGTCTTCTCTTTTTCCAAGTGGCTCATCCCTGCTCCTTCAAATTTCTTCACAGGACCACACGGCCCTGGCCCTCTGACCCCCACCCCCGCCATCTGCCCTGCTAGATGGCCCCCAGCTTATCCTCACTCCCCTAGAAGGGAGAGCAGAGCATTCCGCATGCCGGGCCATCCAGAGGAGAACAGATGGTGGTTGTTCCTTTGTTCTGGACACTGTGGCCCCATTCAGGCTATCCGCACTGGCACCTACTCTGTGTGTCGCATTGACTGCCACGTCACAGCATGGGCTCACCCTGATCTCTAGAGGAGCAAAGTCCAGGAACTTTCCACAGAGGAGGCTGTTCAGCCACATCTCCCAACCTTTGCTCTTGCCTGGGTCGTTTGAACATTAGTGCAGGAGGTATATGCCTTTAAGCTGATTTCTGCTTGGTAGTGAACGCAGACGAGATCTTACTAATCTAGATTCTGGAGTCTTCCCAGGAGCCACCTCTCCCGGCCTTTGTCTCCTACTAGTTGATAAGCAAAGCCAACTTTCCACATCACGGGTGGGCAGCCTACCTCTCCTCAAGACCCAAAGCAGTACAAGTGAAAAAATATTTGCAGGTCGCGTATTTCATTGTTTCATTAAGCAGTTTTCTCTCATGGAAACACACATGTATTCTTAAAACTGTGATTTGCCCCCTTCTGAAACAGAAGAATGATAATGAGAAAATATTGCACTACTAGCCAATAAATTATTAATAATCGTCATATGAGAGAAGTAACCTCATTAGAGATAGCTTTCTAATTTTCCATTCTTTACATGTGTCTAGAGGCTACAGATTACAAAGTGAGTGCCCATTTTAATCGTTTCAGCCTTAAAACAGGTTAGCCAGAGGAGTAAAATAAAGGCTGAAACAAACACACTGCCCAAGGAACACACCTTACAGGTGGAAAGTAAGTCACCAGGTGAAGTGACTTGCCTGGGGCCCCAATCACACATGAGCCAGCCCAGATCTGGTGGTAGAATCTGTTTGTCTGATTCAACACAGTATTTCCTGAGTGCCCATTGTGTGCCAGGCACTAGGGAATCAGAGATGTGTGATGGCTCCCCTCCTGGCTCCCAGAGCCCTCTCCCCACCTGGACTTCCTCTTTGCCTGGACTGGCCAGCCCAGAGTACATGCAGCCTTTGTCCCCATAGGCCACACCCACCTGGGTTTTGCAATTCTAAAAAGCCTTTCCCGCCCTTAAGCTATGTTTGAGTTTGAGATTAGATCAGATCTTACTGCCAAGCCAGAAAACCCATTGGCTGCTTCATAATAATGTCAGGCAAGATAGAAGCAAGGATACAGCCTGGATCTGCCCCTCAGGAATGCGTCCCACACTGACAGGAGCCTGCAGGTACTGGGGATAGAACATATCGCTTTGTAAAGGATGATGCGAACCTTTGTTCAGCGCGGACTCTTGTAGCCCCTTGGAACCACAGACCTTACTTCCTTTGACATCTGTCTGCATTTCCACCATCCACACAGAAAAACGAATGTAGCCGAGAACTGTTTTGGGCAGGCTCCATTAAGGCCTCACTCACCAAGGTTCCTGCCTCAGCCCTGGCTGCCTCCTCCTACAGCTCCCTGTCCTTGGTCGTGGCCCCGACTCCTGTGGAACCGTCGTTAACCCTGTGAAGTCCCGGATGAGAGGGACATTAAGATAGAAGAATACTTGTCCAACTTCAGAAAGCTGTGCTTTCAAAGCACAGATGAGTGAGTAGGCAAACTGCTTTCATAGCCCAACCCCACTATGGTCATCAGGCGAGCAGACCCCTTCCAGGTCTAAGGGCCCCTATCTCAGACCTTCCCAGTGGCAACATTTATCCTAAAACTCGCTCTACTGCCCTCCAAGAAAGTTCTCGTCTTTTGCCAGATTGCCAAGTCGTTCAGGCAGTCTGGGTAGTAGCAAAGTGCATGCACAGATTTTCTCACACCTGGCTTTTCAGACCAGCCCTGGCCCTGGCCCTGCTTGTCTCCATCCACCGGAAGCCAGACTTCAGATGGCCGGGACTGCTGAGCAGATGGGTGATTCCCCTGCTCTGGCAGAAGCAGGGGATGGTCATTGCAAGTCTCAGGCCTGCCCACAGGGAGATGTCACCCATTCCACCTGCCCTTCCAGATCGTGAGCCCCTCCCAATGGTTGAAGGGTATCTGTGCCAGGACTAAGAAATGCTTTGTTTCCTGAGCTATGCCAGAGACAGCCACACATGGTTTCAGATGAGAACCAAAATTGATTGGATCCAGGCCACATTTGGCTGGGGCAGAGGAGACGAGCAGCTCCTGAGCTGGTCTCTGCTGCCACCATCAGGACACATGGAGCCCGCCACCTCTTGCGAGAAGCCCCTATCAGGGCCTGGCACTGAGTTGATCCTCACTCACCACTGTCAGTGCTCTGGGTTCCCATCAGGATGTCAGTTTTGTGTCTCTACCAGGCACTCTGGCCTGTTTTGCACATGCCACATCCATTCTTGAGAATGTTTTCACCCAACCTCCCTGGAAAAAGATGGAGGCTTTATGGGAGATGACAACAAGAAACAAGGCCAGCTGATGTTTTTTTATCACCAATCCAAGTCGAGCCTGGCCGAAGCAGAGAAGCAGAGTAGCACCTCTCGCTGACCTTGGATGTCTGAGGGGCTATGTGCACCTTGCCCCAGTCTGGCTTCCTTCCAGATGTGCAGTAAATGTCACTGGAGTATCAATACTGGAGTAACAGTATTCAAAGAGACACCATGTCCTTGGGCCAACATGGTTCTTGGCTATGTTAGTTTTTCTGCAAATGGTAGTCAAATCTGAATTTATATATGTACCTTTTCTCACAAGCCCAGAATGACTTTGTAATTATTATATAAGAAAACCTGGGTCAGAATTACTCTTTCCAATGAAAAGAATGGAACAAATTGGGACGAGAAGGAAGTGTGACTAAGAGGCTTGTCTCCCTGGGGCTCATGAACTAGTCAAAGAAGGAGGAGGAGGGGGAGCATCCTCAGGGAAAGGCAAGGTTGTCCAGGGGGTGTTACCTCAGCTGGACCAGAGTGTCATGCCCACGCTCACACACCTCTTCTCTGTGCTTCCCAACTAGCGCCGCCTGGTGGGAACTTCCTTGGGCTTCCTCAGTCATATTCCCACCAGCCAGGATGGGGAGCCAGACAGAAAGCCCCCTCGACCTGGTTCCCCTGGGTCCATAGCCTCATGTCCAGGCTGGCCTCCTTCCATACCCAGAGGCCTCCCTGGGCCTTCTCCCTCAACCGCCAAGTAGAGAAATGATTGCCCACAGCCTGGCTCACCCCTCAGGTTGGCACTCCTGGAGCCATTCTTCCCTGGAAGGTCTCAGATTTCTCATGTAGAAAATGAAGAGGCCTCACTGAACTATGTCAGAGCTCCCTGTCCTCTCATTTCTTAACTTTAAACCTGCATGAATCACTAGAGAGGAAGCCTGGTGTGATAGGAAGACTTGGCTTGGGGATCAAACACATACCTGGACGTCATCCCAGCTCTCCCACTTGTAGCCTGTGGGACTTGGACAAGTTACTTACTCACTGGTCCAGTGTCTTCTCACCTGTAAAAATAGGGTCAGTGTCCATTGCGTTAGTCTGGGGCCTTCGGTAGGCAGACACTGACATGGGATTAGGCCTGCAAGAGATTTGTTGGGGAAACACCTGTGACATGTAAAGGAAGGGACTGAATTAGGCAGGGAGAGCCTCAGAGTGGAATATGGGTCTGGCATCTGTGAAAGGAAAGGGAACAGCGCGGACTGGATAGGAAGAGTCTTGGACTGCAGCACAGTTTCAAGAACGTTTCTGACAGGCCGGTGGGAGTCCTCAGGCCACTTGAGGAGCCCCCTGTCCTGCAGGAACAGGCCTGAACTAGTACGGCTGCTACAGCCAGTCACACCTGAGAGCAGCCCGGGAAGCATGGCCTCAGCACATACATGGTGGTGGGGCCAGTAGGCGGCAGCTGGGTCTGTCCCTGAGCCGTACTTCCTGCAGCAGGATATCTGAGCGGAGCATTTTCATGGCTGCAGCACCCCCCACACCCAAAGACTTCCTGTGAAAATCAGAGATGATGCCTCTGAGGTCCTATCACAGTGTCTGTCATCAAGAAGGTGCTCAGTAAATGGCAGTGGTGATTGTTATTTAGGTTGTTGTTCGGATTTGCTGTGCATTCTCCAACAGGCCACAGAGAGAGCGCTTTTCGCAGGTGTTTGAAAAGGTTGACTCTTCAGGGCACCTGTAGGATTGTATTTCCATTTCCTGTCACCGTGAGTACCATCCCTAGAATCATGCCCCTCCCAGAAATATTAACACAGTACCCAGGGCTCTATCTTAAAATCAGCGACCTTCTGTCTTCCTGTCCCACATCTGACAAGCCATGGACAATTCCCCGCGGACATCCCTGGGAAGCCAAGAGAACTTGCTTAGTTCTCACTCCAGGTTTACAACTTGAGGAAACAGGGAGCCCACTGACCTCCTCTAGTCTTGACAGCTGTTGCCTTTGGAGAAACAGCAGTTGAAGCTTTGACTAAATCAGAAAGGGGGTGGCTAACACCTTGTGTTTGCACAGAGCTATAGTGTACAAAGTGCTTCCACTTGCCTGAGGTACGTTCCCTCCATGTTCAGGACACTGTGGGACAGCAGGCATCAACCTGAGGGTCACAGAGACTTGGGGTCAGGAAACTAGCTCAGTGAGCAGGGTCAATTGGGTTAACTTCTGTGAGCTTCAGGTGCCTTTTCTGTAAATGGGAAGAGTAACGGTGCCTTTCTCAGACAGTTACTGTGTGGGTTAAACCAGACTGTAAAGGGCTAGGTCAGTGCTGGGAATATATGAGTCTGAATTGTACTATTCTTGCTTCGAGGAAAGGTCAGACCACAGAAATAGTGAAAATTGTAAACCACAGGTGGAGCCTTGGCCATGAGCCACCCAGCAGTCACACAGCCCAGTTTTTCTTTCTACATCTCTCTTGTGGAAGATGCTGGGAGAACAAGAAGAAAACTCTCCTCCATTAAGTACCTATTGGGTGTCAGGTACTGCACTAGGCACTTTGCATGAACTATCTCTGTAACTCATTACACCCCTGTGAGGTCCATAGTAACCAGCTGGGTGAAGTGACTTACCTAGTGAACACGTGGCAGAGCCAGACTTGAACCTGGGTCTTTTGGACTGCAGGCCCATGCTTTTTCTATAGCCAGGCCCACTTCTAGTATGCCAGTGAAACTACTAGAGGCCCACTCTCTAGTATGCCACTTGAGAGGGACTGGGAACTCCTGAGAGAAATATAACCAGGCCCAGAGCACTAACACCACGTGAGGGGAGAAAGCTGGGAAGAGAAGTCCCTGTTCCCATCCCCAGGCCATCCTGCCACAGTGCCAGCCCTTCCCACAGGCAAGATCCTGGTCCTGTGTCTTAAACAGGCCCAGGCTCCAGAGCCAGGGCAGAGTGCACTTAGAGGGAGTCCTGGACTGGGCATGGGGGGTCAGGGGGCCTAGACTCTGCACCCTGTGCCAGCCCAGGTTAGCAGCATGGTTTCACTGCAGCCTAACCCTCTCATTGTGGCTGCTGTTTTACCTGCTTGAATTCCCCCACGCTATTTCACTGTCCTAGTTCCAGGAGCAGGGTAGCGGGATAGTGAAAATATGGACACCAGAAACAGGGAGACAAGACCTGGGGTCTTGGCCCAGCCCTGCCACTCATAGCCCTGTGACCTGTGGCAAGTCAGCTAGCAGCTCCCCCACCCCACCCCCATGCCTCCTTCAACCAGTGGAAGAAAGGGGAAGGAGGGAGGGAGGGAAGGAGGAAGGAAAGAAGACTCACAAAATTTAAACACATCTATGCCAGCCAAATTCCTCTTAGCTCAGAAATTTCCTTTATATTTTTAAAAATTTTTTAAAGGGGACCTGGTAGAATGGTGAACAAATTAGAAATCTTTTTGCTCAAAGCAGATTGGATGAAATGGAAACTTGCCAGATCTCTTGTCCGGAGGCCTTCTCAAGCTGAGATGCTGGCAACGCCAGCAGCTGAGAAGAGAGCTCCAGAATTCCTCTGTCAGGGAATTCCTCCCACAGAAGTCTGAGGTGTGGGCCCTGAGGTCTCAGCTTGTGTGTGTGCCAGCTTTTGCCTGCCCCCACCCACACCCTTGCATGCAAAGTTCTCTCTGGTGCTGGCCAAACCTCAGGCCTCTGTGGACAAAGCTGGCCCTCTGCTGCCCCCTGGTGGCCATTGCCATCATGGTGCCAGTCTCTGTGGACAGCTCAGCCTGGGGTCCCCTCTCCTTAGCACACATGGCTGGCACCTCCAGGATGCTGGGCGCAGCCCTGCCCACCCCTGGCCTGGAGATTCAGCTACAGGCTCTGGTGGTGGTGAGCCTGGGCAGGAGCTGCCCAGCTGCCCAGTTTTCATTTACTGGCTTCTCCCCAAGAGGGCTCTTGTCATCCTTATCATTGTATCACCTGTTCCACTGTGAGCCTGCACAGGCCATCCCACCTCTGCGACCTTAGAAACCTTCCCTGCCAGCATGCCCAAGCCACTCTGTCCACACAAGTCCATCAGCATCCAAACATTCTCCTTCCTGCCTGGGACCCCAGAGTCTGAGACTGAAAGGACAGGGTCACATGTTAAGCTGTGCAGAGCCTTGATCAGGCCCATCCGTGGCCTGATTAGTCTTTGGCATGTCTTTGTGAGACAGAACCATGGGTGGTTAAAAGCACAGACTTCAGAGTCCAGATGTCTGGGTTTGCTCTTGGGCAAATCACTTCACCTCTCTGAGCCTGTCTGTCATATGGGAGCCCTAATAGTACTGACCTCGTGGAGTCAAGTAGAGGATGAAATGAATTCGTATTTATAAAGTGTTTGGAACCCTGCCTGGCACATAAATGCTATATAACTGTTAACAGCTTTTAATTTATTTTTTTTATGCCGATGATAATGGTAATGTCAGGGCAGCTGTTATGCCAGGTCGCAGACCTCTGCCCGGTGATTCTACAGGAATCACAGACTCGTTTTGTAAAGTTCTCTGGGCTCTGCACCTCCTTCTGCCAGCCTCCCGCTCCTCTGAGCAGCAGTGCATCCCAGAGCACACATGCCATTCTGTGCCATTCTGTGCCACCAAGCTCTGGAGAGCCCTCCCACTGAAAGAGCAAGGCCTTTTCCTGGAGCAGACTCCAGTAGTAACACTGCAGCCTCCACAGAAAACTGAAATGACACCCAAGTCTCTTGCCCCTAAAGTCTATGGATGCAGCCTCAATACATGGCTCTGGCCTCACCTCTTAACCTCACTCCACTCCAGCCATGTTTCCCTTTTCCCACACATATGAAGCATGTCCCCACCTCAGGCCCTTTGCACATGCTGTTTTCTCTGCCTGGAACACACTGCCCCCATTTTGCACATGGCTAGCTCCTTCCCCACCTTCCTTTCTCAGCTCTAAGGTCACCTCCTCAGGGAAGCCTTTCGTGATGACTCTAAAGCACTCTCTCCTTCAACTCATCTCCGTTGTCTCTCTCACTTCACCCAGTTTCATTTTTTTTAACAGTTATCACTATCTAGATTTATCTTATTTATTCATTTTGTTTATTATAAGTGGTCTGACTCCCTCTACACCCCTCCTTACACGCACTAGGAAGGAAGCTTATGAAAGCAGGGCAGCTTTGTCTTTTTTTCTCTCCCTATCTCCCGAGCACCTGGCACAAAGCAGGCACTCAGCATATATAGATATTTGTTGAACGGACAAACGAATTAATCAATGGGGTAAGTAGTATATGACTGTCACAGCCCTGCCTAGAGACTGGCCTCTGTCAGTTGGCAGTGCTGGCTCCGCGCCTGTCGCCTGCCTCCCCCTCCCTAACTTGGACCCCTTCCACAGCCGTCTTGCTGACCGTGTGCTGCCTGCGGAGGAAGAAGAAGACGGCCAACCCGGAGAACAACCTGAGCTACTGGAACAATGCCATCACCATGGACTACTTCAACAAGCATGCAGTGGAGTTACCCAGGGAGATCCAGTCCCTTGAAACCTCTGAGGTAATGAGCCCAAAATCAGGGGGTCCCCCTGGAAGTGCTGGCCCCGTGGCCCCGGAAAAGTGCAGGCTCCAGAGAGAGCCGCGGAGCGTCTGCTCATTTCTTAGCTCCTTACCCCTCAAAGTGTGGTCCACGGACCAGCAGCAGTAGCACGAGGAGGCTGTAGACCCCGCCCAGCCCTGCTGAATCAGGGTCTCCATTTTAGCAAGAAGCCCCAGGGGCGTCATGCACATGTGAAAGGTTTGGAAGCACTGTTCTTGAGACGTTGGGTTTCTGAGAACAAGTCAGCAAACATTCACTGAGGACCCGTTTTGTGACAGGCACTCTCTGGGGACTGTGAAGATGAGAGCTTGCTCTCAACGGGCCCAGGTTCCAAGATGTGGTTTAGGTATGGACCCCACACATCATTCAAAACCAAAACAAATGAGGGGAGATGCAAGAAGAGTTACAGAGAGCTGTGGTAACCCAGGAGAGGAAAGCCTTCACAATGGAGATGCTAGGAAGGATGAGTGGATTTTGACAGGTATTCCAGTAAGACATAGCCTGAGGAAAGGTGGAGATGTGTGCTAGATATGGCACTGAAGGAAGTGTTGGCCTGAAACACCTGGCTGGCCAGTGAGACAGCTGGGCTTTGGCTTCAGAGGCTGTGCTCTGAAGGTGGGCAGAGGCCAGGGTGCAACAGGAAAGGTAGATGGATTAGGCATGCCCTCGAATGGGGTTGAATGGACTTTAGTCTTGGGCAACAGAGGGTCACTGAAAGTTTTGAGTTTTGTGTAACCTAGTTTTAGAAAGATGGTGCTGATGGCCTGGGGATGACACTCTATATGTAATCAATGAATGGAAAGGAAGGAAAGGAAGGGTAATTTAATGGATGGGTGCATGGATGGGAGGACAGACAGAAAGACAGACTAGAAACAAGAAGATCAACTGGGACGCACTTGACATGGCCCTGGAGAAAGATGGCGGACATCCAAGGAAAGGCAGTGAGAGCTGAGAAGACTTGTTCTGGAGCTACACGCCCCTCTACGCCCACAGGCCCCTCCCACAGCAGCCAGGGTGAGCTTTCATAGACATAAATGTGGTCACGTCGCTCACATCACTCAGAAGCCTTCAGTAGCTTCCTGTTGCTCTGAAGGTAATGTTCAGAGTTTTCTACAGGGCCTGTGAGGTGGGCCTGGCTCCAGCTCCTTCCCCGCCTCACGTCATGCCCCTCTCCTCCCATTTCCTAAGCTCTGGACACACTGGATTTCTTCTCCTCCTTTACCAAGTTATCTCACTGCAGGGCTGTGCATGAGCTGTCCCTCTCTCAGAACGTCTTCCGTCCCTCCCTAGCACCCCCTTCACTTGTCTCCTACCCACCATTCAGTCCCAGTCTCCCATCACTTCCTCAGAGAGCCTTTCCCTCACTTGCCAGGTTGGGTTCAGCTCTCCTATCGCATGACCTCAACTCCTTATGCTTTTCCATCATGGCACTTATCAAAGTTGTAAGTATGTAGCTGCTGGTCTGATATTAGTTTAATATCTCTCACCCCCGCTAGCCTAACCAGTTGCTTCCACATTGCTAAACCCAGAGGTCAGTTCTGAGCACTCCTGTTACTCAATCTACCAGCAACATTTAACAGCAGTCAGTCATTTCCTCCTCAGATGTTTTTTCACTGGCCTCTGGGGCCCCATCCTGTCCTGGTTCTCGCCCCCTCCCAGCAGCTCCTTCTCAATCTCCATCATTGGTTCCCAGTTCCTTGACCACTGGCACTGGAGTGACCAGTCTCACTCCTCCCACTGCTTCTCTTCTCTTTCTGCTGCGTTCCATGACTTGACTACTAGCTCTACACTGTTGATTACCAGTTTCTCTCTCTGGCTTTGAACTCCAGCCTCATATACCCAGCTATACACATTGTCTAATGGGCATCTCGAAGTCAACATGCCCAAGACTGAACTTGACTCCCTCCTCTCGACCCAAAAGCTCACCTGCTGCTTTTCATCATGTAGATGGCACTGCCAGCTGCCTTTTCCTCTGCACACCCCACATCCAGTCTGTCAGCAGATCCCATTGGTTCTTCCTGCACAGCCGTGCTTCTCACCACCTGCACTGCTATACCCCTCATCCAGGCTGCCATCGTCACTCAAATCATGGATTGCTGCAGTAGCTTCTGAAGATAGGATTTCCCATTACCGTCTTGCCTACTGCAGTCTGTCCTCCACACAGTAGACAGACGGTCTTTTTAAGGCAGCACCTCATGTCAGCCATGGCTCCCCACCCTCAAATGGCTCCCCTCCGCATTTTGAACAAAACCCAGATTCCTCCTACCAGACCCATCGGGGGCTGGCCTCTGCCCCTCTCCGTGACCCTTCCTGCCAGACTTCCCCTTGATCAAATACTCAAGCCACACTGACCATTTTGTTCCTCATCACAGTTTGCTTATCTCCACCTTAGCGCTTTGCTCTTGTGTCTATCTGAAATGCTCTGCTCCTGGCTACTTCCAGCCCTCACGTCCTTCGGGTCTCTGTTCCACTCTCGCCTCCTCAAGGAGGCCTTCCCTGGCTGCTCTATACAGATTAGAAGCCCCCCTCCAGCCCCAGTTCTTTATTCCCTTCCCTGCTTTATTTTTCTTCAGAGCACGTCTCACCACCTGATACCGCATCACTCTCTCTGTTGACTGGCTTGTTGTCTGTCTGCCCTGCTAGAATGGAAGCTGCCTGCGGGCAGGAGACTGGTATGTTCTACTCACTGCTCTAGCCCCAGCACCAGGAACCGGGCTCTGCACTGGGTAAATGTTTGTCACATGAATGAACCAAAAGTTTTATTCATGATTTACCCATCACCCAGCCCAAAGCCCAATACACAGTGGACACTCAATAAAAAATTTTAACTGCAGGACAAACAGAGAGAAAGGCTTCGTGAAGGTACTGACCGTTAGCATGGTCAATGTACATTTCGAATAGCGAAAGTGTACCTGAGAACTATTGCAGTGAGTGAAAAATGGGTGACTTGGCAAAGGGACTGGCACCACTTTGAGTGTGGGCTGCGAATCCCTGGACTCTAAATTTTTCACATTCTCTTTATAAATCAATAAATGAAAACCAAAGCTGAAGGACAGTGCTTATGAGCATATCATAGAAAGGGCCAGTTGGTCGTCTGGCCCAGAGTACGAGGGCCACCATGGGACACAAGCCAGAGGCTCCTGGAAGGAGGCTGCCCCCACCAGCCATGAGCTCAGAATCCAGCGGTTACAGCAGAACCAACAGCACAGCGCTCAGTTTGGCTTCAGAGTGGATTGTATCAGTTTCCCTCCCAGCAGGTCTACTCTCCTCATTGTGCTTTATTTAGAGTAATGCTGCAGTTTGTTCCAACTCTCTGGGCGCACATGTGCACTGCAGACCACCCACAGAGTGATCATATGGTCACAGGGCACATTCCACCGTATTCCACAGCCGCAGGACCTGCACTCACGTGCCAACTTTGGAGGCTGCCAAGTGCTTTGCCTAAGCAGGTTTGTCTGGTGCTCTGCTCCCTTTCTGGGTTGCTGAAAGCAGCAAGACATAAGTCTGGACCGTGCAGGCAAAATTGTGATGCCCAAAAGGTGCTTGGAAACTTTTCCTGGCTTGCTTTTTTTTTTCCCTCTTCCTTCCTCTCCTCCTCCTTTTTTTCTTCTTTCTTACCGGAATTGTTTCCTAAATAACTTTCTCTTTTTTATGCAAAGTCCTCACATGGTTCATCCTCAGTCAACACAACGAGAACTAAAACAACAAGCCAGATCTTAGCCTCCAAAGTGCCCCCCCACAGCTCAACCCAAAAGCCCAGTAGAGAAGGAGGATTTCTGTCCCCTCACTGACATGCCCTGTGTACCCGAACTGCAGAGTTGGCCCCATGTCTACCCCTCAGATGGGCACGCAACGAATTCCAAAACATTGAAGGAAATTCTTGTCTTGTGGATAAGCCTTTGCCCTGAAATCACCTGCAAGTTCTGAGACTCCAGTTGTTTAGATATAGAAAAAGCTACGCTGTTTTCTCCGCTACGTCGACACCTGAGCCTGAGTCTGAGTACAGCTGGTTCGTGGTCCACAGATATTTGCAGTGCTTGGTAGTTGAAGCCACAGCCATTGAGATGCAGTGAGCCGTGGGTTGCTCATTTCTAGGCTTTTCCACTCCTGGAGCTGTGTAGACAGACTGAATTATTCACTTACCACCTACTGTGCAGTCACACAGAGGTTCAGATCCATTCACCTCAGCACATCAACAAGAAACGGGGCAAGGATTCAGGAGGGCAGGAATTAGCCCTTGAAGGCTCTGCCGGGTGGTGGCAGGAGAGGAAAGAGGTGGGCAGATGTAGAGTGTGTTCAGGGAGGAAAAGCAGCAAGGTCTCACAGAGGTCTGTGAGAAAGGCAGGAAGCAGAGTCTGGGGCCCAAGTGGACCAGGGTTTGCCCATTCGCGCCGTGAGCCATGCACTGTGTGTGTGGCCAACAGGGAGCCTTCTCCAACGTTGACAAGGAGAGCAATTGACAAGGAGAGCAATACCATTTCTGGCAACCTGAGGTGGGAGTGATTCAGGAAGCAGGAAATCTTTTTTAGAAGCTGCTCTAAAAATCTAAAGAAGAGCAAAGAGGGCTCTGCACCTCAGCACTGGCAGTGAGGATGATGAAAAATGTTTACCAAGTAATCTCACGTGAAAATCAATGTCCCCGTGGGTACATACATTTCTTTAAGAATGGCTGCCTCTAGAACCCTCCCTGCTCACACCATCTCCTCCCTGTCTCGCCCCAGGACCAGCTCTCGGAGCCCCGCTCCCCAGCCAATGGCGACTACAGACACACTGGGATGGTCCTGGTTAACCCCTTCTGCCAAGAAACACTATTTGTGGGAACCGATCAGGTATCAGAGATCTAAGTGCGGCAGCCCTCGCTTTGCCATTCCCTACCTTTCCTCTCTAAATTACAAATATACAAATATATATTACGAATATAATCTTTGTGTAGCCCTGACTTAATGAGAAACATTTTCAGCTTTTTTTTCCCTAAGAATTGTCAACATCTTTTTTATAAGTGTGGTTTAAAAACAAAAACTTTACAGAACGATCCGTGGCTTTATAAAATAAAGGTGTTTCTAAGCAAAGCCGTTGCATTGATTGCTTCTCTTAATCACTGTCCTCGAGCACTTGTGGGTCTCAGCAGCCCTCGGCAGGTCAGGGAAGAGACTGACCTGTGGAAGCAGAGTGTTCAATGGTCATGAGCCCGGCCCTTTGTGTGATTCTTAAAGCTCTGGTTCCTCTTGATTCCATCTGACCCCCTGCCTTCCCCCTCCTATGCACACCCGTGAAGGGCCACCTGGGGGGAAGAGGTGACAGACTCATGCACTAAAGCAGGACAGGGGACATGTCATCACCGCAGCGGATGAGTGCCCGGGAGCCTCACACTGGCACCACTGGCTGTCACGTGCAAGTCCGTCCGAGCAGACGCAGGCAGGGGCAGCAGCCCTCCGGAATCCTTGCAGTTCTTCAGGCATCCTAAGGCAACATCCCGATACCGTCACACGACAGGGACCTTCCGCTGTGCTGACAGGACTGCCTTTCCCTCATGAAAAACGGCTCCCCTCTGAGCACATGCCTGCATCCTCTCCAACACCCACATCTGCAGTCAACGCTCGCTCGTGCCTTTGTCTGGAGAGGGTTTAAATGCGGATCCCAGCCTGGAGCTTGAGAATGCTTGTCCTTCTTTAAGGGTCACATGTGTATTGAGACTCAGCTTCGTTTTCTCAAGAGGCCATCGGACTATGCCCTTGAGGAGCACATTTCTGTAAGAAGCCTTGAAGTGTAGAGCTGTAATTTCCTAAGTCGTCCTCCTGTCATCTTAAAAAAAAACGAGAATTTCAACGTGATCATTTGGGAGCGGAATCATTACCTCACTCCCTCCTTGGCCTTGCAGACCCACTTGGGGGGTCATCAGATGGACTCGCCACCCAGCTTTCGTTTCCAGTCCTCCTGTACTGCTCCCGTCGGTGGGTAGCCGTACACCTACTCCCACACTGCATCCAGCTTGCCCAACGGGTCAGACCCTCAGAAATGAGAGAGGGCCTTCCAGAAATGTCTGTTTCTCCATTTTTTTCCTAGTAGATAGTGGCTGGGACAAAAGATAACTGCTTTGACACTTCCTTTCTCTAAAAGAAAAATAGTTTGATAGTATATTTTGAATATAGATGTTCTTATAGTCAGATTGGGAATTGAATTTGAATGTTGATTCATACGTTTGTGTTGTTGCCGTGGTCTTTTATCATGACGTTTCCTGTCTTCCTACATTTTCCTCTTAAAAAAAAAAAAAAGATGGCCTTCAAAAATGTGTGCTCTCAATGCTGTATGACCGTACTTAACATGAGTTCAGTGGTTGTCTCTCTTCAAAGACTTTTCAACCCACAAAGAAGCAGGTTAAATGTTGTTCTGAAATTAATTTTCTAGTGTGCTGTTGTCTGACCTTTTAACCTAATCATAATGTTTCTGTTAGCTGCTGCATTTACTGTATCAATATGTGTGTGTCTATATAGAAAGCTGTTTGTAAAGTAAAATTTATATATAATATATGTAATCAAAGATACATATGTTATATATACATATGTGGATGTATGACTTATTTTTCCTTATAGACAGAATTCAGCTACTATGTATATATAAATAAACTTATTTTATTAGCCAGAGGACTAAGTTGCTAAGACATTTTGTATTCTTCTCATTTTAAAATAGCTTTTAGGTTTTCCTTTAGTACTAATACCACCTAACATCCATCTGTATTGTTTACTCTATTTTAACAGTAAATTGGGTTTTATAAAAATGATGAGCTAATAGGATTAGCAATTTATTATTTGATAAGCTAAAACCTTTAAAACATGTTTGTGATTTCTCCAAAAGGGAATCATTTCGCTTCAGGTCTTTGGAGATACTGATATCAATTAGGGTACATCCCCTTCTTATCCTCCCCTCCCCAAAGCTCGGGTCTTTATTGGAAATATCTTTGGGTCAGAGAAATCTGAAGTTAACCCAGCCACTGAGTGTTACCATTCTGTACAGAATAATAGTACCTAAACCTTTGCAAACAACTTAGATGCTTGGACCCTTCATTTAGCCTTGGAGGATACATCCTGGAATTCACGAGAGTGCAGCTCTTTGGAACTCAGTATTAGGTGGTTGTTATAACACAGTCTCATGGGCACCCTGGACCCTTCAGGGGACACCAGAGGTGGTGTTCACGGTAAGAATACCACGTCTAAATAAACAAGGGACACAGCCGGCCTTTACTTGAGCAAGTTAGTTCCTTAATCTTTTACTCATGTAACTAACATTGATATTTATAAAGTACCTTCTGTGTCATCTCAAAAAGACAAACTAGAAGAAGAAGGAAAAAGAGCCATGGTGTCCTAATCAACAAGGAAGAGCACATAGAATATTCCAGTAGGTGACCAGGGTGCTTACCTCTTCCTGTGTGACCGTGGGTAAGTACCCTGCGCTCTGGGTGGTGGGAGACAGAGGTTGTCCTACATGAGTCACTGAACCAGGAGTCAGAAGAGGCCTCATCCAAGCTCGACTACTTTCTGAACATGAACATTGGGCAAGTCATAGCCAGTCACAGGACATGGGATGATATTTCTGGAGTTGTGCGGTGTGCAGCCCAAATGACAGTACATGTCAACCCTGTACCTAAGGGTGGAAGTGAGAACCCAGTGAAAGAAAACGTGGAAGTCATGCACAGCACTGGAAAGGATTCAACATACTGACGCCCTCCCCTTCTCACTGGAGGTAGATTTCCACATTGCAGGATCTGGGATAATATCCAGTCCCTGGGTTTTGGTTACTTGATTTCTCTAGGGTAAACCTCAAGTGCAGTGGATTTTAGGTCCATTTTGTCATCCCTGGGGCTGAAGAAGTGACTGGGGTGGGACCATGACAACATGCCTTAGTGGGTTCTGAGGATAGGAATTAAAAACAGCAGTGCCATCGAATCCTAACTGGGAGTACCCATAAAGAGCTTACTGGAAAACCTTCTCTTTGTGTTACTTAATAGTTTTCTGGCAGATGGAGAAACAGATGTATAGGAAATGGCTAGAGCATAATAGGTGCCCAACAGGTATGGGACCTACATTTGCCAATGTCCCTTGTCTAATGCTTTAATGAGTTAAGAGCCCAGCCCAGGCCAGTGAGTGGGAAGTACGGTTCAGAGAGGTGAAACCATGGGGCCAAGATCTGGCAGCTGATGAAAGCAGTTTTTGAGGGAAGAAAGATGCTAAGAAGGGACATGAAGCTGCTCCCAGGACTGAGGGAGGGTAAAGGAAACAACAGGCTTGGTTTGTTTCTCTTGAGACCCTGGGGCTGCCTCCTGCCATGGCTGGTTCACATCTGTTTCCATCCTCTATTACCTGTCTAGACATGTGTGCACATTCACACACACCACATGTAGAAGGATGTAGAAAGCCTTGTAGAAAGATTGAGTCCTGGCTCAAGCCATCCACTACACTTGTAATCTGAACCTCGGTTTTTTCATCTGTGCAATGGGGGTGCTTGATACCTGCCTTGCCCTCTCTTAGGTAGTGAAATACACAAATCCAGATGAGCCACCCCTACAGCCTGCACTGATTCAGCCTCCGCCACCCCCAGCAGAAAAATCTGGGTGGTCAGGCACATGACCCTGCGGAGAATACATGAGGCCCTCTCTGCACGCAGCCCTGGACAGGGCCGATTCTCTTTCAGCTCAGTGAATGATGGAAACTCATGGAAAAACAGCAGACAAAGCAGCCCTGGGAATAGGGCAGCTTCCAGAGAGGCCTGTGACTGGGCCACAGGGACGCTGGGGCTGGAAAGCAAAAGCCACTGGACTCTGTAAACCCACTAGGCACAGCAGAGGCAGAAGGGGTGATGAGCTCAAGGCGAGTGGTGGTGGGTGCACCACCCGGGACAAGCTCCAGCATGTCCCTGCAGAGTCACAGGGCATCCTTCAAGGGAATACAGTCACCATCTTCCCTGGATAGCCCCCCGGGCTCCAGGACCAATGCCGTGGGTGGCCTTGTCCGAGCACCCAGGGTCTATGTAGGGATGGCGCCCAGTGGGTACCCAGGTAGACTGGGTGCCCGTGTGACCCGCCGAGCCCTGGGCATCAGCAGTTTCTTCCTGCAGGGGCTGCAGAGCTCCAGCCTGGCCACAGCACCTGCTCCAGTCCTGGAGAGGGACCCCAGCGCCATTGAAGACCTGGGGGGCTGCCTGGTGGAATACATGGCCAAGGTGCATGCCCTCGAGCAAGTCAGCCAGGAGCTGGAGGCGCAACTACGGGCGTGCCTGGAGAGCAGGGCCGAGCGCGCGGAGAGCTGGGGAGCCCTCAGGGCCTCCTGGGCCAACAGCTGCCAGCAGGTGAGTGCCAGTGCCCGTGCCCAAGGGCTTTGCAGAGGTTCCGGGAGGGGATGCCGACTGCTGCCTTTTGCACCATCTCTGGGAGGTCATTATCAGAGAACAAGCGGGCTGAGGCCGGGGGCAAGGGGCAAGTGATCTAGGCCAAAGAAACTGACCATAACCTCTTCCACTTCCACGCCAAAAATACGAATGGCAATAATAACAGCAATAAGTGTGGTGTCCTAGGGGCCTGCCCCACACGAGTCCCTCTGCGTGCACTGTGTCCTCTGATGGTCACAGCAGTGCTATGCGGTGGCTCATTCACTGATGGCGCTTTTCAGATTAGAAAACAGGGGCACACACACACACACAAAAGGTTATTTGGTCAAGATCGTGCAGCTAGTAGGGCGACGGAGATAAGATTTGAACCTGAATTTTTCTGGCTCCAAAGCTTGCTTTGGTCCCATTACCTCAGGCTGCCTCTGTTACTTTTGTGTTAAGAAAGGGTTTTTACAGCCACCATCGAATGGAATACCATCACGTGGGTGTAGCATTAAAAATAAGGAATACTTGGAGCTGTGTTTCTATATCTATCTATAACTGCACTGTCCAATAGAAATAGATAATTTACAAGTTTATATTACCCGCAATAAAAAAAAATGAAAAGTAAAGAGAAACAGGTGACATTATATCTTATTTAACTCAATGTATTTTAAATGTTATTTCAACATGTAATCAATATAAAAAATATTAATGAGATAATTTACCTTCAAATGGAATTTGCTGCAATGATAGAAATGTCTAATCGCCACACTGTGCGGTGTGGCTGCCACTAGCCTCTGATGGCTACTGGGCACTTGAAATGTGGGTAATGAGACTGAGAAATTGAAATGTTTATCATATTTCATTTTTGTTACATGTGGCTATATTATTAGATAGGGCAGGACACAGAGATTTCATCTTTTTCTCTTAGTCAGGACCTGCTCTCCAGGGTGATTTCTGCAGACTGAGTGCCCAGCTCATCCATCATCTCTGGTCTGCAGCCTGTGGGTCTAATGCTGGGACTCCAGCCAGCATTGCACAACTCATCTGTCTCTTTGTGGGTGGCTGCCTTCTCTTCTCTCTGGCTCCACCAAATGCTGCCCTTGGGATCCCTTGGAGCTAAATCAGCCTCTCGCCCAGCCAGGAACTGCCAGCTCAGACCCCTTGCTCCCTGGGTCCCAGCATGCAGCCCCCCCGAGATGAGGTCACAAACCTTCATTTGTGAGAGGTTAGGTGATGCTGAGACACTAAAGGGCTTCCCATTTGCCCCTCCTGCCTTTTATTTCATCCCAGAATGCTTCTCCTTCACTGTCAGTCAGTGACTGACAGCACAGTACACACGACACACAACACTGTCCTCTCTGCTTTGCCCTGGAGCTGCTGTTGTGCTGGCCTCCAGCTGGGCTGTGAGAGAGAGCCATCTCCGAGCGCGCCCGGGGCCTGAAAGCCTTCAAATCTCAGGCAGCCACTCCTCCAAGATTCACCCCAACAGTCCCGATTCCAAATATTTGTGTCCTATAAACCACCAGAACGTCCCTAAATATGCCAGTATCTCAACATCTACAGGATAATTTCTTGCACTCAAATGTCACACAGACTTTTCATAAGACAGGTGTCCCAATTTCTAGGTCAAAGAGTATGGCCAAGAAATGAGTCCATATGCAACAGACACTGGCTTGGTCTGACTCCAGCTAGCTACAGGAGCTTGGAGGATTTACCCAACTTCTCTGATCCTCAGTTTTCTTAATGGTGAAATATCCACAATACCGTGGATATTCCCGCAAATCCATAGATAATAAGTTGCAGGGTTGCTGCCTGCAGGTAGACTATAGACCAGAACACTATACAGGGAAACCAGTGCAGCCACAGTGCTGCAGGAATGAAGACCTCATGCCCAGACGGTCCACCCCAACACAGGTGGTCGGAATGAGGGTCATTTTCCTCTTAAGTGACTGTAACTGACATCCAGTGTATGACTACAGAGTTCTCCTTTTCTTCTTTGTTTTTCAAACATGGATTTGAAGATATTAGACCAACCTGTAAAATGGAATTATTTCTGTATCACACACCCCAGCCTTCAAGCCACATTAATATCTGTTCCATCAAAAAGAACAAAAGAAAATTCTATGCATTTGAGAAATGCACATGATTTTTCCTTTGTTGTTGTTACAAAACTGAC
The DNA here is from genome assembly GCF_964194185.1 of Rhinolophus hipposideros. Lineage (NCBI taxonomy): Eukaryota > Metazoa > Chordata > Mammalia > Chiroptera > Rhinolophidae > Rhinolophus > Rhinolophus hipposideros. The sequence continues at coordinate 34,760,152 of NC_138060.1, read as the reverse complement.
CCACACTGCCCATCCCCTCCAGACCCCAACACATACAAGGTCTGACTGACAATTAAGTTTGCAAACTTGTTGCACTGCTATTGCTAATATTTTTTGATATCAGAGGGATTATTCATTATGAATTTGTACCAACTGGACAAATAGTTAACCAAGTTTACTATTTGGAAGTGCTGAAAAAGCTGGGTGAAAAAGTTACACGACCTGAACTTTTTGCCAACAATTTATGGCTCTTGCATCACGACAATGCACCAGCTCACATGGCCCAGTCTGGGAGGGAGTTTTTAGCCGGCAAACAAATAAGTGTATTGGAACACCCTCCCTACTCACCTGATCTGGCCCCCAGTGACTTCTTTCTTTACCCAAAGATAAAGGAAATACTGAAAGGAAGACATTTTGATGACATTCAGGAGATCAAGGATAATACGATGACAGCTCTGATGGCCATTCCAGAGAGTTTCAAAATTACTTTGAAGGGGGGGACTAGACCCTAGCTTCCCCAGGGAAGTACTTGGAAGGTGGTGGTAGTGATATTCAGCAATGAGGTGTGTAGCACTTCTTCTAGGATGAGTTCGCAAACTTAATTGTCAGAACTCATAGCTGTAAGATGGCTTTGCTGACACCTGCTCTCCATCCTGGTATTCCCCACCCCATCCCCAGAATCATCTTTTGGACACAAGGGATCTGACTACATTATGTTCCTGCCCAAAACCCTTCTGAACTCCCATCACTAACAAGGCACAATCCATAGCCTGGGCTCAGTCCACAAGGCGCTTCTGAAGCCACCCTGCTATCCTAGCCACGCTATCCCTCTGGGAGGCCCTCGGCCTGGCTGCTCCTGAGATGCTTCCCCTGCTCCTTCTACAATCCCGTGACAGCCTCTACATGCACCCACTGTGCAGTTACCATGTTGCCCCGTGGTCAGTTGCATGTCCATGCCCTCACGCTCTGGGCCCACTTAGGCGAAGACCGAGTCTTCCCAGCACAGTGAGACAAGTGGAAGGGGCATAAACTGCAATTCCAGTGAACTTACATTTGGATGTTGGCTCTGCCACCTATAGCTGGGTGATTTTAGTCAGTTACTTAACTTCTCTGAACTAGTTTCTTCATTTGCAATTTGGGGATCACACTATTTATTGTACAGAACTGTTAAGGGGCTTAACTAAATGTAATGCACCCAGTAAAATCAGTGGCTAATGGCTTGGGGAGACCATTTCATTCCTGGCATTGCAGGTACCTAGGTCCACTAACATGATCTATACTCAAAAAGAAGCGGATCTCACTTCAAATCCTGGTTCTGTCACTTAGATGGACCAACCATTCCTCTGATCCATAGCTCCCTTGCCGCATCTTCAAAATGCATGAACACCTCCAGGGTCATTGTGAGCATGAAATGAAATAAGAGGCACGAAGGGACTTCAGAGACTGTGAGGTGCTGTGCTCATGGTAAGTCAGGGCGCCAGACCCCTGAGGGCTACGCCTCTGACCATGGGACTTGCTGTTGGAGGCCAAGGCCCCCCCTTAGAGCCTTAGCAGTATCCCTCCTTCCTCCCTCCACCCCTAACAGTGTCCTCTTCACACATCAGTCACAGGGCTACAGCTCCTCGTAAGCCCTCTCTGTCCCCAAACAGTAGGCCTCACATCTGGCTGCTCAGAAACCGTGCCTCACCCCTGGGGAGTGGGGCCCACTGTCTCCCTGGCGCTCTGTCAGGGAGTCTGAGACTCACCAACCAGCCCATCCCCGCAGAGCTGCAGGAGTCAGGACGTCAGTTCTTGGGGGTTGGGGGGATCTTCTCCATCATCACTCACTGTGCAAGTTTGTGAGCCTTGAAAGCATAGGGGTCAGAGTAAGGGTCGGCTCCCCAGACGTGTGACCACCATGGTCCTACAGGGCTTGTGCTCAGAAGGCCTGCAAACTTGGCGTTTAAGGCTCTGCACTCACCATCTTGAAATTCTTAATAACTTTATCTTTGAATTGGCGCTTTGTAAGTGAAGTCTAAGGGGACAGTGGAGCATGTGTCAGGGTCTTAGAGCCTCAGCTCGGTCAGGGTCCCACCTCCCGTTGTCTCCCTGGATGGCACAGTCTCAGGCCCCTGGGAACCCCGGGCCCCTCTTGACTTCCCTTCTCACCCCACCCCCCAGCAAGGGCCTGGTCACAGATATGGGAAGGGTCAGGGTGGCCTCTTGGGGTGGGGCACAGCAGCAGCCATCCCATCCAAGGTTGGCAGTGCTACGATACATTCAGCAATCTGGGAAGAGCCTCTTGCCCACCCTTGATCCAGCTGCCTACAGAGTGGCACTGAGGTTTCAATACTCTTCAGGGTCGCCTGTTCTCCATGAGTTGGGGTGGCCAGTCTATGGGAAAGGAGGTGCCTAGTTCACTTTCCTGCCATTGGCCAGAACATAGCACACCAGTCCAGCGGCTGGGAGGAGGGGTAACCCAGAAGTTGGTGGACCACACAGTGCCGCAAGTGGTGTGGCGGGGCCCCCAGGCTCCTTTGAGGGTTTGCACTCGCCTCTTGATTATCCCTCTGCCTGACAGAGTACGAGATTAAATAACAAAATTACCATGACAGGACTAGAGAAAAACCATGGAAGATGGGAAAAAAGCTTTTAAAGACACTTTTTTTCTCTGCTGTTTGAACAAGTTGCTCTGCCTTTTTATTTTACACTGGGACCTACAAATAATGTAGCCAGTCCTGGTGAGGGCTAATACACGTGAAGCTCCTTTTCCATTGCAAACGTTTCCCTCCTCTGTGTTAAAACCTGTGGGGACAAGGCCCAAAAAGCAGTTTCCAGGCTCTCGGCCTCACATAGAAAGGTGCTGGCTCAGGTAGTAAATGGCCATCAACTGTGATTGGATGGCCATCAGCTGTGGCTAGTTGGCTGTCAGCTGTAACCAGTGAGCCATTGGCCACTAATATAACTGCCATGTCTACGCTAGCAGAAGGAATGGGGCCTAGCAAGAGCAGATTGCAGAGAGGCGGATGCCACCGGTGAGAATATAGTGATATGACTTTCCTACTTATGGCTCCATGGGTGTTCCTTCTTGGCCTCACCGTGTCCTGCGTTCTTATGTGGGGAGCGGGAGCAGAGACCCCGCCGGAAGCTCCGCACGACAAATGGCTCAGCGAGCAGGGTCCCCTGCAAGACAGAACCTCTCAGCCATTTCTCCTGCTAAGCAGTGAACAGAGACAGGAAAATTCCCAAGTGGTGACCACAGAGGACCCAGCACCTCCCCGTCGCCAGGCAGAGGTGGCCCGTCCCCTCTCCAGCTCTGCTGAATGCTCCTGACTTGTCTTGCCACGTGAATGATGCTGATAGTAAGTTCTGGTGACAGTAGGCCCTTTCATCCTCAAACAGGCCAAACACAAGACTGAAATTAGACAGCTTCCTACTTCAGAGCTGCAGATAGAAAGAAGTGGGGACAAAGGAGGTAGAGCACAGAGGCTGCATCTCACAGCTGTGAGCAGACGCCGGGGCCAGTACATGCCACCTGGGGAAGAAAGGGGACCGTGGAGGCTTAGCTTTCCACCAAAATCAGTGGCCTCCATGGGAGAAAACAGCAGCTGACACCTCCGACAGCAAAGGCTGTCAGCTGGAGGAAAGGAGAACTCAAAATTACTGAAAGGCAAGAGGATTAGAATTTTAAATGCGCCTGATTTAAAATGAGACTGCTGCTTACAGTCCCTTTTCTGTTCATACTCTGGGGACCTGCCTATTGAGGGAAACAGCTGGAAATAAGCAATCTAGATCAGGGCCAGGTTTCCCCCCCCTTAGGACCTGTGGTCCTAGCAGAATTTTTCATTTTTGTTTTTAAAGAAATAAGAACTAATCCCTCCCCACTGAATAAAAAGAAAGGCAACAGGGTCGTTGTTCACATTTCACAACCTAGTGTCCCTGAAAGGAGTGGGGACTAGAGGGAAGGTCAGGGGAGGGGGGGTGGAGAAAGAACCATGACTGTTTTAGAATCTGCTAAAGCCTGAGTACATTTATCCAAGATAAAACCACTCCATCTATGTTTTAAGAAATACAATTCATTTGGTCAGAGCAGGCCAGTGAGGTAGTCACTCCGTTAGCCAAGCTATAAGGTACACTAAAGTATCATTAGACATGTAATTATGCAGAGAAAATATGTTCAGGAGAATTCCTTTTAGGGAGGCTGATACCGTGTTTCCCCAAAAATAAGACCTAGCTGGACAATCAGCTCTAATGTGTCTTTTGGAGCAAAAATTAATAAGACCCGGTCTTATATTCTATTATATAATACCAGGTCTTATAGTAAAATAAGACCAGGTCTTATATTAATTTTTGCTCCAAAAGACCCATTAGAGCTGATTGTCCAACTAGATCTTATTTTCAGGGAAACAGGATATGTAAGACTAGAAGAAATATTTTGATGGAGCAGGGAGGGGAAGAAAGCATAAGTCTTCCCCCAAGGGTCATGGTCAAGTAATATAGGTGGTCAATAAACTGCTTTCTAAGAAAGGTGGTTTCTGATTTCCTGGGGGCTCTTGTTTTACTACATAGAGTATCTGGGAAAGAACAGAATTGCTAAAGAACATAGGGGAGAGACTGAATCCTGTCACTTGGGCCTCTTTCTGTAGCCTTCCAAAACACTGAGCTCAGCCACTCTTAAATCTCAAGATTTCTTAAAGTGTGTGGTCCATGTTGAAGAATGAAGGACAGAGGAGTCTAGATGACAAAAAATGCAGGGGGGTGCTGCAAAGACAGGAGGGTTTTTTTGCTTTGCTTTGTTTTGTTTAGTTTCAGGTGTACAAAACAATGCAATAGTTAGACATTTCATCCCTCACAAAGTGATAACCCTCCTCCCCCAATCAATTGCCCCTCTGACATCGTATACATCTATTACAATTCCATTGACTCTATTCCCTATGCTGTACTCCATATCCCATGACTATATACATTAAATTATAGTTGACATACAATATTATTCAACTTCAGCTTCAGGTGTACAGTGCAGTGGTCAGGTATCTACACCGTCCATGAAGTGGTCTCCCTAAAAAGACATGTGCTCATCTGACACTCTACAAGATCTTTACAACATTATTGATTATAGTCCCCAAACTGTCTTTCATATCCCCATGGCAATACTGTAGTTACCAATTAATGCAAAGACAGGAGATTTTGAAGCCAGAGAGACCTGAGGTCAAACTCAGGCCCTGTGTAACCTTGAGTTCTTCGTTGCTCTCTCTACATCTCCATTTCTCATCTATATAATGAGGATGTTTGGAGACTTTTTTGACATGATAAAATATCTCAAAGGAGAAAACACTAGTATTCTTCCTACAGAAATTAAAAAGAAAAGGATGCCCACCATTTCTACTACTATGTAACATTGGTCAGACGCAATATTTAATGTGATTAGGCAACAGAAAGCAACTGGAGGTGTTAAGAAATGGAAAGAGGGAAAATGCTGGTCTTTCTGGAAGGCTCAAGAGGATCCCCGTGAAAACTGTACAACAAACAATAAGATAATTTTAGTAAAGTAGCAGGTTATAAAGTAATATTACCATATATATAAATAGCATACATACAAACAACAAAAAAGATATAAGGGAAGAGAAAATCTCATTTATAATAGCAAAAAATGAAATGCCTCTTAATAAACTTGAAATATCCAAAATCTCTATGAGAAAACAATAAAAAAAACCCTTAAAAGACATAAATAAAAAAAAATATCATGTCCTTGAATATAAGGACTCAATAACATAAAGATGTCAGTTCTAAATTAATTTATAAACTTAATGTAATCTAATTTTTGAAATACCAAGTTTTTTAGAACTGGATGTGTTTATCATAAATTTTATTTGTAGGAACAAAAAGGCAAGAATAGCCAAAAAGAAAAACTGGGGGGTAGGAGGGAGGCAAAAAAAGCAAGGGAAGCAGCAGCTCTCCCAGACACTAAAACATACTAGCAAGTCTCAATCATTAAAGCTGTTTCATATTGGCATATAAAAGATGGGAAGACCAATGCAACAGAACAGAAAATTCAAAAGTAGGCTGTACTATATGTGGAAATTTAGTATTGATCAAGGCAGCATTTGAAAACCAATGGAGGAAAGAATGGACTTTTTAATAAATGGTATTCAGACAAATGGACAGTCAGAAGGAAAATAATAAAATTGGATCCATCCCTTACTGTACCCTGGGATCAATTCCAAATGTATCATATATTCAAATATTAAAAAGGAAACCATATCAGAAGAAAGCACAGATGAATTTCGTTATAGCCTTGGTGTGGGGAATTTTTCCTTGATATAATTTAAAATCTAAAATCAATAAAGGAAAACATTGATAAATTTGATTACCAGAAATTTTTAAATTTTGCAGTTTTGCATTGCAGAATAATGCCATAAGCAAAGATAAATGACAACCTAGAAAAAAAAAAAAAAGCATTTGCAGCTTAGAATATAAAAGGCTAACATCCCTATTCTATAAACAGCATTTAAAATTTGAGGTTTAAAAAATAGCCAGTAACACTCTTATTTTTATACAGGCTAGAAATATGAATGGACAGTGGACATAAAAAATAAATGAAAATGGTTTTTTGCCATATAAAAGGAGGCTCAACTTCACTTATAATAAGAGAAATTTTTAAAAAGAAAAACTACCTTAGATACCATTTTTAACTATCAGATTAGCAAAACTCCAAAAGTATGTCAATCTATTTTGTTGATGAAGCTCTAGGAAAACAGACAAATTCATACAGTGCTGATGGGAGTAGAAAATGTTACAACCTTTTGGGAGTAAAATTTGGCAAAATCTAGACAAATTATACATGCATTTATGTATATGAAATTTGATCCAGCAATCCCGCTTCCAGGAATCTCTCCCAATGACACATTGACAAAAAAATGAACAAGTAGTATGCATAAAGCTGTTTATTTCAATCTTAATCAATAATTTATTGATTAAGCTGTTTATTTCAATCTTAATCAATAATCGAAAAAGACTGGAAACAACCCAAATACCTACAATCTGGGACTAGTTGAATAAGCAATGATACATTTACAGAAAGAATGAAGAATAGCTCTCTATGGAGAGAATGTGAATGTCCTTTTACCCATTTATCTAAAAAAAGGGGAGGGATATGAACATAAACATACACATTTGCTCATAATTGAAAAAATAGAATGGAAAAATAAACCATAGTGTTTTTAAATGATCACTTGTAGGAGAAGAGAGGGAATAGGGTAGAGGGAAAAGTAAGACACTAGAATGTTTAAAATTTATCTTGTGATGTGAAGATGATTTTGGAACCATGCAACTATTTTATAGGATTACAAAACAAATTAAATCCTAAAAATCAAAAGGAAAAAGGAAACAAATGAATCCAACGATGTATCAAATTAGTAGCATAATCACAGAGAGAAGAACTACTCCAAGTGACCTTTTAAACCACAGTAATTTGACTGTATATCCTTGTGGAGATACAGAGGAGTACTGCAAAATGAATCTTAAATAAGTTTTAGTAATCACCTTGGTGGTGGTAGTGTTGGTATTGTCATTCTGACACTGGGTGTGTGTGTGTGTGTGTGTGTGTGTGTGTGTGTGTGTGTGTGTGTACTGGGATAAAGCAAAAGTGTGTCATTGAGAACTGAGATTGTGTCGGTGAAAGGAGATGCATTGTAAGTCTGATAAAGTTCAGTGACAATTCTTTTCTAAATCTGAATTGGAATTATCAGTATAAACTCATGATGTGTGTGATCAAAAAATAAATATATAGCTCTGGCTAGTGAAAAGACCTAGAAATAATAGCCAACCAGGTGACAATGGGTATTTTTGGCCCAGATTTGTTTTCTACCTTCTTTCACTAAAAGAAACAGAGGCTCCTAAGAGAAATGCTACATCCAGGCTTGGGGGCAGGAAATGGACAAGATGAGTCTGAAACATCTTGCCATACCAAAACCAAGGAAGTTATAAAAAACTAGAGTCATGACAAAAAACGTAGGAGCCAATTTGAATGAGATCCCACTAACCAAAGATGGTTAAGTATCAGTAAGAATAGTAACTGCAACGATTGAAACACACCAAATATGCTTACATCTATGAGTTCAGTATAATGCAAAGAAAAAGAATCCCTGTTTAGTTACCTTTGGAGTCTGCTGGGTAACCAACTCATTATTTTGAAAACTGATAAATAATGAGAGAGAAATAGGCATTTTGTTCTGCTTTTCCTATAACACCTGTCAGTACATCATAGTAAGAAAGGAAAGGAAGTGTCTTTTATAGATATATTCCAGCTAAAAATATATAATAATATAATTATTATTAATTTTATTTATATTTATAATTGATATTAATTATTAAATAAAATATCACCATCTTGTAACCATAATAAAATAATCGACCTACGTAATAATGATCATCAAATGGCTACTAATATCACAAAAACAGAGACCAACGGGCATTATGTACCTGCTTGTGGAAGACATGACACTACCTGTGAAGTAGTCTTTAAACATAAAAAAAAAAAAATAAACTAAATGCAATTAAATCTCAAGATAAAAGTATGAATTTCCAGGAAATATTGAGGTCAGCTGAGCACATTAGTTGACAACACAGGGATGAAATCAGCAAAATCCAGACTGTGGGGAAACTATAGGACTAAAAAGACCCAATTTTTTCAACAAGCAAAAATTACAAAGGAAAAAAGAGAGAGGGGGAAACCTGTAAATTAAGAGATTAAATTGACATTTGACCCTTTAAAGTGAACTTTATTTGAACCATTATTCAAACAAACTGTTAAAAAATAGGTTAGACACTTGAGAAAAGATGAACTGGTTATTTGATGATATTGAGGAATTGTTACTAATTTTTAGATGTGGTAATGGTTGTGAAGTTATATGTTTTTGTAAAGCATCTTTATAACTTAGCAGTATATACTGAAATGTTTGAAAAAGAAGTAATATGATATCTGGGATGTGTTCAAAATAATCTGAGCAGAGTGGAAAATTGAGGGGATATAGGTGATGGGTATATGGGAGTCCATTATACCATTATCTCTTTTGATATATGTTTCAAATTTTCCTAACAAAAACAAAGATGGAATATCTACCTCACAAGGTAGGTCCATTAGTTACGTACAATGAAATCACGCATGTAAATTGCTGGGTGCATAACCAATGCCCAATTAAAGTTTGTGGAATAAACTTAAAGATTCAGACATTAAATGAGTAGTAACATACACAACAGTATTTACATACATGCATTCATGAGTTGTTCAACTCACACATGCTACAGTATAGGAAGGGAGTAAGTTGTAGACTAATCCTGAGCAAGGACCAGGAAGTGAAGCCTAAATACAGGACACAAAGAACATGCTAGAAGATGGCCTTTTCGCCCAGGTCCAACATGGACGAAGGTTGGGAATCAGGACCAGGCATGACCATCTGCAAAGCAGTCTGTGCATGGGGCAGACTTCCCAATTGTCAAAGAGAAATTTTGCAATGGACACCTGTTAAAATTGGCAAAACAGATTTTATTCAGGCTACTGCAGTAAGAGAATGAGGCTTCAGTACAGAACTGAGCTCCACTCTATGGAATCAAAAGGCAGGAGACTTTTCAAATACTGGAGCCTGTTAAAAAAAAAAAAAAAAAAAAAAAAGCATAGTACTGAAGGAGGTTAAGAGAGGGGGTTGGTTTATGTGATTAGGCCATCTGTGTTTGCTAATTGGTGCTTATCCACAGTTCTCATATCTTTATGACAGGAGCACACAGCAGCTAGACACCCACCAAAGTCGGCGTCATACCCTCCCACAGAAACGGGGAGATAGGGGAGCTATCTCCACAGATGTTTGCATTTCACAGTCAGGGCTCCCAGGTCCTTGAGAAAACATTCTGGCTTACAAGAGATTTATATCTCAAAGGGGCAGAGAAAGGATTTACAATTCCAAATCTCCTAAAGCAAACGGGGAAGTCTACGAAAAGGGAAGTCAAGGGCATCTCGTCAGGTTCGGGCTGCAACGAACAGTCAATTCTTTTGGCAGCTTGAGCTTTACCAGGCAGGCATTTTCGGGGACTGGGATTATCCTAGGGACATGATCAGGGGCTGATAGGAGCCACACACTAGAGTTAGTGTGGGGGGCGCTGGACGGCATCATTTATGCCAAGACATTTGAAGTTCTCACCACCAAGTGCCAATCTCTTCCCAGGTCCCTGCCCGCTGCTCTGTTCCGAGAGCCTGGCACCGAGTGAGTATGCCACAGCACACCAAAGATGGCCAACAAATGGTTGGGCAGAAAGAGCTGAATACAGAACCAGGATCAGGTTTCAAATTGGAACCCTGACTTTCGGGGCAGAGAGCTTTAAAATCCCAAACCAGAAGTGAAATACTGGAAACAACCTGAAGTTCCGATACAGCTAAATAATGCAGCCAACTTCTTGGCAGCTGCAAGAAAAGAACGAGGAAGCTCGTTATGTACTGATGTGGAACTAGCACCAATATTTTGAGTACAAAGACAGACTGCAAAATCCTGTCTACACAATACTATTTGTGTGTTAAAAAAAAAATGTGGAAGGCAGACTCTGGAAACATTCACAAGGAGTGGTATCAGTGGACGCTTCTAGTGAGAGGGTTGGGTGACGAGGGATAAGGGTAGGATAGGAGTGGGCTTACTTTTGGGCTGCATACCTTGTTGGACTGTTAGGACGCTTCACCTTTAAAAAAAATTGAAGTCATGAAACTCATGTCAGCAGCTTATTACTTGTGGGGGGCGGGGCAGGGCAGGCGTTGGGGTTCCAGCCCGGTCCAGGGCAAGTGCGGTCGTCACAGCCTCACAGAAGCAACAAAACCCTTCTGCTGCCGTGTCTGGTGGGAGAGGACAAGATGCATCTCAACAGCCTCCTGTCCAAACAAAAACTCCACAAAATTAAATATCTATATGGAAGAGCAATTGGAAAGACCTAATGGGTGACACTCTCCAGAAGAACTAAATTAAAGCTTAATCTAGGCAGGGTGCAAGTGCCAGGGACAAATGCGGTGGCTCTTCACGGGGAATTATTAAATGATCGGCTGAACCTAGCAGAACGTTACACAGGTCCACCCCCGCGACACCCCCCTCCGGGGGGCTCCCCGGAGGGTTTATGCTGATCCACTGAAGTTGAGAACTCAATTTAGGAAAGTAAAACCTAGTTTATCGTCTGTCTGGCTGGGGAAAAGCATACAAAAACTCATTTATCTCTGGCTGTAAACGAGCTAGTAACGTGGACTGTCACAAATGCATTATTCAGCAGAAACGAGATGTGATTTCAGCTGTTATCAGTAGGTAATGAAAAGCAGTGCACAGGGAGTGGAACACCATTATAAAACTGATCTGCTATTAGAAAACGCTTGTAATTTTTACTGATTTATTTCAAGGACCAATGAATAACCATCTAAATAAGTCTTAGGGGAAATACTACAATATGGAGAAAGAAATGAATTTAGAAAGGACCCCCCCCCCCCTTCAGCAGACCCAGGGCAAACGTATACAGGAGTTAAAGTACCATGCCGGAATGCTAACTGCCCACACGTGCCAGCACGCCACCAGCACCTGTGCCCTCCCCTCTCTCACCCCTCTCCCGCTGCTTCCTCTGGCCCAGGCTGCCCAGAGCACGTCGTCCAGGCATGATCCCTGCCTTTAATGATGCCATTTCTTCATTGTCTTCAGTCCCATGCCTCCAGGTAAGAGCCAGTTCCTCAAGGCTGCTCTCAGCCAACTCTGAGAAGGAAGGTTATCTGCAAATGAATTTATTATTACTTGGGGTGTGTCTGTTAACTTCCTGGAGACTTGGTTTTTTTAGCCACATAATGAAGGTCAAAATGGCTTTTTCATGGGTCATGGGTCCTTGTGAGGAGTAAATGAGGCAAGAAAGTGAAGCTCCTGGGGCATCTCCGGAGTTCACTGACTGTGCACCCCGGCCCTTTCCCCTAAGGAACACTGCCTGCGAAGTGCATTGCTCCCAGCAGTATTTCAGACCACCTGCTGGTGCCTGGGAGCCAGGGACCCCCAGAGTGGAGTCTGCACCCCCAAGGCCAGCCCTACCCAGCGCTAACTCCAGCAGGCAGCGCTGGGCAGGCCCCTGAATTCCTGGATTGTTTGCCCACATCTCAGCCACCCCCTGGAGGGGCACAAACACTCTGGGGGTTCTACAGGTTCCCCTCCAGTATCTTCTAACAAAATCATGTACTTGGATAAGACTCATAAAGATAAAACTGTCCACACATTCACTGTGAACTGCAGGGCTCAGATGTAAGTTTTAACAGGAAACTTCACTCATTGTCTCATTTGATCCTCTCACCAATGTCTGTGTCACCCAAGAAAACGGGGTTATGCCCACTGTACTAGGCTGCTTGGGCTGCCACAACAATGTAGCACAACCTGGGTGGCTTAAACAACAGAAATTTATTTCCCACAGTCCTGGAGGCTGGAAGTCTGAGATCAAGGTGTCAGCAGGGCTGTTTCTGCTGAGGACTGTCTTATAAATGGCTGGCTTCATGTCTTTCTTCCCTTTTCACATCTGTGTCCAAATTTCCTCTTCTTACAAGGACACCAATCAGATTGGATTAGGGCCACCTTTGTGGCATCATTTTAACTGAATTACCCCTTTAAAGGCCCTATCTCCAAATACAGTCACATCCTGAGGTATTGGGGATTAGGAGTTCAACATAAGAATTTGAGGGGGACACAATACAGCCCATAACACCCATTTTATAGACTGAGAGACTGAGGCCCACCAAAATTAAGTTCCTTATTGAGTTAGTGTCTCAGCCGGCACCAGTTCAGTATTGTGTCTACCCCCAAAACATTGCTAACAGCCTCCTGGTAGACTTATTTATAAGACCAGCGTCAGTCCCGTCTCAAACCCCAGGCCCCAACGGTTAAATGGGTCTGCATATACTTTGAGTGCCCACTGTTTGATAAGATAGAGTCGTAGTCAGCAAGAGCCATTGTCTGTGAGAAGTTTAAACTCTGGGATGTGCCTGCTTTGTCTCCTCTTCTCTGCCTCTTTTAATTTGGAGGAAACTGTCAGAAACAGTCATTGGTCCTTACCCAAGCACGCTCTCACTGGAACTTACTGTGACTCATCAGGCTGGGCGGCTTCCAGCCTGTCAGGCCGCTCAGAGCTGGGACTTGAAAGTTTAATAGCTTTGCTGCTGGGGAATGGTGCAGCCTCCCTTGGGATTTCTTTTTTCTTTTTCTCTTTTTCCCCCTCGGTGATTTTAACGCTCAGAAAAATGTGCTGAGCCGTCGGCCCTCAAGGCAGAATGTCTTTATCTGAGCAAGGTTAAGTGGACATCCTCATGGGTGAGAGGCGGCCTCCCCCTAAAACGCGAGCCTTCAGCAGTGCATGCCACAGACTTCTGGGCAGGATTCGTGTCCCCTGAAGGGTGATCGCCTCCCACCACCACCTAGTTCCATGGGCTATTTGAAGAGCTTAGAGTTCATCGTAGGAAGAGAGAGGCCACACCCCATGGGGGGGTCTTCCCCCCCCCATGGGGTCCTGGGTCTGTGGGTGAGACATGCACCTGTTAAAGCCAGGCAGACCACCAAGAACACACTGATAGGTGAGCAAAGTCAGGTTGAGAGAAACACTAGTTGGGAGGGACTCGTTATGAGGTCTGGGCTTGTGCTGGGTGATTTGGGAAAACGTTGAAGAACAAGGACTTGTTCTGCATTTGATGATGTCAGGAATTGGCGGCCATTTAATGACTGAGTATCTTCTAAGTTTTATCCAGGAGACGGGAGGAATGACGCAGACATAGAGCTATCATTAGTAAACAGCAGTCACCCTTCACTTTGCTAGGTGGACAAGGAATGTTGGTATTTTTGTGGTTGCAGAGTGTCCTCGCCTCTCTGTCCAGACACAATCACAGTGTGTCTCTCCGTCTCTTCCCACCAGGATCACAGAGTGACCCTGTTTGGTTACCGCTGATCCTCTCTGAACGTTTGTGTGCAGGTTGAGTACTATGGTCTATCTGTTAGCAGCCGGCTGCTGGCTGTCAGGGCCATGATTTTATTTCCTCATGTCCAGACTGGGCCTCCTCAGCCTCCTGAAGCTCAGTGGTGGGAGGGAAGGCTGTGGAGACAGAGCTGGCATGTGAGAGGCCTCCCTCCTCACACAGAGCTTTGCACGACATTCCAGGCCAGGGGCTAAGCTATGGTTTCTTGCGCTGTGCTATGACTTTAGGAGGCTGGGCCCACTCTGTGCCTCTGAAATGCTGAGCAGGAAGAGTCTCTGGGCCCACACTTGCCTGTCTCCCCTCTGTCTCCCGCCAGGCATCTTGGAAATCATGCACCTAATCTGTGAGAGAGAGCAGGGTGGTGACTCAGACAAAACCCACCTATACCCTTTATCCACTTTATCCTGGATAAAATCCAGGCCCAGCTGTATCCTAACCAGAAGTGATGCCCGGGGCCAGGGACTGACCTCTAAGAGTGAGTTTCCTTATCTTTAAGTTTAGTCAGAATGATCCCTATTTCCCAGGATGGTTGTGAGGACTCAGGGAAACAATGTGGTGAACTAGAAAGTCTGCTTCAGGAAGGCAGGAACTTACCCTATTTCCCTGAAAATAAGACCTAGCCGGACCATCAGCTCTAATGCGTCTTTTGGAGAAAAAATTAATATAAGACATGGTATTATGTTATATTATATTATATTTATTATATTATGTTATATATATATATTATATTATATTGTATTATATTATATTATATTACATTATAAAGATCTGGTCTTATAGTAAAATAAGACAGGGTCTTATATTAATTTTTGCTCCAAAAGACGCATTAGAGCTGATGGTCTGGCTAGGTCTTATTTTGGGGGAAACACGGTAGGTGTCAGCAGGGTTGGTTCCTTCTGTGGGCTCTGAGGCAGAATCTGTTTCATGCCTCCTTTCTACCTCCTGGTGGTGGCTGGCCACCCTTGCCAGTCCTGGGCTTGTAGATACATTGCTCCAATCTGCCTTCATTCTCCCTGTGTGTCTGCATCCAAATTTCCCTCTTAAAAGGACACCAGTCACATTGGACTAGGACCCACCCTAACTTGACGTCATCTTAACTTGATTATATCTACAAAGACCTTATTTCTAAATAAGGTCACATTCACAGGTATTCACTGGGGGGTTAGGACTACAATGTATCTTTTGGGTGGTACACAATTCAACCCATAACAGTAGCTAATTTTTTTTTTTCACATTATAGTCCTGATTTCCAACATTTTGTCATAGTTCCTCAAATCTCATTTTAAAAGGTTCCTCCTGTAATACCAATATTCGTTCACCTAATCCAGTTCATCTTCACTTCCTTTTTCACTTGAAATCAGATCGCAAATCCTATCAAAACACATGGAGCTTGGGGTTCAGAAAGGAAAGCCATGGCACAGAGAGCCCAAGAGAATACTAGTCACATAGAAGAAACACAGTAAATGCCACTAAGCGGCTGCGTGACCTTGGACAAGTTACTCCACCTCTTTCAACTTCCGTTTCCTCAACTGTTAAGTGAAGGGATTGGATCAAACTGACATCTCCCTGCAGACACATAGGGAATAGGCCAGATTCCCATTCATGACTCTGGCGAGCAGGTGGTCACTTCACCATTTCTCTCCACAGACATGAAAAGACCAGGTGCCGCTGCCTCCATGTCTGCCACCTGCCTGTGTGCCCTGCGGCCGTTCCCGTTCCCTTGGAGGCTCCTGTCTATAAAATGAGAGGGTAGAATTCTCTGATGCCCGAGTCTTAGGCCATGACCTTTCTGTCACTGCTACTTATTGTCTCTGAGCAGTCCATGGAGCCTAAAGAGAAGAAACAGCCGTCCAGTGAGCCCAGGTCCCTGAACCTTTGTGGTTCAGCTGGTTGGCTGGCTGCCGGCTGGCTGCCACTGGCCGTGTTCAGCAGTGCGGCCACCTCCTTCATTCCCGAGAGTCTGTTGGTGGCACATACCCCAACATTGAGGAAGCAGCAATTTTATTAACCTGCGCCCCCAACACACACGCACGCGCACACACACACGCACCTGCCAGAATATATCCCAGGTCTTACCAAATGAAGGGACTGAAGGGAGGAATTGGCTAGATTGGAGAGGGAGGGGGCAGAGTGAAGGGTTAGTAAGAGAGAGAGAACAAAGCCCACACTTGATCCAAGGTCACAAACATCCAGATTAAATGAAACCAACAGACACCTGGAGTTTCCAATTTGGAATAGCCCCCAGCTTCAAGTCTGACCTAAAGCTTGTGCTGGATGTAAGTGAATCTGCTTTCCCCTCCGCCAACACACGATCGTCATGCCTCTGATCACCCACTGCAGTCCTTCTGAGCCTACATGAGGATCCCCATGAGCAGAGATGTGGTCTGACCCTTCCTGAACCTGATACCCACCCAGCACAATGCTAGGCACAGAGGGAGGGAAAGAGGGAGGGAGGGAGGGAGGGAGGGAGGAGGGAAGGAAGGAAGGAAGGAAGGAAGGAAGGAAGGAAGGAAGGGAGGGAGGGAGGGAGGAAGGAAGGAAAAAGGGAAGGAAAGAAGGAAGAAAGGGAAGTTAGGAAGGAAGGAAAAAAGGGAAGGAAAGAAGGGAGGGAAGGAGGGAGAGACAGTGTATCGCAGTGATTAATGGTACAAGCTATAGAATCCAGAAGAACTGAATTCAAATTCTGGCTCTGCCCTTGACCAACCTTGTGACCTAAGACAAATTTCTTAACCTCTCTGAATTTCAATGTTCTTATCTGTGAGATAAAGATAATAATATTTACTCCACAGGCTTGTCAAATAATTCACTTAGAGCTCTTAGCATACCCTGTTTCCCTGAAAATAAGACCTAGCCCGACAATCAACTCTAATGTGTCTTTCGGAGCAAAAATTAATACAAGATTCGGTATTATATTATATTATATACCCAGTATTATATAAGACCGGGTCTTATATTAATTTTTGCTCCAAAAGACACACTAGAGCTGATTGTCCGGCTAGGTCTTATTTTCGGGGACACACAATACCTGGCCATGGTAAGCACTCAATAACCTGTGGTAGCAATTTCTGTCATGGTTTGTAGTAGAAAATGGTAATAACTACTTGGATAGTATGGCCCTCCTGCTGCCATCTGCCCAGCCAGCTCCTCAGTACCCCAGGGAGAAGGAATTAGCATTCACACACAGGCAATAGGGGAGGGACACTTGGTATCTCGGAAGTATTCCATTTTGTGACAGAAATCCAAGAGTGGCTTCCAGGCCAAATTGGAGTGGAGTGGCAGGAGAGGCCCTTGGAGGTGAGAGTACCAGGCTGCTGCCTCTGATCTAGTTCTCTTGGCAGGTGGTACCTCCTTCTTGCTGCTCTAAGAACTGTCTTACACACCTAGTCACCCAGCTGCAAAATGTTATTTGTGTCAAGTTCTGAATGACTATCGTCATCCCTTCCCTGCAAAGCCACCTGACCCTGAGAGGCCAGCCACGCGATTCATGCCACCCTGCAATCACTGCATTAATGTCGGAATTTCCACAACAGCTCCCAGCTTCCCAAGGATTAGAAATCAACCATAAAATTTCACTTTGCCCTGAGGCTTTGCATGTAGTAGCCAGCAATTCTGTTCTTATTCTCTCCTGCTTCCATTTGTGGTGGCAGAAACCACCGCCCTCCATTTCTCTTTCAGTTGCATTTTCTGTGGCTTTGGGCTTTAGATCAGAGCCTGAGTTTGGAGTCAGAGGTCCCAAGTCCCGCCCACGCTCAGCTCACCAGATTCTTTGTACAGGTCCCTAATCTCTCCCTTCACTACTTTTTCTGCAAAAGGAGGGAGATAATTATGCCTGCCATGATGGCCCTGACCCTGTTAAAATTTAAAGAAGAATAACGTGACTGGGAAAAGGCTTTGTGAGTGCCAGAGATTAGGCTGCAGCTCCTGGGTCTGCGGGTGTAATTAACATCACAAGTAAGTAGTGATGTTGGCATTCATTGGCCCTGCCTCCATCCTCACCCGCAGTCTCCACAGAGCAACATTTGTCATGGTAGCTGTGAAGGGGCTGGCACAGAATTCAGTTTTATTATGTTCATTCATCAGGCATTGAATGTGGGTCTACTTTTCACCACGTACAATAGGAATTCAAATATTCAAAAGCAAAAATTCTCAAACTCTAGGATCTTGAGGTCTCAGAAGGATGATTAGTAAATAAATCCACATGTTGTTGAGTGCCTGCTCTGGGCCAAGCACAGTGCTGGGCGTGTGATGGGTGTCAAGTACATTGAACAGGAGGGACTCATGAGGTATAGTTATAGAAGTAGCTTTGGTGTGAAAGGGACCTCTTCTAAAGTCCCTTTCAACCTGTTTGGGGGATGTACATACTGTCCCCTGCCTCTGGATACAAACATGGATGGTCTCATGATTTTCCTGCTCACTTGTAGGTAACTGAAAATTTCATGCAATTCAAGTCACAAAACATCGTTTTAATTCAGTAAATAGGATGTCTAGTCCTATATTATTTAATACATCAATGCTCATTTTCTCCCCTGCCCCCAGGTAGGGCCCAACTCCTGGGGAGGGGAGGTCAGCTTTGGCTCTTTCTTGCTTCTCTCCCAGCCCCACTCCCACGGCTGTTTCTAAGGCGGCCAAAGTGTAAGCAGGAGGACAGCAGGGCTGGAAAGTTCTTCCTTGACAGAGACTGTTGTAAGTTGGCTTCACAGCATCTGGGTCTGGCTAGAATTTATACAGATTCTTTCTCCTGGGGGCACACTTTCCTCGGTTCCTCTGAGACTCCCCTGCTGGACCAACTGCAAGGACTAGCCCCTCCTTCAGCTGATGCCCCACTAGCATCCCCTCACCCTCACTGGACACGACCCCACAAATAAGCCCAGACCAACATGCCTATCGCAGGTTCCACCTCTGCTCCCCAGCATGCGTGCACCTTTGGGCCACTGTCAGAGGCATGCGGCGACTTCTCCGTCTCAGCTCAGTTCACATTCTGTTACACATACATTTATAATAATCATCTTACAACACTGAGGAGAATGTTTCTTTGTCTCTACAGATAGGGAGACTTTTAGAGCATCACACACCCCCAAGTGACAAAGACAGGGTTTGAAGCCCAGTCTCTCCAGTCAAAGCCCATTGTCTTTCCATGAGTCCATGCTGTTGGACTCTAAAGGGCAAAGGACTTGCTCTGGGGCCTGGGGCACGCCATCACACCTCTTTTGCTTTGGTTCTTCCTCTTTCCTGATCTCTGAGAGCCCATTGCCTTCTAAAACTGAAATGAAATTTCCAAGTTGAGGTTTCCTGGCAGCAGGTGGCAGAGAATTCTGCAGAGGTCTCACCCTGCAGTGTGACAGGCAGCCCAGCAGCTTAGCTCTCCGCCTCCTGCCCTAATGCCCTCCGTCTCATAGGGGCATGGACCTGAAGCAAGTGTGGGGGGAGAGAAACACCATTTAAATAGTGCTGGCATTCTGCTTCCTCCATGAGGATGTGCCCTGTTCTGAGCATGAGATGGAAGGCACCAATTTGCTTCTTCTTCAGGCGGCTCCCTTCCCAGGTACCTCTCGTGATGACAGGATTATGCCTTGCTGAGCATGATGCTGGTATTTCAAGAGAGGAACTTTCTAGAGAACGCGACTCCTGATTTAAGTCAACTCTCTAATCTGAAGAAAAACCCCGGCCGTGCTGGACTTATTATCGATCATGGGTCTCCAAGACAGCACCCATCTAAGGGATTTCTGAGGATAATCTTGTCTATGTAATTGCAATGTAACACCTTTGCTTTCACACCATGGATAGGACTCCAGTGCACAGCAGCTCACAGGACCCAGCCTGTCCTCTGCTGTGTCTCCCTGGATCCTCACAGCCTCCCTCTGCAATGAGTAGAACAGGTGTTATTACCCCCTTTTACAGATGGGGAAACGGAGACTCCGAGATGAGAAATACCTGGAGCCAGGACTGGAACCTCAGTTTCCCACTGCAAGTCTAATACTTTGAGTCCTGTGCCTTCTTTCTTGTGGATGTTCACACAGGATTGAGTGAGTGTTTACCTGCCCTTCCCTAATCTCTCCCTACTAGCACCCCATCCCCAGACATAGAGCCCCACCCCACTTACCTACTCCCCAGCCAACCTGGGGGTGGGGCATGTGGTGGCATCTCAGGCAAAGAAAAAGTAAAGATTCTTCTGTAATTCTTTCAATAGAGTATCACCCACATCTACCCTGCCAATTAAAGGGCCAATCCATTCTGTTCTATCATAATAAATTGAGTTTATGTGTCCACATAACAGAGAATGGTTTGTTCCCTTCATGAAATTAGCCTGGTTTGAAGACCTAGGCTCAGGGGTAAAGCATATCTATTCCCTTATTGCTCTTAAGTGTCCCTTTAGTTCCAGTGGAGATGAACAAAGCTCACATTTATTCATTTATTGAGCACTTACGATGTGCCAGAATTTGTTCTGAGATTTTTTTTTTACATATCTTATCTTAGTTTCCTTATCACAACAACCCTACGAGACCAATAATTTCACGACCCCTTTTTTAAAAATGAGGAAACTGAGGCACAGACCAGTTAAATAACTTTTCCATGGTCATACAGCTAAAAAGTGATACAGAGAAGACTTTCACCTTGACCCAGAGGTTTTATGCCCAGCTCCACTCTAGACAAAGGCTAGACTAAGACTTGAGGCAGCCTGACCCCAGAGGGTTTCTGGGATGAAGAGCACAAGGCTAAAAAGAACTCTTGTCTTAGATGGACTCTAGTAAACAGAGCCCAAGTCTAGGATTCTTTAACAGGTGACATGTTATAGAGGTGCTCTCAGGGGAAACCTGTGAGCAAGGAACAAGCAAAGGAACATCTCAGGCCAACGTCCGGCTTCACCCTGACCCCGAGATGGACCTCAGGTGAATAAGTTCCACCTCAGAGTTGTCCCAACCACAAGCAAGGGAGCTGGCTTTCACATGCCCACAGGTTTCAGTCATTCCCAAAGGACTAGTCAAGGAGAACCATAAAGTACGCTGTGGTAGCCTAAGGGCACTGCTCCACAAAGAATCCAAATGCTGACTGGGGGAAAGGAAAAGCACACAGAACCTCGGGTCACACACACACACACACACACACACACACACACACACACACACAAATTCAGGGGGAGCTAGCTGAGCATTGACAGTGTCTGCTCCAGCAGCCACACCTGAAATAGGAAAGAAGAGCTTGTCATTTGGTTTAAGCTTCCACTGGTCCCCAGCGAGTCTGACATTGGCAAGTGCCCAGGAAACACCTCGTCAGAGGGAAGTTGGGGATAACTTTTTCTGCCATGCCACCACCTTCAGGTAAACACAGGCGCAGCTAAGAGAGTGTGAAACAAATGTGACCATGTCCACACAACCGACCCACACCTCTGCAGCCTCCTGCCTCATCCACCCTAACCTTGTTGTTCACTATTCCATGACCTACTCCTCCTGCCCCGTAATGCCCCACCCTCCTATCCTGAGTCTCCTGGCAAATCCTACTCCATCTTCATCTCCTGCTACCCGAGGAGGCCTTTACTGGTGCTCTAGAGGCCTCCCCTCCTCTCCACCTATTCACCTCCTATCCATCTCTGACCTACCTTCTCCATCCAACGTGTCCCAGCCAATTTCATTCTAGGTATGTTAGGGGCCTACGGTGTGTCATTCACTGCACTAGTTTTTCTTTTCCTAGTTGTTTTGTGTATGTTACCTCATTTTCTTCTTAATTATGAAATATTGCAGACATATAAAAAGGGGTAGCCAATATCCAGAATTATCAACCTTAATGTTATTTGCTACAGACCTTTTTTTAAAAAAAAAACCATGAAATCAAAGATTTCAGTTGAAACCCTCTTTGGGCTCTGTGCTGATTCCATTCCCCTCTCCACAGGCCACCACTGCTCTAAGTTTGGTATTTATTGTTCCCACCAATGTTCTTCCAGTTTTACTAGATATGTATGTAAACCCTTTATAAGATTGTTTTACATGATTTTAAACTTTAAATTGTATTATACCGTGTATTAGTCATGGTTCTCCAGAGGGACAGAACCAATAGGATGTTTCTATAGAGAGAAAGAGATTTATTTTAAGGAATTGACTTTATTAAGGATAATGAAGATTAGAAGTCCAAGATGAAGGTGTCAACTAGTTAGAGGCCCAGGAAAGAGCCAACATTCCCATTCAAATCTAAAAGCAGTCTGCTGGCAGACTTTCTTCTCACCCAGAGACCTCAGTCTTTGTTCTATTCAGGCCATCACCTAATTAGGTGAGGCTCACCCACATTTTGGAGCACAATCTGCTTTATTCCAAGTCGACTGATGTAAATGTTAATCTCACCCGAAAACATCTTCACAGACACATCTAGAATAATATTTGACCAAATATCTGGGCACCATGGTCCAGCTAAGATTACACATAAAATTAACCATCACACACTATTTCCTCCTGTAACTTGCTTTCTTCACTTCTCATTGTGTTGTTGAGATTTACCCATGTTGATACATGTAGAATTTCGTTGTGTTGTATATCTACCATAAGTTATGTGCTTTTCTGTTGATGAATGTAGGTTGCTTTCCAATTGTTCTATCACAAACAAGAGAGGGCATAAACCTTCTTATACACATACAGGCGAGTGTCTCCGGGTCAGAAGTGGGCCAACTGTAGGCAGGCCAGATCCAAGCGGGCACCTGCTTTTGTAAATAAAGTTTGACTGGAACACAGTCACACCCGTTCACGTACAAATTGTGTCTGTGTTTATCCTATGAAGGCAGGGTTGTGCCGTTGCAACATAAACTGTTGGCCCATGAAGCCTAAAACAATTTCTACCTGGCCCTTTATAGAAAAGGTTTCTGACCCCACTGACCCTAGGTCAGTACCTAAGGGCAGAATGTGCTGTGCCCGCCATCAGCTTTTATATGGCATTGCCAAATTGCTCCCCAAAATGGCGGCACAAATTTACCCTCCCTGACACAGGGTGTGAGAGTTCCACTTTCTTCATATCTTCACCTCCCAAAGCTTTGCCAGTGTTCTCCAGGTGCTTCTGGATGGGTTTCGCAATGTTGTTTCACTTTTGGCTCTTTAAACATATATCACTTATTCATGTACCAAACATCTATAATCCTGGTACTATCAAGATAAAGCTGCCCCCTGTTACAAGAGGAGACACTGAGCTAAGTAATGTTAGAATCACGAGTCAAGCATGGTGGTGAGGCAAGATGGTTGCATGTGGGTTTTGCCGCCATGCCCTGGAGAGGTAGCATTGTGAAAAAATCATTAAAGGCTGACATTATTCTGTAGGCCTGAGGATGCTCGGTTGGGAAATAAAACAACAGTTTGGCTGTCTGCCCATAGCTCCTGACAATGAGAGGCACCTATATCATAATTCTTAGCAGAAAGGGCCAATAATTCACACAGCCATCAGGAGAGACATTTAGTAATTAAACTGGTTTTTTTGTCTTCCCTTTTGACCTTAGAAAATAAAACATCTGTGATTATGAGAGAGAGTGTGAAAAAGAAACTGTCCATAATTGGTACAGCAAGAAATAGAGCTTTATTATTTAACATTATCAAGGCAGCCAATAAATAAAGGAAAGAGGGAGAGAAAGTGTGAGTGAGCTAAATCTTCATTTGTTGGCCAGAAGGTCAATACACCATGTTTGTGGCTGATAAGTCAAGCAATCAAGAAATTTGTAGAAACACAGGGCAAGCTCTGGACAAAAAGCTGAAAATTCTGGGGACTCGGATTAGCTAGAACCGAGGCAAGTATAAGGCAGGGAAACGCTTTTCTTTACCAGCCTTTCTTTTTAGTATTGTTTAATTTTTTTCAATCAAGTGTATGTATTGTTTGGATGATCTTGAAATTAAAATACAAGAAGTACAAAATAGAGCATGGACTAGTGAAATATTTACAGATGAAATGACAGATACGTAATAATCTCAGAGACAGGAGTAGAGGTCAGTGGGAGTAGAGATTTTTTTAATTAGTCATGAAATGTTCATTGTTGAAGTAGAGAGACGGGGTGGGGGGGGTCATCATTCTAGTTTTTCTCTACCTTTCTATGTATTTTTACATAGTTAGAATTTTCCATAATAAGAGGTTTGGGGACTTTTTTGTTTATTTATGGTTTTGGTTTTGTTTTTAAGGAAAGGAAAAGCACGGGCTGTGAAGTAGATTTCGCTCCTTAGTACGGTCACTTAGTACTGTGGCACATTACGTGTGCTTTCTGGGTCTCAGCTTCCTCACCTATAATAGAAGTAGCTAATATGCACCCATTTTGTCTGACCGTTCTCACTGGGCCCAGGGATTAAATGAGAGCATGACTGTGAAGTGCTGATTATGGCATAAAACATAGTAAGTGTTTTTAAAACGTTTGGGTCTGATTTGTTTAGTTGCTTCTACTTGGGGTTTTATAAAGTTTAGCTCCAAATTTTGAGTTCTGCTTTTCAGGCATTTACACATCTGATTATGTTCTGCCTTATATGTTTGTGTGAATTTGCTGTCCCC